>NC_057798.1:527810997-528144346 GCF_018294505.1 Triticum aestivum
TTCTCTTTTTTTATTTGTGGATAATGCTCTAATAATGATGATCATCACACTTCTATTTATTTACAACTCATGAATTACAACTCAAAACTAGGACAAGATATGACTCTTTATGAACGCCTCCGGCGGTGTACCGGGATGGGCAATGAATCAAGAGTGACATGTATGAAAAATTATGCATGGTGGCTTTGCCACAAATACGATGTCAACTACATGACCATGCAAGGCAACATGACAATGATAATGTGTGTCATGATGATAAACGGAACGGTGGATAGTTGCATGGCAATATATCTCGGAATGGCTATGGAAATGCCATAATAGGTAGGTATGGTGGCTTGTCGGGGAAACTGATCCTCGAACACCTATGGGACCGGCGGATCAAGCCCCTTTCGTTTCGGCGGGAGGCGGAGGTCGCACAAAGAGCAGATCAAGGCGATGCAGACGAGCAGTTTACCCAGCTTCGGAGCTCTCTGGAGAGATAGTACTCCTACTGCTGCATCTATGTGTATATTGAGTTCTTGCTCAGGAGCGATCAGTGCTACGAAACCGAGCGTGAGAGTGTTCCTAGCTTCGAATGGGTCGAACCCCTTCTACATTGCGCATGGGCCTCCTTTTATATGCTCAAGGGGTCACCGACAGGTGGCAACGCAGACAAAAAGGGCAAAAATGGAAAAAGAATGCGGTAGGTACAACTACCTATACTGTAGACACAGTGTATCATACCTAACTCTGACGGCAGGGGACAAGGGCATTAAATGCCCGTCTGTGTCGCCCAATCAGTGCAAACAGAGACCGTCAGGGGTGCCACCGATCGCCACGATGGCCTTCTCGTCAGCGCCGCTTGCCACCGTGCACCCCTGGCTGCACAGCCTCTCGCCACGCGCGCCTGGAAGGGCCCCAGAGCGACACGTGGGTGGATGTGCTGGAGTGCGGGTGCGGAGTGGCCGCTTGTCGCGGCAAGTGTCTTGTCGCGGTCGATGTCTTGTCGGGCTCGGGAGCTTGTCGTTCACCGAGCCTTGCCGGGACGCATGGCGCGTCGCAGCAAGCTTTCTTGAGACGCCTTGGCTGGCCTTCCCAGCAAGCTCCTCTTGCCGGGGCCTTGTCTTCTTGGTTTGAATACTTTGTTCTTGAATGGCTTCCCGGCAAGCTCCTCTTGCCGGGGTCTTGTCTCCTGAGGAGCCACGGAGGATCTTGGTGGTTACCTGGCGAGCCTTGCCGCGGGGTGCTGCAACTGCCCGTGCACAAGTTCGGGATACTACGGTACCCCTACTCTAGTACACCGATAGGAGCCCTCGGGCCTGGGCCACACACGGTGCCGAGCGCTATTGGGCCAGGCCCAAAACAGGGCACGGGCACGCGCGGCCTGGGTCGTGCCATTTCTTACTCCGCATCCACCGCGCCCTCCCCGAACGGCACGCATTGAATGCGGCGTCGTGGGAGAGATTGTGGGTGGTTTCTTTATTCAGAAAAGCGTAACGTTCGCCCCTGCCCTCTTTATAAGCAGAGGAAACAGGGGCAGTAGCTCATCTCGCCGGTTACTACTCCCAAATCTCCGCCGCTCCCCCTTTCTCCAAGATCGAAAGAGAGCAGCGCTCCGCCCCCCATCACCACCAGCACCATCAACGCCGTCGACCTCTCCCACCAACTCCGCCATGGCTCCGAAAGCTGACAAGGGGAAGGGCGTGAAGTCGGCCGAGGCGCAGCAGCTCGCGGCGCTGCGGAAGGAGCAGGCGATCTCCCCCCCCCAGCTCGACGCGAGGGATCTGAGGGAGTGCTACTACCTCTTCTGGTCGACGCAGACACGAGCGCATCCGCGCACGAAGGTACTTTCGGCTGCCGCTTCCAAGTTAGCACCGACGGGGTACCCTTTCTTCTCGCTATTCTTCTACTGCGGGCTCTACCCGCCTTTCTCCGAATTCTTCTGTGACATCATGAACACCTACGGGCTCCACCTCCTAGATTTCACCCCCAACGCCGTTCTGACCATGGCAGTTTTTGCACATCTCTGCGAGAACTTTGTCGGAGTCCACCCAAATGTAGCTCTCTTCCGCCACTTCTTCATCCCCCGAGTCGAGAGAGGAGAGCCCTTGTCTGGCGGAATCGCCTGGATCTTAAGGCTCGGCAAGAAGGATGCTTATCTGGAGGGCGAGCTCCACAGCAAGTGGGACGAGTGGAGAGCGAACTGGTGTTGGATTGTCGAGGAGAACCCGCAGCCTTTCACCGCCTAGCGCCAAGCCCCGGTAGTACGCGGCAACGATTGGAGCAACTTGGCCCCGGAGGACGCTAGGCTGAAGATTGCCATTACTAGGATCCTGCGCCTCAGGTTTGCCGGACTCACCGTAGGCGCTGTCGGTGCAGACTTCCTCCGCCGCCGCATTGCCCCCCTACAGGAGAGGGGGAGACCCGCCTGGTAGTTCTAGAACGCGGTGGATATCATGAGGCTGCGCCCGGGCCTCAATTTTAACTTCACTATCTTGGAGCTGGATGCGATGCTTCTGGAGCTGTTCAAGCATGATCCCGAGCACCCCGGAGCGTTTAGGTTGCCGAGGGGGGTCGTTCCGCTCTGCAACAACTCTTCGCTTGACCGCATCCGCGCAATGATGCCGCTCTGCGACTCGCATGGGATCGTCCCCACTTGGCAAGAGCCCACCGACGATGTCGTGCAGGAGTTCTTCGACAGCCTGGCTGAGGTGGCGATCCGTCTCGACGAGCAGAAGAAGCTCACCCGCGACACCACTGATGACGAGATGCGGCGTATCGCCACCAGGCTGGAAGAGGCGGCAGCAGCTGTTGCCGCGGGCCAATTTGGATTCACCGTGGAGGAAGCAGAGGCAGCAGAGGCGGCAAGCGTTGCCGAGCGGGAAGAGCTTGTCAGCGAGGAAGAGTTTGTTTGGCCTGAATCCGAGTCGAGCGAGCCCGCCGGGGACGCGCCCTCTTCTCCGCCTCTAGCCAATTCGCCGCAAACGGAGCCACAAGCTCCACCAAAAAGGAGTCTTCGCAGGGCCGGGGACGCAGCGGGGCGGTAGACGGGACAGCAGCCGCAGTGCTGCGCGACGCGCTCCACCGCGGCAAGCACTGTCGCCGCGGGAGCACCTCACGCTGCAGTGGCAACTGGAGCGGGGTCTTCTCGCACCACCGCCGCTGCCCCCGCCAAGCGATCAAGGGAGCCTACCCCTCCGCCTCGTCGCACCAGAGGCGAGCCGGACTTCGATCTCTCCGCGCTCAGCTCCGACGAGGAGGAAGAAGAGTAAGATTCCTCTGCTTGTACTTGTAGTTCTTCAATCTTGTTGCTTTGTCTTGTATCTGATCTGCTTCATTCTGAATTTATTCTGTTTCAGGACGTTGGCTCAAAGAGCGGCGAGGAGAGCCAAGGCCCCGGTGATCGTCATCGGGGATGAACCCGCCGCGCCAACGGGGGACATGCCTGAGACCACCTTGCCGGATCCAGCAGCTAATCCCCAAAGCAGCCCCCTACGCAGCCCCCAGCGTAAGTGCATAGTTCACTTCCTTCTGTTAGGCGCGCATGGTTGCTTTTCCCTTGCTGATATCTTGATGGTTGGGTTGTGTAGGAGCAGAGCAGCCTCACCAGGAGCGTCCGGAAAACGCTCCCGAGGTGCCGTCTGCTTCGACCACACCGCCAAGGGAGGATTCCCCGGCAAGGGAGCGTTCTCCGGCAAGGGAGAACTCTCCGGCAAGGGGCAGTTCTCCGGCAAGGGGCAGTACCAGTGACCCTCCGGTGATGGAGACTATAGATCCAAGCACAGGTAACCCTTCTCGCTTGAAAACTGCCCTTGCGTTCTTCTTTTTCTGTTTTTCTTGTTGGATGTTTGCTTGACTTTTCTCCCTTTCCTGGTCTTTAGATCCAGCTGCCACAGAGCCCATGGAGACCGAGATCACCAGCGAGGAGAACGCGCGCGGGAACACTGATGATGCCACCGCCACTGAAGGAGAAACCAGCGCTGGTGATCCTGCCTGCGAAGAGGCCGCCAAGGCTGCTGCCGCAGAGACTGGCAAGGGATCCAGCGATCGTACTGACGGCCCTGAGGCCGCAGGAGCGCCAGGCGCTGCACCAACCGCCGATCCCTCCATCGCCGCTGCAGTGCCAGGCTCCGAAGAGCCCCAGCTCGGCGCCTATCTGAAGGCCGGCGACGGCATCTTTATCAAGCTCCCCTGGGCGTCGAGCTCCAGGGCGCCGGTTGAAGGAGAAATCCTTGATGGAGAAGTGCTTGCCTCCGCTGAGCTGTCGCTCGTCGACGCACCGGGAAGCAGCAGCGACGAGCCTAAGGAGGAGAAGCTGCTGCGGAAGCTGCTGGTGCTCTACCGCTCCCGCCAAGCCAAGCTGGAATCGCGGGAAGCGCTTGTGGCGAAGGCGGGGGTTGACATCGAGAAGCGCGCGGAAGAGCTCCGGGGCATGAGGCAGGAGGCGCTCCGATCTTTGGCGAAGGAGCGGGAGAAGCTCTCCGAGGCGCGGAAAGCCTTTCTCCTCGAGAAGGCCGAAGTCGAAGAGCAACAGCGTCTTGCCGGCGAGAAGCTATTTGCACAGGAAGGCGAGCTGGCGCAGCGGAAAGTCAATCTTGACAGCCACGAGGAGGAACTTGCCACGCACGAGCAATCGATCGGCGGGGCTCTCCAGGAAGCAAAGGACGCAGCCGCAGCTGCCGAGGCCGCCAGGAAGGAGCTAGAGACGAAGGTGGCGCAGTTGGAGGCTGATCTGAAGGCGAGCGGCGAGGAGCTTGCCGCGCTCAAGCTTGAGCGTGAGAAAGATGCCGCCGCTCACGGCGAGCTACAGGGACTCCTTGCCGAGAGGAGCAAGGAGCTAAGCACCGCCAAGGACTCCAATGCTGACCTTGAGCTGAAGCTGGCCACCTTGACTCAGACGCTGGACGGTGCCAAGGAGCGGGAGGTGGCCTTGAAGGAAAAGATCAAGGGCAACGAAGCGCTGCTGACGAGGGCCGCCGAAACCCAGAACACCTTCAAGGAGACGGTGGAGCTCTGGACGGAGGGCCTCGTGAACATCGCTGCAGTCATTGACGGGGAGCTGGCGCAGCTGGGAGTGGAGGACTTTGGGTACTCCTCTGATGAGAACCTCCAACCCAGCACCAAGCTCACCCTGTTCTTTAAAGGCGTGGCGACAGCCCTCCAGCAGCTCCGAGAGAAGATCCCAAAGCAGCTGGCCAACGAGTCGCGCACGATCTGCGCCAGAGTTCTGGAGAAGGTGTTGGTGAAAGTGGCCTTCCGCAATCCAGGCCTCAGCTTCACCAACGTCCTCAAGAAGCTGCCGGCAGATGCTGATCTGGAAGCGCTCAAAGCCCTTGTCGCACCCATTGTGGACAAGGTGAATGAGGTCAAGAGGATCAATGGTGGCCGCATAGATTAGGCCACCCGTTTTCTTCTTTTCTTGCCGCTGCTAGTCATGTTACGACAACAATCCGTTAGAGCTGCGGCAAGCTATCTTGTAATATAACTTTATTTTGGATATTGACTGCTATGTTATTTACTTTACTTGATTCCTGGCCTTGTATGTTTCTGCCCTACGCTTTTAGGGAACTTGCCGGTGCAGGCACCCTTGCCGCGAGCGCTGAGTGCGGAACGTCAGCAGCCTGCTGGCGGTGCCGCTACCGACAAGAAACCTTGTCGCAGCTAGTCGCAGCTCACTTAAGTTGTTGAGCGGACTCGAAACAAAGTAAGAGCACAACTAGCTATGAGTTGGTTCCTCCGCGCACAGGTTTTCCATACAAAGCACGGTCGTTCAAGGAAGATAACTTAAAAATTTAAAAATTGATTGCTCAAACTTTGGTAACTTAGCTTTTCTGTCGTTTGCTTCCCGGCAAGGCGAAACTTTCTTGAACGGCCCGGTCCACACCATTATCTTCTTCTTTCCTCCCGGCAAACCTTGTGGGCGAGGGAACCTTCCTTTGAGAAAGAGAAAAGAAGAGAAAATAAAGATATGGAACCTTACGGCTCGTTATTGCTTACCGGGTGTAGGTGCTGCACAAAGTGTCAGATGATACATGCGAAAAGAATGAAAGCATGAAATTGACAAGCTGTGCGAAGCACATGAACTTTATTTATGCACGGGGTCTGCGCCCGGCTTTGTACGAAGGATTACATGCAACAGCGGCAAGACTTGTACAAAAGGTGGTTGCCGGAACGGGTTCCGGCAACCGCGCCCTACGGGTAAAACTTACGAAGATGCTCAATGTTCCAGGAGTTGCTCACCGGAATGCCATCTTCGGTCTCAAGGCGGACAGCGCCAGGCCTAGTGACTCGTTTCACCTGATAAGGGCCTTCCCACTTCGGCGTCAACTTGTTGGAATTCTTGGCGGACTGAACGCGCCGAAGAACAAGGTCGCCTTCCTCGAAAATTCTGGACCTAACTTTGCGGCTATGGTAGCGGCGCAAAGCCTGCTGATATCGAGCAGCTCGTACAGCGGCCTGAAGACGGTCTTCCTCAAGGAGCAGCGTGTCATCTTGTCGCAGCTGCTCTTGCTCGAGCTCATCATAAGCGAGCACTCGAGGTGACCCGTATACGAGTTCCGTGGGGTGAACTGCCTCTGCTCCTCAGACTAGAGCGAAAGGTGTCTGGCCAGTGGCTCGATTTGGCGTTGTTCTGATCGACCAAAGAACCACCGGCAGCTCCTCGATCCAGTTCTTCCCGCACTTGCGCAGCCTGTCGAAAGTTCTGGTCTTGAGCCCTCACAGCACTTCAGCATTTGCCCTCTCCGCTTGACCGTTGCTTCTCGGATGAGCAACAGAAGCGAAGCAGACCTTGGCGCCAAGATCTTGGACGTACTGCATGAAGGTGCGGCTCGTGAATTGCGTGCCGTTGTCGGTGATGATCCTGTTAGGGATCCCAAAACGGAAAAACAATCGACCTGAAGAACTTGACTGCTGACTGTGCTATCACCTTCCTCACTGGTTGCACTTCCGGCCACTTTGTGAACTTGTCGATTGCAACGTACAAGTACTCAAAGCCCCCGACAGCTCGGGGGAAGGGGCCGAGAATGTCGAGCCCCCAGACCGAAAATGGCCAGGATAAAGGGATCGCCTGGAGAGCTTGAGCTGGCTGGTGTATCTGTTTGGAATGGAACTGGCACGCTTCACACTTGGTTACTTGTGCAGTTGCATCCTGGAGGGCTGTCGGCCAAAAGAAACCTTGCCGGAACGCTTTGCCGGCAAGTGCTCTTGCACCAATGTGGTGACTACATATGCCTCCATGTATCTCTGCCAACAGCTGTTCTCCATCTTCCCGGCGAATACACTTCAATTTCACACCGTTGAGTCTTATTCTGTACAGTGTGTTGTCGACAAACTTGTACATACTTGACTGCCGGGCTACTCTTTCCGCTTCTTCTTGCTCTTCGGGAAGTTCTCCTGTCTGAAGGAAACGGATAATCTGCTGTGCCCATGCTGGAGCCTGCGGCTCGACAACAAGGACTAAAGGCACATCTGCTGCTGCGGGAACATCCGCTTCTGCGGCAAGGGACTGTGGCCCAGCCGGAGCTTGATGTTCCCCGACAAGCTTGCCGGAGCAAAACTTGTCGGGAGCGTCTGCTTCAACGGAACAAACCCTAGGGCTCGCCGGAGCAGACTGCTCCTCAGCACCCTTGGCGTTGATCTTGGGGACCTTCTTGGCGGCGGCTTCGGGAAGCTCTGCCGGAAAATAGTCGCCAGAAATCAACTTCCTCTTCTTGCTCTGTCCAGTTGATGGTGTCACGGATGGTTGAGTCAGCTTGAGCACAAAGATCCCTGGTTCCACAGGCAACTTTAGTGCGACGCACTTTGACAGGCCATCGGCAATGTCGTTCTGAGTTCTTGGAACATGCTCCATCTGCAGGCCGTCAAAGTGCTCTTCTAGCTTTCTCACTTCATCAACGTAAGCTTCCATCAACGAACTTTGATAATTCTTGTTCACTTGGCGGACGACAAGCTGCCAGTCACCCCTGACAATGAGCTTCTTGATCCCAAGGTCTGCCGCGATCCTGAGACCGGCAAGCAAGCCTTCATACTCTGCAGTATTGTTTGTTGCTTTCTCCTTGGGGAAGTGCATCTGGACCACATACTTGAGGTGCTCTCCGGTGGGTGCGACAAGAAGCACGCCCGCACTGGCGCCTTGCAGTGAGAAAGCACCATCAAAGTACATCAGCCACTCTTTGCTTGCCTCCTTGACGGGGATGCTCGTTTCTGGAATTTCTTCGTCTGGTGTTGGCGTCCATTCTGCTATGAACCCGCCAATGCTCTGCTTTGGATAGTTGAAGTGCTCTCAAATTTGAGGCCAAAGCTTGACAGTTCCAGTGCCCACTCGACGATCCTACCTGTTGCTTCTGGATTCTGCAATATCCTCTTCAGCGAAAAGCGAGTGATAACTGTGATCTCATGTGCTTGGAAGTAATGGCGCAGCTTTCCCGAGGCCATGAGAAGGCCGAAAAGCAACTTCTGCACACCAGAGTACCTTGACCTAGCCCCCTGCAGAAGGGAGCTGACAAAGTAAACTGGGCGCTGCACCATTTTCTTCTGCACCTCCTCGCGCACCTGCGCAGATCCATCCTTGTCGGGACCAGAGCTTGTCGGCGAAGCCCCCTGCTTGTCGCTGGATGCACTTGCCGCGGTTGCGGGCTCATCATCCGCCTCCCTCTCTGCCACTAATGCAGCACTAACCGCTTGATTGGTTGCCGCTAGATACAGCAGCAACTTCTCTTGTGGCCTAGGTGCGACAAGTATTGGAGTGGAGGACAGGTATCTCTTCAAGTCCTGCAGCGCAGCCTCCGCTTCCGGAGTCCATTTCATTGGACCTGCCTTTTTCAATATTTTGAAAAATGGCAGGGCGCGCTCAGCAGAGCGAGAGATGAACCTGCTGAGAGCAGCCACGCAACCGGCAAGTCTTCGTACATCCTTGACGCGCTTCGGTGCTTCAATCTGCTCGATGGCCTTGATCTTGTCGGGATTGGCCTCAATTCCCCGCTGAGACACAAAGAACCCGAGAAGCTTGCCGGATGGAACTCCAAACACGCACTTCTCGGGGTTAAGCTTGAGGTTGATCTTGCGCAGATTTGCAAAAGTTTCGTCTAAATCTTGAATCAGAGTAGCCTTGTCCTTGCTCTTGACCACTATATCATCCATGTAGGCTTCCACATTTCTGTGTATTTATGGCTCAAAAGCGACATGGACTACTCTTGCAAATGTGGAACCAGCATTCTTCAAACCAAAAGGCATTCATACAAAACAGTATGTGCCACATGGGGTGATGAATGCGGTTTTCTCCTCATCCTCTTCTGCCATGAAGATCTGATGGTATCCTGAGTATGCATCTAGAAATGAAAGCAAATCACATCCGGCTGTGGAGTCAACAATCTGGTCAATGCGCGGCAAGGGAAATGGGTCTTTGGGACAAGCTTTATTGACATCGATGAAATCGATACAAAGACTCCATTTCCCGTTGGCCTTGCGCACGACTACAGGATTGGCCAACCACATAGGATGGAGCACTCCTCTAACAAGGCCTGCTGCTTCCAACTTCTTGATTTCTTCTGCGATGACCTCTTGGTGCTCCACTGCTTGTTTCCTGACTTTCTGCTTGACGGGCCACGCATGAGGACAAACGGCTAGGTGGTGCTCAATTACTTTCCTGGGGACACCGGGGATATCAGACGGTTGTCATGCAAACACGTCGACATTCGCCTGCAGGAAAGCAACGAGCGCGCTTTCCTATTTAGGGTCAAGAGTGGCACTGATGGTGAAGGTGCCACCAGTGCCGTCCTCCTTGGCGGACACCTTCTTGGTCTCTGGTGGAGCTGCCATCGTCTTCTTACACTTGCCAGTGGAGCTCGATGGTGCGTCCTCGACGGTAGCGCAGCACTCCGAAGAGGTGCGCTTGCCGGAGTGGGCAACAGAGCTCTTGCCGGACTTGGTCTTCTTCTTCCCCCCGGGAGCTTCAGCGGCAAGTGGCTTGCGATCAGTTGCGGCTGCTGCTTCCCGGTAGATCTTGTCGGCGCAGATAAGGGCATCCTTCTTGTCGCCAGGGACATAGATGACACTTATCAGGCCTGGCATCTTGAGCATGTTGTATGCATAGTGAGAGGCTGCCATGAACTTGGCGAGTGCCAGACGGCTGAGTATTCCATTGTAAGGTAATGGAAAATCAGCAACGTCAAAAGTGACCCTCTCAGTCCTGAAGTTCAACTCGCTGCCCAATGTTACCGGCAACATGATCTTTCCCTTCGGCTTGCTCCTTCCCGGGTTGATTCCTTGGAACGTGCCGGTCTCTTCGAGCTCGCTGTCAGGGATTTGGAGTTTTTGGAGTACCGCAGAGGAGATCAGGTTCAAGCCGGCCCCGCCGTCAACTAGCATCTTTGTGACTTTGAGGTTGCGGATAGTTGGTGAAACGAACATCGGCAAGCACCCGACCGCAGTTATGCGATCAGGGTGATCCTCAATATCAAAGATGATAGGCGTGCTGGACCATTTCAGAGGCCTGCGTGACTCCATGGATGGTTCCGCTGCATTGACTTCTCGCATCCATTGCTTGAGTTGACGGTGTGAAGTATGCAGGGAAGCACCGCCGTCAACGCACAGGACCTCTGTGGCTTTCTGGAATCCTTGCTCATCGGCCTCATCATCATCCATATCTTCGTCGTCATCGTCATCTTCGTCCTTGTCGCGGCCACGGGGAGGTCTGTCTCCTTGCCGCTGCTTGGCCTTGCTGCGGCGTCCTCCCCGGCCGGGGCGTTTCTTGCTGGCTCCTCCAGCACCTTCCTGGGCCTTCTCCTTGTCGCGTCGCTCGTACTCAGCCTTCTGCTGCTCGACAAGCTGCTCGACTTTCTTGCAGCTCTGGTGGTCATGGCCCTTGGTGCGGTGGATCTTGTAGTACTGCTTGCCGGAGCTGTCCTGCTTGTCGGCGGCCGCCACAGCCTGGCTCTCCTTGCCGGAGCTTCCAACTTTAGCTTTCTTGGCGCCACCTCTGTTGCCGGACTGCTCAACAACCAGCACTTCTTTGCCCTTCTTCTTTCTGTTGTTCCGCCGCCGGCCTTTCTTTGCCGGGGCAGTATCCTCACTGTCAGATCCTCCTGCTCCTGTATTTTCTCCGGGGAGCCTCCTCCCCTCTTCAGCACATGCGCACTTGTCGGCCAGGGCATATAGCTCGCTGACGTCTCTGATCTTGCACATCGCCATCTCCTCCTGCATCCTGCGGTTTCGCACGTTCTGATGGAACATGCTGATGACCGCGGCAGGGTGGACGTCTGGGATGTTGTGCTGTACACGGCTGAATCTCTGAATATACTTGCACAGGGGCTCTCCTTCCTTCTGGGCGAGCAGATGAAGATCGCTTTCTTGGCCATGAGGCTTGTGGCCGCCTGTAAAGGCGCCGACAAACTGATGACATAGATCTGCCCAAGAGGATATAGAGTTGTCCGGCAAGTGCATGAGCCAGGATCTGACGTTGGGCTTGAGCACCAGCGGGAAGTAGTTGGCAAGGATCTTGTCGTCTCGCCCCCCGGAAGCTTGCACCGCAATGGTGTAGATGCTAAGGAACTCCGACGGATGCGACTTGCCGTCGTACTTCTCCGGTACATCTGGCTTGAAATTCTTCTTGCTGGGCCACTGGACTTGCCGCAGCTCACGAGTGAACGCAGGGCAACCTACCGCGTACGGCAAGTCGCCCGGTTCCCCTGGCGCATGCATGTCGATAGAGGGCCCAACGTGCTGGTCAGATTGACGCCGCGCTTCTCTTTGGCGCTCGATGCGAGTACGAGCGTCCTCTTGCTGTCGTTCGTGAAGAACTTGGCGCTGATCGCGACGAGCTCGTGGATCCGATGATGCGGTGGACTCGCTGTCGGGGTGGATCCGACGAGTCGGCGATCTTGGTCTTCGGGGTGGAGAGTGCATGGAGGTTGCACCCCCATTGGTCTTGTGGCCACCGGTCCGCGTCCGGCAATCTTGCCACGGCAGCGAGGTGCTTGGTTGCCGCGCAGTGTCGCCATTGGCGAAGCCAATGAGACTCTGAATGGTGGCCCTCCACTCGTCGGTCTTGTCCGCCGTCGGAGGGTAATCCAGGAGCAGTTGAGCTCGCGCCAAAGCTTCTGCGGGAGTGGTGGGCGGTAGTGGCGAACGGTGCGAGGATCGGGATATGCTCGGACTTCTAACTATGTTAGAAGGAGCAGTATCCCGTCCAGGCGACCGGGCCTCGCTCGGGCCAGCATGCTGGCGTGCATGATGGTCTTGAACTCCGCGAGATCCACCAGCTTGATCTTGGCCCAACGAATGTATGGTACTGCGAATACCATGACACTGTTGGTCCCGCGCCTCCTGAGATGGGCGCGGTGCACGTACGGACGCCGAGGTCTGCGCGGCCTTGTCCTTGGACTTGGCAGCGCTTTGAGCACCCTCGTCGACGCCCATTCTTCCGCCAGCGTCTATTCCACTGCCCGCTTGCTCCGGTGGTGGTGGGATCGACGCGGACGGAACAGCTGCCTCCGAAGCCTTCTTCTTCGGTGGCATGTCGATGCAGATGATGAAGATCTAGCTCGTGTGCACGCCGGATCAGGTTCACACAATCTCGACGCCCCCTACCTGGCGCTCCAAAGATGTCGGGGAAACTGATCCTCGAACACCTATGGGACCGGCGTACCGAGCCCCTTTCGGTTCGGCGGGAGGCGGAGGTCGCACGAAGAGCAGATCAAGGCGATGCACACGAGCAGTTTACTCAGCTTCGGAGCTCTCCGGAGAGATAATACTCCTACTGCTGCATCTATGTGTATATTGAGTTCTTGCTCAGGAGCGATCAGTGCTACGAAACCGAGCGTGAGAGTGTTCCTAGCTTCGAATGGGTCGAACCCCTTCTATGTTGCACATGGGCCTCCTTTTATATGCTCAAGGGGTCACCAACAGGTGGCAACGTAGACAAAAAGGTCAAAAATGGAAAAAGAAAGCGGTAGGTACAACTACCTATACTGTAGACACAGTGTATCATACCTAACTCTGGCGACAGGGGACAAGGGCATTAAATGCCCGTCTGTGTCGCCCAAACAGTGCAAACAGAGACCGTCAGGGGCGCCACCGATCACCATGATGGCCTTCTCGTCAGCGCCGCTTGCCACTGTGCACCCCTGGCTGCACAGCCTCTCGCCACGCGCGCCTGGAAGGGCCCCAGAGCGACACGTGGGTGGATGTGCTGGAGCGCGGGTGAGGAGTGGCCGCTTGTCGCGACAAGTGTCTTGTCGCGGTCGTTGTCTTGTCGGGCTCGGGAGCTTGTCGTTCACCGAGCCTTGCCGGGACGCATGGCGCGTCGCGGCAAGCTTTCTTGAGACGCCTTGGCTGGCCTTCCCGGCAAGCTCCTCTTGCCGGGGCCTTGTCTTCTTGGTTTGAATACTTTGTTCTTGAATGGCTTCCCGGCAAGCTCCTCTTGCCGGGTTCTTGTCTCCTGAGGAGCCACGGAGGATCTTGGCGGTTACCTGGCGAGCCTTGCCGCGTGGTGCTGCAACTGCCCGTGCACAAGTTCGGGATACTAGGGTACCCCTACTCTAGTACACCGATATGGCTGTTTTGAGGAAGATATAGGGAGGTTTATGTGTGATAGAGCCTATTGTATCACGGGGTTTGGATGCACCAGCGAAGTTTGCACCAACTCTCAAGGTGAGAAAGGGCAATGCACGGTACCGAAGAGGCTAGCAATGATGGAAGGGTGAGAGTGCGTATAATCCATGGACGCAACATTAGTCAAAAGAACTCATATACTTATTGAAAAAATCTACAAGTCATCAAAAACCAAGCACTAGGCGCATGCTCCTAGGGGAATAGATTGGTAGGAAAAGACCATCGCTCGTCCCCGACCGCCACTCATAAGGATGCACAATCTAAGAACACCTCATGTTTCAAATTTGTTACACAACTTAACCATACGTGCATGCTATGGGACTTGCTAACTTCAACACAAGCATTCTTTAAATTCATAATCACCCAACTAGCATGACTCTAATATCACTACCTCCATATCTCAAAATAATTATCAAGTATCAAATTGATAATAGCATCCAATTCACTTCCTATGATAGTTTTTATTGTACGCAACTTGGATGCCCAACATTCTAGGACCAATTTTATAACCAAAGCAAATACCATGCTGTTATAAGAGACTCTCAAAATGATATAAGTGAAGCATGAGAGATCAACAATTTCTACAAAATTAAGCCACCGCCGTGCTCTAAAAGATATAAGCGAAGCACTAGAGCAAAAACTATCTAGCTCAAAAGATATAAGTGAAGCACATAGAGTATTCTAATAAATTCCAATCAAGTGGGCTTCTCCCAAAAGGTGTGTACAGCAAGGATGATTGTGGAAAACTAAAAAGCAAATACTAATATCATACAAGATGCTCCAAGCAAAACACATATCATGTGGCGAATAAAAATACAGGCCCAAGTAAAGTTACCGATAAACAAAGACGAAAGAGGGGATGCCTTCCGGGGGCATCCCCAAGCTTAGGATTTTGGCTATTATTGAATATCTTGGGGTGCCTTGGGAATCCCCAAGCTTAGGCTCTTGCCACTCCTTATTCCATAGTCCATCAAATCTTTACCCAAAACTTGAAAACTTCACAACACAAAACTCAACAGGAAATCTCATAAGCTCTGTTAGTGAAAGAAAGCAAAACCACCACAGTAGGTTTAACACCAATATAAATAAAGAATGAGTTCATTACAATACCTTATGTGGTGGTTTTTCTTTCTTGCACTAACAGAGCTTATGAGATTTCCCGTTGAGTTTTGTGTTGTGAAGTTTTCATGTTTTGGGTAAAGATTTGATGGACTATGGATTAATGGGTGGCAAGAGCCTAAGCTTGGGGATGCCCATGGCACCCCAAGATATTCAAGGATAACCAAAAGCCTAAGCTTGGGGATGCCCCAGAAAGCATCCCCTCTTTCATCTTCGTCTATCGGTAACTTTACTTGGAGCTATATTTTTATTCGCCACATGATATGTGTTTTGCTTGGAGCGTCTTGTATGATATTAGTCTTTGTTTTTTTAGTTTACCACAATCATCATTGCTGTACACACCTTTTGGGAGAAACCCACTTGATTGGAATTTATTAGAATACTCTATGTGCTTCACTTATATCTTTTGAGCTAAATAAATTTTGCTCTAGTGCTTCACTTATATCTTTTAGAGCACGGCGGTGGCTTTATTTTGTAGAAATTGTTAATCTCTCATGCTTCACTTTATTTTGAGAGTCTCTTAGAACAGCATGGTATTTGCTATGGTTATAAAATTGGTCCTAGAATGATGGGCATCCAAGTTGGGTATAATAAAAACTATCATGGGAAGTGAATTGGATGCTATGATCAATTTGATACTTGATAATTGTTTTGAGACATGGAGGTGGTGATATTAGAGTCATGCTAGTTGGGTGATTATGAATTTAAAGAATGCTTGTGTTGAAGTTGGAAAGTCCTGTAGTATGCACGTATAGTGAAAGTTGTGTAACAAATTTGAAACATGAGGTGTTCTTAGATTGTGCATCCTTATGAGTGGCGGTCGGGGATAGGCGATGGTCTTTTCCTACCAATCTATCCCCTTAGGAGCATGTGCGTAGTGCTTGGTTTTTGATGACTTGTAGAATTTTGCAATAAGTATATGAGTTCTTTATGACTAATGTTGAGTCCATGGATTATACGCACTCTCACCCTTCCATCATTGCTAGCCTCTTCGGTACCGTGCATTGCCCTTTCTCACCTCAAGAGTTGGTGCAAACTTCGCCGGTGCATCCAAACCCCGTGATACGATATACTCTATCACACATGAACCTCCTTATATCTTCCTCAAAACAGCCACCATACCTACCTATTATGGCATTTCCATAGCCATTCCGAGATATACTGCCATGCAACTTTCCATCATTCCGTTCATCATCATGATACACACTATCATTGTCATATTGCCTTGCATGATCATGTAGTTGACATCGTACTTGTGGCAAAGCCACCATGCATAAATTTTCATACGTGTCACTCTTGATTCATTGCCCATCCCGGTACACTACCGAAGGCATTCATATAGAGTCATATCTTGTTCTAGTATTGAGTTGTAATTCATGAGTTGTAAATAAATAGAAGTGTGATGATCATCATTATTAGAGCATTGTCCACAAATAAAAAAAGAAATGCCAAATAAAAAAATAAAGGCCGAATAAAAAAGAATGGCCAAAAAAAGGAAGGCCCAAAAAAAAGAAAATAAAAAAGGGGGCAATGTTACTATCTTTTTCCACAATTGTGCTTCAAAGTAGCACCATGTTCTTCATATAGAGAGTCTCATATGTTGTCACTTTCATATACTAGTGGGAATTTTTCGTTATAGAACTTGGCTTGTATATTCCTACGATGGGCTTCCTCAAAATGCCCTAGATCTTCGTGGGCAAGCAAGTTGGATGCACACCCACTAGTTTCTTTTGTTGAGCTTTCATATATTTATAGCTGTAGTGCATCTGTTGCAAGGCAATCCCTACTCCTCATGTTGACATCAATTGATGGGCATCTCCACAGCCCTTTGATTATCCGCGTCAATGTGAAACTTTCTCCTTTTTTGTATTCTCCAAACAACCTCCATCATCATATTCTATTCCACCCATAGTGCTATATCCATGGCTCACACTGATGTATTGCGTGAAAGTTTAAAAGGTTTGAGATTATTTAAGTATGAAACAATTGCTTGGCTTGTCATCGGGGGTGTGCAAGATGGGAGCATTTTTGTGTGACGAAAATGAAGCATAGCCTAACTACATGATTTTGTAGGGATGAACTTTCTTTAGCCATGTTATTTTGAGAAGACATGATTACTTGATTAGTATGCTTCAAGTATTACTATTTCTTATGTCAATATGAACTTTTATTTTGAATCATTTGGATTTGAACATTCATGCCACAATAAAGAAAATTACATTGAGAATTATGGTAGGTAGCATTCCACATCAAAAATTCTGTTTTTATCATTTACCTACTCAAGGACGAGCAGGAATTAAGCTGGGGGATGCTTGATACATCTCCAACGTATAAATAATTTTTGATTGTTCCACGCTATTATATTACCCGTTTTGGATGTTTATGGGCTTTACTTTACACTTTTATATCATTTTTGGGACTAACCTACTAACCAGAGGCCCAACCCTAATTGTTTTTTTTTCCTATTTCAGTGTTCCGAAGAAAAGGAATATCAGACGGAGTCCAAACGGAATGAAACCTTCGAAAGTGATCTTTTTGGAACAAATGCGATCCAGAGGACTTCGAGTGGAAGTCAAGAAACAAGCGAGGCAGCCATGAAGGTGCCTGGCATGTCCCCACCCTCGTGGGCCCCTTGAGCATCCATCGACCTACTTCTTCCTCCTATATATACCCACGTACCCTGAAAACATCAGGGGGAGCACGAAAAACTATTTCCACCGTCGCAACCTTCTGTATCCACGAGATCCCATCTTGGAGCCTTCGTCGGCGCTCCGCCGAAGGGGGAATCGACCATGGAGGGCCTCTACATCATCTCCAAGGCCCTTCTGATGAGTTGTGAGTAGTTTACCATAGACCTTCGGGTCCATAATTATTAGCTAGATGGCTTCTTCTCTCCCTATGAATCTCAATACAAAGTTCTCCTTGATCTTCTTGGAGATCTATTCGATGTAACTCTTTTTGCGGTGTGTTTGTCGAGATCCGATGAATTGTGGGTTTATGATCAAGTTTATCTATGAGAAATATTTGAATCTCCTCTGAATTCTTTTATGTGTGATTTATCTTTACAAGCCTCTTCGAATTATCAGTTTGGTTTGTCCTACTAGATCGATCTTTCTTGCAATGGCAGAAGTGCTTAGCTTTGGGTTCAATCTTGCGGTGTCCTTTCCCAGTGACAGTAGGCGCAGCAAGGCACGTATTGTATTGTTTCCATCGAGGATAAAAAGATGGGGTTTATATCATATTGCATGAGTTTATCCCTCTACATCATGTCATCTTTCTTAATGCGTTACTCTCTTCTTTATGAACTTAATACTCTAGATGCATGCTGGATAGCGGTCGATGTGTGGAGTATTAGTAGTAGATGCAGAATTGTTTCGGTCTACTTGTCACAGACGTGATGCCTATATACATGATCATGCCTAGTTAATCTCATAATTATTCACTTTTCTATCAATTGCTCGATAGTAATTTGTTCACCCACCATAATACTTATGCTATCTTGAGAGAAGCCACTAGTGAAACCTATGGCCCCCGGGTCTATCTATTATCATATAAGTTTTCAATCTACTTTTATTTGCATCTTTTACTTTTCCAATCTATATCATAAAAATACCAAAAATATTTATCTTATCATATTATCTCTATCAGATCTCACTTTCCTAAGTGGTCGTGAAGGGATTGACAACCTGTTTATTGCGTTGGTTGCTAGTTCTTGTTTGTTTGTGTAGGTGCATGGGACTTTTGAGGAGCCTCCTACTAGATTGGTACCTTGGTTCACAAAAACTGAGGGAAATACTTACGCTACTATTGCTGCATCACCCTTTCCTCTTCAAGGAAAACCAACGCAAGCTCAAGACGTAGCACAAGCCTACGATGGAATTACTCACGCACGGCGGTGAGCATCATGAAATTGGTGATGGAGGATGGTTGATGATGACGACAGCGACGAATCCCCCTCTCCGGAGCCCTGAACGGACTCCAGCTCAGCCCTCTCGAGAGAGATTAGGGCTTGGCGGCGGCTCCATATCGTAAAACGCGATGAAACTTTTCTCTCTGATTTTTTTCTTCGCAAAAGCAAATATATGGAGTTGGAATTGAGGTCGGTGGAGGTCCAGGGGGGGCACGAGGTAGGGGGCGCGCCCTAGGGGGCGCCCCCACCCTTGTGGACAGGGTGTGGGGCCCCTGGTGCTGATGCTTTCGCCAGTATGTTTTATTAATTTTGAAAAGTTGCTCCGTGGATTTTGAGGTCATTCCAAGAACTTTTATTTCTGCACAAAAATAACACCATGGCAGTTCTGCTGAAAAAAACATCAGTCTGGGTTAGTTCTATTCAAATCATGCAAGTTAGAGTCCAAAACAAGGGCAAAAGTGTTTGGAAAAGTAGATACGACTGAGACGTATCAACTCCCCCAAGCTTAAACCTTTGCTTGTCCTCAAGCAATTCAGTTGACAAACTGAAAGTGATAAAGAAAAACTTTTACAAACTTTGTTTGCTCTTGTTGTTGCAAATATGTAAAGCCAGCATTCAAGTTTTTAGCAAAGATTATGAACTAACCATATTCACAATAACACTTAGGTCTCATGTTTACTCATATCAATGGCATAATCAACTAGCGAGCAATAATAATAAAACTCGGATGACAACACTTTCTCAAAACAATCATAATATGATATAACAAGATGGTATCTCGCTAGCCCTTTCTGAGACCGCAAAACATAAATGCAGAGCACCTTTAAAGATCAAGGACTGACTAAACATTGTAATTCATGGTAAAAGAGATCCAGTCATAGTCATACCCAATATAAATTAGTAGTAATGCATGCAAATGACAGCGGTGCTCTCGAGCGGGTGCTTTTTAATAAGAGGGTGATGACTCAACATAAAAGTAAATAGATAGGCCCTTCGCAGAGGGAAGTAGGGATTTGTAGAGCTGCTAGAGCTCGATTCTGAAATAGAGATGAATAACATTTTGAGTGGTATACGTTCAATGTCAACATAACAACCAAGAGATCTCGATAACTTCCATGCTACACACATTATAGGCGGTTCCCAAATAGAATGGTAAAGGTTATACTCCCCCACCACCAACAAACATCAATCCATGGCTTGCCCGAAACAACGGGTGCCTCCAACTAACAACAATCCTTGGGGAGTTTTGTTTGCAATTATTTTGATTTGATTTGAGCATGGGACCTGGCATCCCGGTGACCAGCCATTTTCTCGTGAATGAGGAGCAGAGTCCACTCCTCTTGAGAATAACCCACCTAACATGGAAGATATAGATAGCCCTAGTTGATACATGAGCTGTTCGAGCATACAAAACAGAATTTCATTTGAAGGTTTAGAGTTTGGCACATACAAATTTACTTGGAACGGCAGGTAGATACTGCATATAGGAAGGTATGGTGGACTCATATGGAATAACTTTGGGGTTTCCGGAAGTGGATGCACAAGCAGTATTCCTGCTTAGTACAAGTGAAGGCTAGAAAAAGACTGGGAAGCGACCAACTAGAGAGCGACAATAGTCATGAACATGCATTAAAATTAATCAACACTGAGTGCAAGCATGAGTAGGATATAATCCACCATGAACATAAATATCGTGGAGGCTATGTTGATTTTGTTTCAACTACATGCGTGAAGCCACTCGAATCGTTCAAAGGAGGATACCACCCTATCATACCACATCACAACCATTTTAATAGCATGTTGGCACGCAAGGTAAACCATTATAAACTCCTAGCTAATTAAGCATGGCATGAGCAACTATAATTAGTCATCATATATCGTCATTATTGCCTTTCACTTGCACGACCGAACAATGTGGATAATAATAATAGTGCACATGCATTGGACTAAGCTGGAATCTCCAAGCATTCAATTCAAGGGAGAATACAAGGTAATATGGGCTCTTGGTTAAATCAACAATAATGCATATAAGAGCCACTCAACATTTTCATTATGGTCTTCTCCTCTCGACCCCCAAAGAAAAGAAAAGAAATAAAACTATTTACACAGGAAAGCTCCCAACAAGCAAAAGAAGAACGGGAAATCTTTTTGGGTTTTCTTTTAGTTACTTCTACTACAGGCATGGAAAGTAAACTAGCTAAAAGCACCAACTAAATTTTTGGTTTTTCTTAAGGTTATTTAAACACACAAGAAGAAAGCAAGAAAAGAAAATAAACTAGCATGGATAGTACAATGAAAAATTATGAGCACCGACAACTAGCATGAGTGTGTGAACGTGAATGTAATGTGGGTGAGAGATACGTACTCCCCCAAGCTTAGTGTTTTGGCCTAAGTTGGTCTGTGCCCACTGAGGGAGTCCTGGACTAGGGGGTGTCCGGATAGACGGACTATCATCATCGGCTGGACTCCAAGACTATGAAGATACAAGATTGAAGACTTCGTCCCATGTCCGGATGGGACTTTCCTTGGCATGGAAGGCAAGCTTGGCAATACGAATATGTAGATCTCCTACCATTGTAACTGACTCTGTGTAACCCTAGCCCTCTCCGCTGTCTATATAAATCGGAGGGTTTTAGTCCATAGGAAGAACAACCATTACAACAATCATACCATAGGCTAGCTTCTAGGGGTTAGCCTCCTTGATCTCGTGGTAGATCTACTGTTGTACTACCCATATCATCAATATTAATCAAGCAGGAGTAGGGTTTTACCTCCATCGAGAGGGCCCGAACCTGGGTAAAAACAGCCTGTCCCTTGTCTCCTATTATCATCCGCCTAGACGCACAGTTCGGGACCCCCTACCCGAGATCCGCCGGTTTTGACACCGACATTGGTGCTTTCATTGAGAGTTCCTTTGTGCCGTCACGACCAGGAAGGATGCCTCTTCCCGTCTTTAAAGACGGTATCATCGCCAAAGGAGCCTCGCCCGCCAGCCAAACTATCCGGCTAGGTGGTTTTCTCATGACCGCCTGTTCGGCCACCGCTTCGACGATGACCTCTCGGGTCATCAATAGCAATCTTCACGTCAACTCGGAATTCGCCGAGCAGCTGGATCCAATAGAGCTCTCGTCCGTAAATGAGCTCTTGGATCGCATCGCTGCGCTGGGAGTCGCTACAGACTACAATCAGATTGGGCTTAAAACCGATCTGAGAGAGATTAACTCTCCCCAGGTTACCCACCACGTAGCGGTGGTAGAGGTACGGCGACTCTTCTTCTGTATTAAAAACTAGTTATGTCCGGACTCGCGAACCCTCCATGCTAGATTCCCGCGGAGGGACGGACGTCGATCAAGCACTGAACCTAAAATCAGGCATCGGACCAGACTCGTTGGACAACGTCCAGCAATCCAAGCTTCCAAATTCGGAAACTTTTCGGCCCTTGAGCCATGAGATGGGCAAGGTTCCGGACTCAATTCCACCCACCCACCCAAACATATATCTATCTCAAATCCGGCAAGAGCCTGCTGAAACAGTACATAATTACTGGGCCAGATTCCTCCTGGTTATGGACAAGATAAAAGACTGTCGTGAGGAAAACGCAATTTCAATTTTCTGCAATAATTGCACGGACAAGGGAATCTTGAACATCGTAAGTCGTCGTGAAATTACACGCTTCGCCGACCTGGCGTCCATAGTACGAAAGTACTGCGCGATGGAGAGTTTCCGGAAAACCAAAACTAAGTTTTGGGACAATCCGGCTCCGAATACAACCCTAGTCCGAAACAAAAGGGTGCATTATGCTCAGGCACCCGGTACAAAAACCAAAAAGCAAAAACCCCATAAAGGGCACGGAACCGTACTGGAGGGATGGCTCAGCGGACCCTGTAAAATTCACTGTACAGAGGGCGCCACTCCAACACATAGCCTTCGAGCATGTTGGATACTACGATAGGAGGCCAAAAGTGGCGAAGAGCTTCTAGCCCCGGAGAACCACTCCAACAGTACCAGTACGGTGTCAACAGTCTTCGAGACTTTCGCATCAAATAATATGCGGAAACAAACAATCCGCAGCCTCGCGAAGTCTACCAAGTAGCAACAAATCCATGGAGCGACACGGCCATCACCTTCAACGCCAGCGACAACCCTAAATTCCGAACAGCCCGAGCACCAGCCGCATTGGTCCTCAGTCCAATAGTGGACGGCTTTCATCTTACCAAGGTACTCATGGATGGCGGCAGCGGATTAAACCTCATCTATGAGGAAACCCTTCAAAAAATGGAAATAGACTGGAGCCGCATTGAGCGAAGAAGCACAACCTTTAGAGGAATAATCTCTAGCCGGGAAGCACGCTGCACAGGAAAAATCACACTTGATGTGGTGTTCGGCTCGCCGGACAATTACAGGTCCGAGGAGGTCACGTTCCAAGTGGCCCCGTTCAGCAGCGGATATCACGCTATATTAGGACGAGAGGCATTCACAATTTTTCAAGCCATACCCCATTACGGGTACATGAAGCTTAAGATGCCCGGGCCCAGTGGAATAATCACTCTTGTCAGTGATCCGGACATAGCACTCCGCGCCGAAAACAAGACAGCCGCACTAGCCCTAGAGGCACTATCCGAAGCCCTAGCGGCAGAGGAGCTCACTGCGCTGCGCTCCACGGTGAACAGGGATGATGTGATACTCGATAAGAGATCCAAGTCCACCTCTTTTAAACCAGCGGACGAAATAGTCAAATTCCAGGTCCATCCAACGGACCCAACAAAGACGGCCTCCATTGGGGCACAGTTAAACCCTGATGTAGACGCCGCACTACGAGAATTCCTTCGGGAGAATTGGGACATCTTTGCCTGGCACCCTTCAGATATGCCAGGAATCCCACGCAGATTGGCAGAACACAGCCTAAACATCCTAAAAGGATTCAAGCCAGTCAAACAGGCTCTTCGGCGATTTTCCGAACCCAAAAGACAGGCAATGGGAGAGGAGCTAGCCAAACTATTGGAAGCCGGATTCATCAGAGACATCAAACATCCGGACTGGCTAGCAAACCTGGTAATGGTACCAAAGAAGGACAAATCCTGGCGCCTATGTGTCGATTTTAAAGACCTCAACAAGGCTTGTCCAAAGGATCCTTTCCCCCTTCCCCACATCGATCAAATAATCGATGCTACTGCAGGGCACGATTCATTGTGCTTCCTCGACGCATACTCCGGCTACCATCAAATCAAGATGGCGGAGGTGGACCAAGCCGCAACGGCATTCATTACGCCATACGAACCATTCTGCTTCAACACAATGCCCTTTGGACACAAAAACGCTGGCGCAACATATCAGCGCATGATTCAAACATGTCTGGCTACTCAGATCAGCAAAATAGTGGAGGCATACGTAGACGACGTGGTCGTCAAGACCAAACCTGTCGAAACTCTAGTAGACGAGTTGAGACTCACATTCGACAACCTCCGAGCATATGACATTAAGCTCAACCCGGAAAAATGCGTTTTCGATGTACCAGCCGGAAAGCTCTTGGGCTTCATTGTATCCGGTAGAGGAATTGAAGCAAACCCAGCCAAGATCCGAGCTTTGTGACAATTGGATATCCCAAAAGACCTCAAACAAATACAAAAATTAACCGGATGCGTGGCGG
Source organism: Triticum aestivum (assembly GCF_018294505.1). Lineage (NCBI taxonomy): Eukaryota > Viridiplantae > Streptophyta > Magnoliopsida > Poales > Poaceae > Triticum > Triticum aestivum. The sequence continues at coordinate 527,835,264 of NC_057798.1, forward strand.
CTTTAAGCCGCTTCATCTCCCGTTTGGGGGAAAAGGCATTGCCCCTTTATCGCCTCCTCAGGCGCACTGAACACTTCGAGTGGACGGACGCTGCCACGGCCGGACTCAAAGAAATAAAGGCCATACTGGCAACCAATTCGGTCCTGGCTGCGCCTAACCTGGGCGAACCAATGTTATTATATATCGCGGCAACACATCAAGTTGTCAGCGCGGTACTCGTCGTCGAACGAGAAATAGAAGGACACAAATTCCCTCTTCAAAAACCAGTGTACTACGTATCCACTGTCTTAACTCCATGCAAGTCCCGGTACCCGCATTATCAAAAGATAGCATACGCGGTGTTCATGGCATCCCGGAAGCTGCGACACTACTCTCAAGAGTGTTCGATAACAGTGGCCTCCGGAGTACCCCTCAACGACATTATAAACAACCGCGACGCGACGGGCAGGATTGCGAAATGGGCCATTGAGCTCTTACCATTCGACATAACCTATAAACCACGGCGAGCTATAAAGTCGCAAGTTTTAGCGGACTTCATCGCTGAATGGACCGAAGCCAAACTCCATAAAGAGTACGGCGCATACTCCAATTGGATTATGCATTTCGACGGCTCCAAAATGTTGGCCGGCTTGGGGGCTGGCATCGTATTGACGTTCCCAACCGGAGACACAGTCCAATACGTACTTCAGATAATGTACACGGACTCCAACAATGCAGCCGAATATGAGGCCCTCCTACATGGTCTCCGGATGGCAATCTCTGTGGGTATTCAACGCCTAGAGGTGCGCGGGGATTCAAACCTTGCAATATCCCAAGTAAATGGAGACTTTGACGCCAAGGATCTGAAAATGGCAGCCTATCGTAACGCTGTCCTAAAAATGTTAGCTCGGTTCGAAGGACTCAAATTCCACCATGTAGCCCGGGATAATAACCAAGCAGCCGACGTGTTGGCACGCATCGGCGCAAAACGCGACGCCGTCCCTCCAAACATCTTCCTGGAGCGGCTCTTTAAGCCATCCATACTATGGGAAGAGGAGTCCGGAAATAACAACCCGGAAGCAACCGCACCACCCAACACAGAACAATCTGACATAATCGGTGGCTCAGCCGATGAAATAACACCTTCAGCCCACGAAATAATGGCGGTAATTGCCCCGTGGACAGAACCATTCCTGGCCTACTTAATTAGGCAGGAACTTCCCGAAGACCAAAATGAGGCCCGCTGTATAGTTCGGCGATCTAAAGCCTACAAGGTCCATGAGGGAGAACTTTATAAGAAAAGCACAACCGGAGTCCTTCAAAGGTGCATCTCCGAAGAGGAAGGGCGAAACCTTCTGGCTGAAATTCACGCCGGACTAGGCGGACACCACGCTGCAGCCCGGGCCCTCGTAGGCAAGGCCTTCCGTACAGGATTTTATTGGCCGACGGCCCGGGCAGATGCTCAGGACTTAGTCCAACGATGCGTCGGTTGTCAGCTCTTTGCTAATCAGAGCCACATGCCACCCACCGCCCTCAAAACTATACCCATCACCTGGCCGTTCGTGGTCTAGGGTCTTGACATGGTTGGACCCCTTAAAGGGGGAACCCACAAGCAAAAGTACCTATTGGTCATGGTGGACAAATTCACCAAATGGATAGAGGCCAAGCCAGTTAAAACGGCCGAATCCGGACCAGTGATAGACTTCATATCCGGGGTAGTACACCGTTATGGCGTCCCCCACAGCATCATCACCGATAACGACACGAACTTCATGGCCGACGAGGTTAAACTCTGGTGCAAAAATATGGGCATTAAGCTCGACTACGCTTCAGTCTATCACCCTCAAACCAACGGTCAAGTTGAACGAGCAAATGGTCTAATAATGAGCGGCATCAAACCCAGACTAGTGCGGTCCCTTACGGAATCTAACATGCACTGGGTAGAGGAGCTCGACTCCGTACTCTGGGGGCTGCGGACCACGCCAAACCGTACTACCGGATTCACACCATTCTTTATGGTATACGGCGCAGAGGCAGTTCTGCCCTACGACATAATTCATGACTCACCTCGAGTGCGCATGTACGAAGAAAGAGAAGCCGAGTTGGATCGGCAGGACAGCTTGGACGCATTAGAGGAGGAGCGCGATGTGGCAAAGGCTCGTTCTGCATTCTATCAGCAGCAGGCTCGAAGATATCAAAGCAGAGAACTACGGGCTAAAACTTACAATGTTGGTGAACTAGTTCTATGCCTGCCGGACAAGAAAAAGGACAAACTCAATCCCAAATGGGAAGGTCCCTTCATCATCGACCAAGTCCTGACTGGCGGAGCATACCGTCTGCGAAACGCATCGGACAACCGACTCGAGCCAAACCCATGGAACGCAGCCCGCCTCCGAAGATTCTACGCCTAGCGCCGGACTCAGAGTTCGTCTCCTTCCCCGTCCACATTTTATACTTCAGTTGCCTTTTGTTTCTCTCTTTTATCCCACTTTTTCATAAAGCCCTTGAGGGCCGATTTGCACATTGTTCGCACACACTTGATGTGCTACGTGCACTCATTATACCTGGGGGCTTCTTTAACAGAAGGTTACTTATACGGGCTTTATGCCCAACACATGTGTCAAACTTCCGCATGTACCTTTTATTCACCATTATATGCATCGATATGACTTAAGTTTTGGCCAAGCTGGGTTGCCTGGCTCCTGTGCTTACCCCTACGTTCCCGATTGTTCGGCTAGGAGGTAAAGGGAGCACCTCTGCGATTGTTACTGCCGGGTCAGCCGGATGTGTACCTCAGACTGGGTGAAGCCGAAAGCTAGCGTTCTTAAGGGAATATTCGGTCGGTGACTTGAAAGATGATTTTTTACCTATTTATTTATCTGCCCCCAGATGTTTTCCTGCTCTTTTCGCAGTCCGGACATGCACTTTAGGGCATGCCTCCCAGGGAAAGGAACCCTTAACGGAACTATTCTCCCTGGAAGATGTTTCTTACTAACCATGTAATATAACATAACTAGTTGGGCACTTGTCTGATAAAGCACTAATGACCCCTACGCCTGGTCTCCATGCATGCCCCGGTTTTTTCATAACCGAGAAGGTATTCGGACACACTCCGGACTCTAGGGTCCCGAGGTTGAAGCGAAAAGGTCGGCAAAGACAAACGATCTACAATCCGGCTAGAAGGCATTTTACATGTCATTTTAAATACATCGTCAAATCGACTGACTGTACTCCTCCTCAATCCCGTCTAACAGGCTGTCTAATTTACAGTCCCGTTGGGAATACTTAGCGGCCAACTCTACTTGGCCGTACACTAAGCTCACAGGGATCTCCTTCCCATCGGGCCCCACAGGTCCGACCTCGGCCATGTGGTTTGGATCCACCTTCTTGTACCGCGTCTTCACCATGGCCCAGGCCTCCCTGGCACCTTGACGGCAGGCCGATATCTTCCATAAACGGAAGCGCTGCCGTGCTCCCTGAAGCTTCTCCGCAAGCTCTCCAAGGCCCTCGGGTAGGGAGACGGACGGCCATAAGGCCTGGGCGACGCCACTCATCGCCTGCCGAACACGTTCGAGCAGTTGCACCAGCTTGGGAAGTTGGTCACCCGTTGAACTGGGCATTTCCTCCGCAGGGCGACCTGTGAGCACACCTACAAACATATTTCTGTCAATTGACTTCCTCGCCGAACTCTTCTTTTCAAAAGAGTTTGCTCAAGCACTTACTATAAATGCCGCGACGAAGCCGCTGATTCTCCTTCACGGAGCCAGACAGCTCAGCCCGAACACCTTTTAGCTCTTCTCCAAGCTGGGTGTGGGCATCTTGGAGTTTGTTCCTCTCCTGCTGCACCTTCATAAGCACCCTCTCACCGGCCTTCAGCTGGCGCAGTAGCTGTTGCTTGTCCGGATCAAGTCCGGCAACATCTGCAATATTATTGTCAGACTTATACGCACGCCGCACACTGCTTATCCTTTTGAAATATGTGTTATCGGAGGGGGTCTCAGTGTCTCCTCCTACGGCGGCTAGTGCGGCCTCAAGTTGGGCCTTGCACCCTTGTAGCTCCTGAGACAATTGGGCATTCTTCTCCGTAAGATCCTGCATATCAAATGATCCTTAAATCAGTTATTTTAACTACTTTAAGTCTCGGGGGCTACTGGCATATACAACTATTAAAATCACTTACCTGTATGTCTTTTACATACTGCTCCGTGGCTCTGGTTAAACCATCTTGAGCGGCACGGAGGTGCGCGTCTCCCGCGTTAAAGGCATTCAACGCCTCTAGGGAGAAACACGCGTCACGCAGAACTGTCTGGCGGCGCCTATGATTCATGGCGCTCTCCACCTCAGACCTGGTGGCGGACAGCCTGTCGGCATCCTCCGTTGGAGGAGTACCCGGCTCGCGCCTTGCGCTCGCCTCCCCCTCCGGACCAGGTGTTGGAGCCTGGTTGGCGGAGGCTTGGTTGGCAACCTCTCCGGGCACAGTCCGGCGAGCGCTCTTTCTCCTGGAAAAGTCATGAGCATTAATACACCTCCTAGGAATCTTTTCCCTAAATAACGGTCGCGAGCTATACCGTTGCGGTGACATTTCGATTTGCACCGCACCCCTCTTCCGCCTGCTGGGCCGGACTGACCCTTGTTGGTCAGCCGCCGCGGGTTCGGCTTCCCGCCTTCAAGGCACCTCCTGCAAGACACTGTTGTATACGGTGGTCAGAAACACGCAAGGACGAAGTAATGGTGTGAGGGCTCCGGCCATAATTACCTGGGAAGCCGGAGATAAGCCGGGGTAGTCAGCCGTAATGGCCACTAGAGCATTGTCCATGCTGAGTTGGTAGAACACCCCATCAATTAGCTCCACCTTTATGTCCGGGTCCTCTTCGGAGGCCGGGTCAAGGGATCTTCCCGGGTCCTCGGGTTGTGGAGTCGGACTGTGTATGCCCTCCACATCCCGACGCAGTTCCTTCGTCAAAATCATAAAGTAAAGAACTTAACTTTGAAAGCACGGGTCGGATGAATAAATGTCCGCTTACCCAGCTCTGAGGGTTATTCATGGAGAACCCATTCAATGGGCTCGTCTGGAGGAAGTCCTCCTTCTCCCCCTTGTACAGGCCGGACAGGATCTTCACCAGATCCGCGGCCGATCCCGGCCCCTTGCGGCCATGACGGGTGGCGTCATTCTCCCCGTTGAAATCCCACATGGGGTGCCCCCTATATTGGAGCGGCTGCACCCCTCGCATGATGCATGTGGCCATGGCTCCAATCATGGTCAATCCGGAATGGGCCAGCAACCTTATCCGGCCCATCAAATAATGGACGCTCCTGTCTTCCTCCTGTTGAGGGCTCCGCGGGCGCCAACTTAGGCGTTTCTTCAGAGGAGCCTTGCTGAACTCCGGGAGGCTGATCCGAACTGGGTCCGGCAGTGGAGCATCTTCCACATAAAACCAATCTAAGGGCCAGTCTTCGGACGCCTTCTTTGGGGTTCCGGATAGATATCCGGTCCCGGCGATGCGCCATATTTCGGCTCCGCCCACTTGATATATTGACCCCTCGTGAGAACGGGGAATGAGGCAAAACAGTCTCTTCCACAACGCAAAATGGGGCTCGATGCCCAGGAACAGCTCGCAAAGAGCTACAAAACCCGCGATGTGCAGAATAGAGGCGGGCATGAGGTGATGAAGCTGGAGTCCGTAGAACTCCAGAAGCCCCCGGAGAAACGGATGTATGGGAAATCCGAGCCCTCTTATTAGATAAGGGACGAAGCACACCCGCTCTCCTTTGGAGGGACTAGGGGTGGCCTCCGCTTGCTTTCAACCTTTGTAGGTGGCCAGCCTGGCTCGGACTGGGACCATAAAGGCCGGAGGAAGCTATCCCTCCGCTTGGAGCGTCACCAGCTCATTGTGCGGGACTGAACATCTCCTCCAATCTCCTGGCCGAGGGCTAGGAGCGCGGGAGGAGGAGACGTGTCGACGGTCCATGATGGAATGGATATTTGGTCAGAAGCACTCCGATGAGTACTCGCGGAAGGAAGATGGTGTGATTTGGATCTAGATTCTTGCCTCTCTTATAGGCAGATTATTTGTGCAGCTAGGGGGTGAAATATAAAAATACCCTGGCCTTTCGCATTCGTGCGACATGTGAAAGAGGGCCATAATTGGGCGTGGAAGCCAAGGAGCACAACATTTGTAAGGAAGCCGGACACTATTCGGCAAGCACATGGAATTTGGAGGAGAACCCACCTTGCAACATCGAAGACAATATACGCGCCTGACTCGTCGTCATTGAAGCCTGGTTCGGGGGCTACTGAGGAAGTCCTGGACTAGGGGGTGTCCGGATAGCCGGACTATCATCATCGGCCGGACTCCAAGACTATGAAGATACAAGATTGAAGACTTCGTCCCGTGTCCGGATGGGACTTTCCTTGGCGTGGAAGGCAAGCTTGGCAATACGGATATGTAGATCTCCTACCATTGTAACCGACTCTGTGTAACCCTAGCCCTCTCCGCTATCTATATAAACCGGAGGGTTTTAGTCCATAGGAAGAACAACCATTACAACAATCATACCATAGGCTAGCTTCTAGGGTTTAGCCTCCTTGATCTCGTGGTAGATCTACTCTTGTACTACCCATATCATCAATATTAATCAAGCAGGAGTAGGGTTTTACCTCCATCGGGAGGGCCCGAACCTGGGTAAAAACATTGTGTCCCTTGTCTCCTGTTACCATCCGCCTAGACGCACAGTTCGGGACCCCCTACCCGAGATCCGCCGGTTTTGACACCGACACCCACGGATGGCCTGGAGGATATCCGAAATTCTAACTACTCTCTCCGGTGTACTGAGGAGTGTCATCTGTCTTCCACAGGCTGGCGATCTCCTTCGGATCCCACTGATAAAATGATGGATGATAAGGGTCAAGTGGTGGTTGATAACCCACAAGTATAGGGGATCTATTGTAGTCCTTTCGATAAGTAAGAGTGTCGAACCCAACGAGGAGCAGAAGGAAATGATAAGCGGTTTTCAGTAAGGTTTTCTCTGCAAGCACTGAAATAGTAGGTGATAGATAGTTTTGTGATAAGATAAATAGTAACGAGCAAAAAGTAAATAAAGTAAATAAATTGCAGCAAGGTGGCCCAATCCTTTATGTAGCAAAGGATAAGCCTAGAAAAATTCTAATAATGAATAAGAAGCTCCCGAGGACACATTGGGAATTATCGTCAAGCTAGTTTTCATCACGTTCGTAAGATTCGCGTTCGGTACTTTGATAATTTGATATGTGGGTGGAACAACACTTGGGGTACTTTCCTAACATGGACAAGCATCCCACTTATGATTAACCCCTATTGCAAGCATCCGCAACTACAAAAAGGAGTATTAAGGTAAACCTAACCACAACATTAAACATATTGGTCCATATCAACCCAAAACGAAGCAACGCATAAACTAGGGTTTAAGCTTCTGTCACTCTAGCAACCCATCTTCTACTTATTACTTCCCTATGCCTTCCTCTAGGCCCAAATAATGGTGAAGTGTCATGTAGTCGACGTTCACATAACACCACTAGAGGAGAGAGAACATACATCTCATCAAAATATCGAACGAATACCAAATTCACATGACTACTAATAGCAAGACTTCACCCATGTCCTCAGGAACAAACATAACTACTCACAAAGCATATTCATGTTCATAATCAGGGGGTAATAATATGCATAAAGGATCTGAACATATGATCTTCCACCAAGTAAACCAAATAGCATCAACTACAAGGAGTAATCAACACTACTAGCAACCCACAGGTACCAATTTGTTGTTTTGATACAAGATTGGATACAAGAGATGAACTAGGGTTTTGAGATGAGATGGTGCTGGTGAAGATCTTGATGGAGATTGACCCCCTCCCGATGAGAGGATCATTGGTGATGACGTTGGTGATCATTTCCCCCTCCCGGAGGGAAGTGTCCCTGGTAGAACAGCTCCGCCAGAGCCCTAGATTGATTCCGCCAAGGTTCCGCCTCGTGGCGGCGGAGTTTCGTCCCGTAAGCTTGCCCACGATTTTTTCCAGGGGAAAACCCTTCATATAGCAGAAGATGGACGCCGAAGGCCCACCAGGGAGCCCAGGAGATAGGCGGCGCGCCCTAGGGGGGCGCCCCCTGTCTCCTGGACAGGGTGTGGGCCCCCTGGCCTATTTCTTTTGCCCAAAAATTCTTATGAAATCTGAAAAGTTGTTTCGTGGAGTCTCAGGTCTTTTGGAGTTGTACAGAACAGGTTTCCAACATTTGCTCCTTTTTCAGCCAGAATTCCAGCTGCCGGCATCCCCCCTCTTCATGGTAAACCTTGTAAAATAAGGGAGAATAGCCATAAGTATTGTGATATAATATGTAATAACAGCCAATAATGCAATAAATATTGACATAAAAGCATGATGCAAAATGGACGTATCAACTCCCCCAAGCTTAGACCTCGCTTGTCCTCAAGCGGAAGCCGAAATCGAAAAATATGTCCACATGTTTAGAGATAGAGGTGTCGATAAAAATAAAATACAGACATGAGGGCATCATGATCATTCTAATAACCAGCAACATATATAGATTTTGTCGTATGATTTCCTAAGCTTAAGTAATAAACAATTTACAATGTCAAGTATATATGGTTCAAAAACTTCATTGGGAACTAACAAACTATAATCTCAGTCATTGAAGCAATTGCTTTTATTACTTCCACAACAAGTTCGTACAAAGCTTATTTTCTCTGCACTAATAAGTCATACATATTTAGAGAGCAATTTTTATTGCTTGCACCGATGACAACTTACTTGAAGGATCTTACTCAATCCATAGGTAGGCATGGTGGACTCTCATGGCAAAACTGGGTTTAAGGATATTTGGAAGCACAAGTAGTATCTCTACTTGGTGCAAGGAATTTGGCTAGCATGAGGGGGGAAAGGCAAGCTCAACATGTTTGGAAGGTCAATGACAATATACTTTAACTGATATATCAGAAAACATAAACCATTACGTTGTCTTCCTTGTCCAACGTCAACTCTTTTAGCATGTCATACTTAATGAGTGCTTCACAATCATAAAAGATGTCCAAGATAATATATTTATATGTGAACCCCTCTTTCCTTATCACTTCTTTTTAATTGCAACGATGACCAAGGCTACGTTCATCAACTCTCAACAATTTTTATGCCTCATACTTTCTATGTGTGAAGTTATCACTATCCATAAGATCAATATGAACTCTTTTGTTCTTTCTACTTCCTCAGGATCATAGAAACATAGCAAAGCCCTTGACTCAACACTAATCTTTATTATAAATAGCACATAGACTCGATTACAAAAAGAAATCACAAAGCAAAACTCAAAACTACTTGATATCAAAAACTTTAAACTAATAGATCAAGATACTACTAAAAAGATCGAACTAAATAAAGCGGTAAAGATAGGAGTGTGATGGTGATACGATACCGGGGCACCTCCCCCAAGCTTGGCAGTTGCCAAGGGGAGTGCCCATACCAATGTGATTATTTCTCCTTCTTCACGGTTGGTGTTATGATCTTCTTGGCGATTATGCCCTTCAGGATACGGTTCTCCTCCTCGAGCTTATTTACTTGTTGTTTGAGGTCCATATTCTCTTTACGGAGCTTGCCCGTGATAGAAAAAGCTCCTTTTACCCAAGGATGCTGCATAGCTTCTGGAGAACAAGTGAAATTCTTTTTCATATTTTCATAAGAAAGAAAACTGGAGTTGAAAGGAGTGACCGAAGTAGGGACAGCCAGGCTAGGTAGTTCCCCCATAGTGAATTCTGCTTGGAGGCGAGAGGTAACTTCTTGATCTTCCTCCATGGCATCTATCCTTTTCAAATCAGCCTCCATCTCGTCCTCCGTTGATGGTCCAAAGTGATAGGCATCGCTATTTGCTCCTGGACCTAGCGTTGGGTGAGATACCCAGCTCTCCCCAACTGATTCCTGAGAAGACATCTTGCTTTGTTCTGCAACAGGAACAGCTCGAAATGAGAACAGAGGATATTTGCGTGATACGGTGATCAAAACCTCCGGGAGTATATATAATGAATTTTTACCAACCAAAATACGTAATGTACAAGCAAACGGAGTCGGGAGGCACACGAGGTGCCCACGAGACAGGGGGCGCGCCCTACAGGGGGGCGCCGTCCTCTCTCGTGGGAGCCTCGTGTCCCTTTTGGGCTACTTCTTTCTTCCTAAAATCCTGAAATAATCCAAAACTTATAAAAATTGCCATTAGAGTTGTTTTGGAGTCGGTTTACTTACCGTACCACATAACTATGCCTTTTCGGAGTCTGGAATGCTCTGGAAAGTGTCTCTTATGTATTCCTCAGGGGTTATGGTTTCAATAATATTAGTTTCAACATTGATAGGATTACCTGAAATATAATGTTTAGTTCTTTGACCATTTACCACCCTCGGGTTTGTGCCTTCGAAGTTGTTGATTTTTATAGCACCAGAACGATAGACCTCCTCAATAATGTAGGGACCTTCCCATTTTGAGAGAAGTTTTCCTGCAAAAAATCTTAAACGAGAGTTGAACAATAACACATAATCTCCTACGTTAAACTCACGCTTCTGTATCCTCTTGTCATGCCAGCGTTTGACTTTTTCTTTGAAAAGCTTAGCATTCTCATATGCTTGGGTTCTCCATTCATCAAGTGAGCTAATATCAAACAACCTCTTCTCACCAGCAAGTTTGAAGTCATAATTGAGCTCTTTAACAACCCAATATGCTTTATGTTCAAGTTCAAGAGGTAAATGACATGCTTTTCCATAAACCATCTTATATGGAGACATACCCATAGGATTTTTATATGCATTTCTATAGGCCCATAATGCATCATCAAGTTTTTTGGACCAATCCTTTCTTTCACAGTCTTTTGCAAAATTAATTTGAGCTCTCTATTGCTCAACTCTACTTGACCACTAGACTGCGGGTGATAAGGAGATGCGATTCTATGATTGACATCATACTTAGCAAGCATCTTACGGAAAGCACCATGAATAAAGTGTGAACCACCATCAATCATAAGATATCTAGGGACTCCAAAGCTCGGAAAAATAACTTCTTTAAGCATTTTAATAGAAGTGTTATGATCAGCACTACTAGTTGGAATAGCTTCTACCCACTTAGTAACATAATCAACAGCAACTAAAATATGTGTATAACCATTAGAGGAAGGGAAAGGTCCCATATAATCAAAGCCCCAAACATCAAATGGTTCAATAACAAGAGAATAATTCATAGGCATCTCTTGACGTCTACTAATGTTACCTATTCTTTGACATTCATCACAAGATACGACAAACTTACGAGCATCTTTGAAAAGAGTAGGCCAATAAAAACCAGATTGTAGTACCTTGTGTGCAGTTCTATCTCTAGCATGGTGTCCTCCATAGGATTAAGAGTGACACTTGCGTAGGATCTGTTCCTGTTCATGCTCAGGCACACAACGTCTAATAATACCATCTACTCCTTCTTTATAAAGGTGTGGATCATCCAGAAGTAATGTCTTAAATCATAAAAGAACTTTTTCTTTTGCTGGTATGTGAAACTAGGCGGTATATATTTAGTAACAATGTAATTAGAATAATCAGCATACCAAGGAGAAGTATGAGAAGCATTGACAACCGCTAATTGTTCATCAGGAAAACTATCATTAATAGGCAGTGGGTCATCAAGAACATTCTCTAACCTAGACAAGTTGTCTGCAATGTGGTTCTCAGCTCCCTTTCTATCAATAATATGCAAGTCAAATTCTTGGAGCAAGAGAACCCATCTAATGAGTCTAGGCTTAGCATCTTTCTTTTCCATAAGATATTTAATAGCGGCATGACCAGTGTGAATAGTAACTTTGGAATCAACAATATAAGGTCTAAACTTGGCACATGCAAACACAACTGCTAAGAATTCTTTTTCAGTAGTAGCATAATTTCTCTGGGCAGTATCAAGAGTCTTGCTAGCATAATGGATAACATTCAATTTCTTATCAACTCTTTTCCCTAAAACATCACCTACATCATAATCACTAGCATCGCACATAATTTCAAAAGGTAAATTCCAATCAGGTGGCTGGACAATAGGTGCAGTGATCAAATCCTTCTTAAGTGTTTCAAATGCTTCTACACAATCATCATCAAAGACAAAAGGAATATCTTTTTGCAATAAATTAGTTAGAGGCCTTTAGAAAAGTCCTTAATGAACCTCCTATAAAAACCGACATGACCAAGGAAACTTATTATACCATTTATGTCCTTGGGACATGGCATCTTTTCAATAGCATCAACTTTGGCTTTATCGACTGCAATACCTCTCTCGGAGATCTTGTGCCCCAAGACAATGCCTTCATTAACCATAAAATGACACTTTTCCCAATTCAGTACGAGACTAGTGTCTTCGCATCTCTGCAAAACTCGATCAAGGTTGCTTAAACAATCATCAAAAGAGGATCCGTAGACGGGGAAGTCATCCATGAATACCTCACAAATCTTTTCACAAAAATCAAAAAATATAGCCATCATGCATCTTTGAAAGGTAGCAGGTGCATTACGTAAACCAAAAGGCATACGTCTATAAGCAAAAGTACCAAAAGGGCAAGCAAATGTAGTTTTAGACTGATCCCCCGCTGATACAGGTATCTGAGAGAAGCCATAATAACCATCTGGAAAGCAAAAATGTGTGTGTTCAGATAGCCTTTCTAGCATTTGATCAATAAAAGGTAAAGGGTAATGATCATTCTTAGTAGCTTTATTTAACTTACGAAAATCAATTACCATCCTATAGCCTGTAATAATTCTTTGCGGGATCAATTCATCTTTATCATTAGGAACAATGGTAATAACTCCCTTTTTGGGGACACAATGGACAGGGCTTACCCATTCACTATCAGCAACGGGATAAATAATACCTGCCTCAAGGAGTTTTAATATCTCCTTTCTTACCAATTCCTTCATTTTGGGATTTAATCGTCTTTGAGGATCTCTAACTGGTTTGGCATCTTTTTCCACTGAGATTTTGTGTTGACATAATGTGGGACTAATTCCCTTAAGATCATCCAAAGTATATCCAATAGCAGCTCGGTGCTTCTTCAGAGTTTTCAATAATCTTTCTTCTTCTTTCTCTGTAAGGTTAGCACTAATAATAACAGGATATATTTCTTTTTCATCAAGATAAGTGTACTTAAGATTATTAGGTAATGGTTTGAGTTCAAACACGGGATCACCCTTGGGTGGAGGGGGATCCCCAAGAATTTCAACGGGAAGGTTATGTTTCAGCATAGGTTCTTGTTTAAGGAACACTTCATCTATTTCTTCCCTTTCCTTCATAAACATATCGTTTTCATGGTCTAGCAAATATTGTTCTAATGGATCAGTTGGAGGAACAGCAATGGCAGCAAGACCAATAATTTCATCCTTACTAGATGGTTCCTCTTCATAGTGTTGTCTACGAAATTTAGAAAAGTTGAACTCATGAGACATATCACCTAGACCAATAGTGACTACATCCTTTTCGCAATCTATCCTAGCATTAACGGTGTTCAAGAAGGGTCTACCAAATATAATGGACAAAAGCTATCTTGCGGGGAGACAAGAACAAGAAAATCAGCAGGATATTTAGTTTTCCCACACATCCCTAACAATTCCCATCGGTGAAATAGTATCTCTATTGGCAAGTTTAATTGTGACATCAATATCTTCTAACTCAGCAGGTGCAATATCGTGCCTAATTTCTTTGTATAAGTCAATAGGTATTGCACTAGCACTAGCACCCATATCACATAAGCCATGATAACAATCATCTCCTATTTTAACAGAAATAACAGGCATGCCTACCACAACTCTATGTTTATCTTTAGCACAAGGTTTGGCAATTCTAGTAGTTTCATCACAGAAATAAATAACATGCCCATCAATATTATCAGACAAGAGATCTTTAACAATAGCAACATTAGGTTCAACTTTGATTTGCTCAGGAGGTGCATAAGTTCTAACATTTCTCTTACGAACAACAGTCGAAGTTTTTGCATGATCTTTTATCCTAACAGGGAAAGGAGGTTTTTCAACATAAGCAATAGGAATAATAGGATCACTATATGTAATAGTCTTTTCTTCGACTGTAATAGGTGCAACTAATTTCACTTCAACAGGAGGATTATATTTAAACCAATTCTCTTTAGGGAGATCAACGTGAGTAGCAAAAGTTAAACAAAAAGTAGCTACTATCTCAGAGTCAAGTCCATACTTAGAGCTAAATCCACGGAAAGCATCGGTATCCATAAAAGATTTAACACAATCAAACTGAGGTATCATACCTGACTCCTTACCATCATCGGAACCCCAATCTTCAGAGTTGCGTTTAATTCTTTCCAATAAGTCCCATTTGAAATCAATAGTCTTCAGCATATAGGAACCAACATAGGAAGTATCAAGCAGGTTGCGATTATCAAGAGAAAGCTGAGCATAAAAATTTTGAATAATCATTTCCCGAGAGAGCTCATGATTGGGGCATGAATACAACATTGACTTAAGCCTCGCCCAAGCTTGAGCGATGTTTTCTCCTTCACGAGGCCAGAAATTATATATGTAATTACGATCACGATGAACAAGATGCATAGGATAGAACTTCTGGTGAAATTCCAACTTCAATCGCTTATAATTCCAATATCTCGTATCATCACATAGCCTATACCATGTTATTGCATCTCCCTTCAAAGATAAAGGGAAGACCTTACTTTTCACAACATCATCGGGAATACCTGCAAGCTTAAATAATCCACAAACTTCATCCACAAAGATGAGGTGTAAGTCGGGATGCAATGTTCCGTCTCCTGCAAAAGGATTAGCAAGCAGTTTTTCTATCATACCCGAAGGAATCTCAAAGTGAATATTTTCATAAGGTTCAGTAGGTTGAGGAGCATCTCTTTGCTCTTCTGGTTGGGGTGAAGATACCCCAAATAAGCCCCTCAAAGGATTAGTTTCCATAGTGACAAGTAACAGAAAATTTCAGCACACTATATAAATGTTTCCTTACCAAGTTCCACTCACCAAGAGCGCTACGCTCCCCAGCAACGGCGCCAGAAAAGAGTCTTGATGACCCACAAGTATAGGGGATCTATCGTAGTCCTTTCGATAAGTAAGAGTGTAGAACCCAACAAGGAGCAGAAGGAAATGATAAGCGGTTTTCAGTAAGGTTTTCTCTGCAAGCACTGAAATAGTAGGTGATAGATAGTTTTGTGATAAGATACATAGTAACGAGCAAAAAGTAAATAAAGTAAATAAATTGCAGAAAGGTGTCCCAATCCTTTAGGTAGCAAAGGATAAGCCTGGACAAATTCTAATAATGAAGAAGAAGCTCTTGAGGACACATTGGGAATTATTGTCAAGCTAGTTTTCATCATGTTCATAAGATTCGCGTTCAGTACTTTGATAATTTGATATGTGGGTGGACCAACACTTGGGTACTGTCCTAACATGGAAAAGCATCCCACTTATGATTAACCCCTATTGCAAGCATCCGCAACTACAAAAAGGAGTATTAAGGTAAACCTAACCACGACATTAAACATATGGGTCCATATCAACCCCTAACGAAGCAACGCATAAACTAGGGTTTAAGCTTCTGTCACTCTAGCAACCCATCATCTACTTATTACTTCCCTATGACTCCCTCTAGGCCCAAATAATGGTGAAGTGTCATGTAGTCGACGTTCACATAACACCACTAGAGGAGAGACAACATACATCTCATCAAAATATCGAACGAATACCAAATTCACATGACTACTAATAGCATGACTTCACCCATGTCCTCAGGAACAAACGTAACTACTCACAAAGCATATTCATGTTCATAATCAGGGGGGTAATAATATGCATAAAGGATCTGAACATATGATCTTCCACCAAGTAAACCAAATAGCATCAACTACAAGGAGTAATCAACACTACAAGCAACCCACAGGTACCAATTTGTGGTTTTGATACAAGATTGGATACAAGAGATGAACTAGGGTTTTGAGATGTGATGGTGCTGGTAAAGATGTTGATGGAGATTGACCCCCTCCCGATGAGAGGATCGTTGGTGATGACGTTGGTGATCATTTCCACCTCCCGGAGGGAAGTGTCCCCGGCAGAACAGCTCCGCCAGAGCCCTAGATTGATTCCGCCAAGGTTCCGCCTCGTGGCGGCGGAGTTTCATCCTGTAAGCTTGCCCATGATTTTTTCCAGGGGAAAAACCTTCATATAGAAGAAGATGGACGCCGGAGGCCCACCAGGGAGCCCAGGAGATAGCGGGGCGCGCCCTAGGGGGGGTGCCCCCTGTCTCCGGGACAGGGTGTGGGCCCCCTGGCCTATTTCTTTTGCCCAAAAATTCTTATTAAATCTGAAAAGTTGTTTCGTGGAGTCTCAGGTCTTTTGGAGTTGTGCAGAATAGGTTTCCAATGTTTGCTCCTTTTTCAGCCAGAATTCCAGCTGTCGGCATCCCCCCTCTTCATGGTAAACCTTGTAAAATAAGGGAGAATAGCCATAAGTATTGAGATATAATATGTAATAACAGCCAATAATGCAATAAATATTGACATAAAAGCATGATGCAAAATGGACATATCAGTGGTTCCGGCTCGGGCTCTGGAGCTGATGTCTAGCCCCGATGCGCATAAACGGCCTCCGGCAAGACGAGGTAAGTGCCTGAAGTTAAGTTAAACAAAGCGGGTGCAGGCAAGATAATAGTTTCACTATGTTTCTTATGAAATCTCAAATTATACTTAAGCATCTTCTCATCATTTTTAACAATAAACTCATGTGCTACCATGCTTTTATAATCTAGAAAGGTAGGGGGCAGCAGCTTTTCCTCTTTCTCATAATGCCAGGTAGGTATCTTGAAGTGTTTAGCAAGGTGTGAAGGATAGATACCTCCAAAGATGGGGCGCTTTGTACGGTTCAGTCTTAATCTTTCAGCAATAATAGCACCCATACTAACAGAGTTATCACGAAATAAAGCATGGAACAAAATAATAATATCCGGAACACTAAGGTTTCCACAGTTTCCGCAACCAATTAAGCATTGCTACGTCTTGAGCTTGCGTAGGTTTTCCTTGAAGAGGAAAGGGTGATGCAGCAAAGTATCGTAAGTATTTCCCTCAGTTTTTGAGAACCAAGGTGTCAATCCAGTAGGAGGCTCCTCAAAAGTCTCACGCACCTACACAAACAAACAAGAACCTCGCAACCAACGCAATAAAGGGGTTGTCAATCCCTTCACGGCCACTTGCGAAAGTGAGATCTGATAGAGATAATATGATAAGATAATTTTTTTTGTTATTTTTATGATATAGATTGGAAGAGTAAAGATGCAAATAAAAGAATATGGTAAACTTATATGATAAAAGATAGAACCGGGGGCCATAGGTTTCACTAGTGGCTTCTCTCAAGATAGCATAAGTATTACGATGGGTGAACAAATTACTGTCGAGCAATTGATAGAAAAGCGAATAATTATGAGATTATCTAGGCATGATCATGTATATAGGCATCACGTCCGTGACAAGTAGACCGACTCCTACCTGCATCTACTACTATTACTCCACACATCGACCGACTCCTACCTGCATCTAGAGTATTAAGTTCATAAGAACAGAGTAACGCATTAAGAAAGATGACATGATGTAGAGGGATAAACTCATGCAATATGATATAAACCCCATCTTTTTATCCTCGATGGCAACAATACAATACGTGCCTTGCTACACCTGCTGAAACTGGGAAAGGACACCGCAAGATTGAACACAAAGCTAAGCACTTCTCCCATTCTAAGAAAGATCAATCTAGTAGGCCAAACCAAACTGATAATTCGAAGAGACTTGCAAAGATAACTTAATCACACATAAAAGGATTCAGAGGAGATTCAGATATTTCTCATAGATAAACTTGATCATAAACTCACAATTCATCGGATCTCGACAAACACACCGCAAAAAGAGTTGCATCGAATAGATCTCCAAGAATATCAAGGAAAACTTTGTATTGCGATTCAAAGAGAGAGAATAAACCATCTAGCTAATAACTATGGACCCAAAGGTCTGTGGTAAACTACTCACAACTCATCGGAGCGGCCTTGGAGATGATGTAGAGGCCCTTCGTGGTCGATTCCCCCTCCGACAAAGCGCCGACAAAGGCTCCAAGATGGGCTCTCGCGGATACAGAAGGTTGCGGTAGTGGAAATAGTTTTTCATGGTGCTCCTGGATGTTTTTGGGGTACATGGGTATATATAGGAGGAAGAAGTATGTCGGTGGACGCTCGAGGGTGGGGGCGCGCCCACTTCCAGGGGGCGCATCGGGCACCCTCGTGGCCGCCTCCTTTGTTGCTTGACATCCACTCCAAGTCCCCTGGATCACGTTTGTTCCAAAAAGATCGCTCCTGAAGGTTTCATTCCGTTTGGACTCCGTTTGATATTCCTTTCCTTCGAAACACTGAAATAGGCAAAAAAACAGCAATTCGGGCTGGGCCTCCGGTTAGTAGGTTAGTCCGAAAAATGATATAAAAGTGTAAAGTAAAGCCCATAAACATCCAAAAGAGGTAATATAATAGCATGGAACAATAAAAAATTATAGATACGTTGGAGACGTATCAAGCATCCCCAAGCTTAATTCCTGCTCGTCCTCGAGTAGGTAAATGATAAAAACAGAATTTTTGATGTGGAATGCTACCTAGCATAATTCTCAATGTAATTTTATTTATTGTGGCATGAATGTTCAGATCCAAATGATTCAAAATAAAAGTTCATATTGACATAAGAAATAGTAATACTTCAAGTATACTAACTAAGCAATCATGTCTTCTCAAAATAACATGGCTAAAGAAAGTTTATCCCTACAAAATCATATAGTTAGGTCATGCTCCATTTTCGTCACACAAAAATGCTCTCATCTTGCACACCCCCGATGACAAGCCAAGCAATTGTTTCATACTTTAGTAATCTATACCTTTTTCAACTTTCACGCAATACATGAGCGTGAGCCATGGATATAGCATATGGGTGGAATAGAATATGATGATGGAGGTTGTGTGGAGAACACAAAAAAGAAGAAAGTCTCATGTTAACGAGGCTAATCAATAGGCTATGGAGATGCCCATCAATTGATGTCAACATGAGGAGTAGGGATTGCCATGCAACCGATGCACTAGAGCTATAAATGTATCAAAGCTCAACAAAACTAGTGGGTGTGCATCCAACTTGCTTGGTCACGAAGACCTAGGGCATTTTGAGGAAGCCCATCATTGGAATATACAAGCCAAGTTCTATAATGAAAAATTCCCACTAGTATATGAAAGTGACAAAATAAAAGACTCTCTATATGAAGAACATGGTGCTACTTTGAAGCACAAGTGTGGAAAAGGATAGTAACATTGCCCCCTTTTTATTTTTTTATTTTTTTGGGCCATCTTTTTTTTCTTTGGCCTTTCTTTTTTTCTTTTTGGCCTTTCTTTTTTTAGGGACAATGCCCTAATAATGAAGATCATCAGACTTCTATTTTTACAACTCATGAATTACAACTCAAAACTAGAACAAGATATGACTCTATATGAATGCCTCCGGCGGTGTATCGGGATGGGCAATGAATCAAGAGTGACATGTATGAAAAATTATGCACAGTGGCTTTGCCACAAGTACGATGTCAACTACATGATCATGTAAGGCAATATGACAATGATGATGCGTGTCATGATAAACAGAACGGTGGAAAGTTGCATGGCAATATATCTCGGAATGGCTATGGAAATGCCATAATAGGTAGGTATGGTGGCTGTTTCGAGGAAGTAAGGATGTTTATGTGTGATAGAGCATATCGAATCACGGGGTTTGGATGCACCGGTGAAGTTTGCACCAACTCTCAAGGTGAGAAAGGGCAATGCACGGTACCGAAGAGGCTAGCAATCATGGAAAGGTAAAAGTGCGTATAATCCATGGACTCAACATTAGTCATAAAGAACTCATATACTTACTGCAAAATTCTACAAGTCATCAAAAACCAAGCACTACACACATGCTCCTAGGGGGATAGATTGGTAGGAAAAGACCATCACTCGTCCCCAACCGCCACTCATAAGGATGACAATCCAAGAACACCTCGTGTTTCAAATTTGTTACACAACGGTTACCATACGCGCATCCTACATGACTTGCCAACTTCAACAAAAGCATTGTTTAAATTCACAATTACCCAACTAGCATGACTCTAATATCACCACCTCCATATCTCAAAACAATTATCAAGTATCAAATTGATCATAGCATCCAATTCACTTCTTATGATAGTTTTTAACACCCAACTTGGATGCCCATCATTCTAGGACCAATTTTATAACCATAGGAAATACCATGCTATTCTAAAAGACTCTCAAAACAGACTCTCAAAATAATATCACTGAAGCATGAGAGATCAACAATTTCTACAAAATCAAGCCACCGCCATGCTCTAAACAGTATAAGTGAAGCACTAGAGCAAAACTATCTAGCTCAAAAGATATAAGTGAAGCACATAGAGTTTTCTAATAAATTCCAAACAAGTGGGTTTCTCCCAAAAGGTGTGTACAGCAAGGATGATTGTGATAAACTAAAAAGAAAAGACTAATATCATACAAGATGCTCCAAGCAAAACACATATCATGTGGCGAATAAAAATATAGCTCCAAGTAAAGTTACCGATAGACGAAGACGAAAGAGGGGAGGCCTTCTTGGGCATCCCCAATCTTAGGCTTTTGGTTATCCTTGAATATCTTGGGGTGCCATGGGAATCCCCAAGCTTAGGCTCTTGCCACTCCTTATTCCATTGTCCATCAAATCTTTACCCAAAACTTGAAAATTTCACAACACAAAACTCAACACGAAATCTCATAAGCTCCGTTAGTGCAAGAAAGAAAAACCACCACATAAGGTACTGTAATGAACTCATTATTTGTTTATATTGGTGTTAAACCTACTGTTTTCCAACTTCTCTATGGTTCATACCCCCCGATACTAGCCATAGATGCATCAAAATAAGAAAACAACACATGAAAAACAGAATCTGTCAAAAATAGAACAGTCTGTAGCAATCTGTAACTCTTGAATACTTATGGAACTCTAAAAATCCTACAAAAATAGTAATTCCTGGGAAATTTGTCTATTGATCTACAGCAAAAATAATCAACGCAAAAGCACGTTTCTGTGAATTACTAAAATTGCTTTTGTTCGTGCAAAGTTTCTGTTTTCAGCAGAATCAAATTAACTATCACCGTAGGTTATCCTATAGGTTCTACTTGGCACAAACACTATTAAAACATGAAAACACATCTAAACTGAAGCTAGATTAAATATTTATTACTAAACATAAGCAAAAACAAAAAACAAAAATAAAATTGGGTTGCCTCCCAACAAGCGCTATCGTTTAACGCCCCTAGCTAGGCATAAAAGCGAGGATAGATCTAAGTAGTGCCATCTTTGGCACTCAATTCCTCAATAGAGCACTTGTAATCTCTAGGGGTTTCTCCCTTTTTAGCAATGATTAAGCTCCTAGGCAAGAATTCAAAAAATTCATTTGTATCAAAAGGTTCCTTAATGATAGAGAGACAATTGGGGTGAACACTTATTGATTTGAGATCCGCAGTTCCCTTATTAGAAGATTCACCCTTATTTTTAGGAACATAAATAAATTTGGCAGTTTTGGTAGGACGATTGGGAGTGCTTTTTGCGAATGAAAAGGCCGACCCTAAGTTGGTAATAATATCCTCAAGTTTACCGATTCTCGTAGAATCTAGATCTATTCTTTCATTAACTATAGGTTCTTTCTCTTTAAAAAATTTCAAAGTAACTCCAACACTAGATCCATATTGGGTAATTTGGTATGAATCTTTTTATCTAAATTTTCAATTAACTCAAGAGTGGCAACTTTATTTTCAATAATTTCAAGCCTTTGCATCACATGTTCTAGAGTCAAAATAGTCCCATTTACCAAGAGAGGAGGAGGACCAAACAAATCTAACATAGCATTATAAGCATCAAAGGTATGGCTATCCAAAAAAATTCCCTCTGGTAATGGTATCAAGTATGCATCTATTCCAGGGAGTAATGCCTACATAAAAATTGCGAAGAAGAACGGAAGTAGAAAGCTTCCTAGTAGATCTATTTTGAGCATTGCAAATTCTATGCCAAGCATCTTTTAGATTTTCTCCCTCCCTTTGCTTAAAATTAAGAATTTCATGTTCGGGAGAAATAATGAGGATAGGAGGACTAGCCATTACGACGAGCAAACAAAAGACAAGCAAAAGAGAGAGGAGATTGGGAAAGAGAGGGCGAATAAAACGGCAAGGGTGAAGTGGGGGAGAGGAAAACGAGAGGCAAATGGCAAATAATGTAATGCGAGGGAGATGAGTTTGTGATGGGTACTTGGTATGTCTTTACTTGAGCGAAGACCTCCCCGGCAACGGCGCCAGAAATCCGTCTTGCTATGTCTTGAGCTTGCGTTGGTTTTCCTTGAAGAGAAAAGGGTGATGCAGCAAAGTAGTGTAAGTATTTCCCTCAGTTTTTGAGAACCAAGGTATCAATCTAGTAGGTGGCTCCTCAAAAGTCCCACGCGCCTACACAAACAAACAAGAACCTCGCAACCAATGCAATAAACACTACAAAAGAATACACTTCCGTGATGATACATGTTTGTCACAGTAGGTCGCGTTTTTTGTCATGCATGTACATCCATGACAAATTTATGACAGAATCAAGATAGTCATACCTGTGCTGTCGTAGAAGTGTTCCATGACATTACCAAAACTATCATCACGGAAGTGTCCACTTGCATGACGATAAATCGCGCGTCACAGAAGTGCTCTCATCAAGGGTGACCGACTCGTGGCATCCACCGTAACTGAACACCGTTAAGCTATCGGGTCAGGTTTTGGATCCGATAACCCGTTAACAGCCCCGACCAATGGGGATTTTCCACGTGTAAAATCATCATTGGCTGGAGGAAACACGTGTCTGCTCATCGTTGGGACAGATGTCATCCACTCATTGGACGGAAGGCGCCTATGATATGTCGACACATGGCACGGCCCAACAGAGGCCCATTCCTGTGAAAAGGCCAACCCGTTTGACTTGGTCAAAATGTGGCGGGCCGGCCCATGGAAAGCCTGTTAATGGCCTGTTCGCATATAGCCCATTTACAGCCCACTAACCCAAGGCCCGTTACGCCCTATCCGAATTAGGCCCAGTAGCGTCATCTGGGCCACCCAATATGATTCCAGCCCGTTTACACTTCTGGCCCATGTATGGCCCATGACGTCTTTTGGCCCATATGAGGCCCTATGTAACTCTTGGCCTATTAACGGCCCGTGGTGAAACTGGCCCATAATGAATAGTGTATCACTTTACACCCATTAGCGGCCTATGGTGAAACTGGCCCGTAATGAACAGTGTATCACTTTATACCCATTAACGGCCCGTTATTCCGTTGGGCCGTTTCCAGCCCATGTTATCTTTCGGCCTTCTTGGAGCCCATTTATTCTTGGGCTCATTTCCAGCATTCGTTTACTTACGGCCCGGTACTGTCATTTTCTGCTTGTGGGCCAAATTCAGCCTGTGGTTACAGTCGGCCCGTTTGTGGTCCATTAATACGTTGGGCCGTTTTCATAGCATCATGAAATACGGCCTATTGATGGCCCGTTACGGTCGGCCCATGAACGGACGATTCCAACTCTAGCCCGTTTACGACCATAATGCGGCCTGTTATTGGCCCATGTTATCATACTGCCCGTATAAGGCCCATTAATGATACGGCCCATAGAAAGCCCATTGTTTCTACGACCCTTAGAAGGCCCATTGTTTCTACGGCCCGTAGAAGGCCCGCTGTTTCTACGGCCTTTAGGAGGCCCAGTGTCACTACAGTAAATATTAGCCCATGGTTATTGTAGCCTAGTTTTAAAAAATAGGTTATTGCAGCCACTAGCAAACCACAGAAAAAGAACTGCAATGACTACAAGCAACCAAATAAACAAGACAACAAGGAAATAAATAAGCAAGCAACTTACGCTAGGCTATCACGGCTATCACATATTACATCCATTGGGCATCAAAGTTCGCCACCAGTGCAAATAAACGCGCCGACAAAAGAATATACAAAACTGAGAGCACTTCAGAAGGCACTAGGCCTGGCCAGGAAGGGCACCCCAAACAGATGAAGAAGCTGAGTAGACCTCAGTTGTGTCAACGCTAGATGCATCAACACTAGATTTAAGGCTTGATGGTGCGCACGGAAGTCCTCTGACATCTTCATTGCATCTTTGACTTCAAGTGGGAGCTGAGCTGAAGCAAGCCTTTCCGCTTTAAGTTGAGACTGAAGAAGTCGAACTGATTGAGGCAGCGACTGCACAGAGGTTGTTTCACACCTGCTGGTGAGTAGCGTCAACTCACTGTCTTCATCAAGACAGTACCTTGGGGTCATCTCGCTATCCACAAGATGGTTTGGCTCACTATCTTCCCTAAAGTTCTGCCTGGCGTAAGAGATACGACTCTGAAAGAGAAACAATGAGACACGTAACAGGTTTCACAATTATATAAGCAAATAAATGGATCTGTTCTGCATAAGGAACATGTTTTTACAACTACAATTTGAAACTGGTAGTTGTTGCAAACATCCAATCACATGTAAACAGCAAAGCAAACAACAGTGGAGGAAATGATGCCTATCCAAATCTATACTAGAACAAAGTTTGAAGGCTTGAGAAGGATGAACTTACATTACATGTTAACACGGGCTAGACAAAGCCCTTCTCCATGTTGATGGAAGGATAATTCAATAAATTCCCCAAAGAAAATTCTTTATAAGCGTTGCCATTATTCTACATTTTGCAAAGAGTAAATATAGATCAAATAATATTGGAAGAAACAGAGGATAATGAAGCTCAGGTGCAGACTGATGATACATAATCAATTAGCAATTAATTAAGTATAGCATTACAAGGCAAAAGGGAGAGAGGTACTGACGAGAGCAATGCAGAGCCCATTATTGTTTTGAGATCGTATGATCCTTTGAGGAAGGAGATTCATCTGAAATTAGTTTTCATACAAGAGACAAGGTAAGGCACAAGCAGAAATTTAGGAGTTCAAATTTTGAATTGATATCATAGACAGTACCTGACGCTGGGCTCCCAGCAGTTCTAATAGGGGTTTGGCCACTGGAGTAGGGGTAAAGTGTGGTACAGTTGGGCATGTGTTTTCTGTGGCTGCTGATCTATCTGATTTAACAGGTATCACTACCTTTTCCAAATACATAGTTTGTACTCCTTGAGGATCTGCACTCACCCTCTTCCTTTTGGACATCTATTACGAAAGAACAACATTTGACTAGAAAAACATAGTGTGGCGACACATGGAATACATATAGAAAACGGATAGGTATGGCATATAATCATATATGATGCTTAAACTAAGCAGATGGTGTAACAAAGTAGAAGTAATGAAAGAGGTCAGATGCAAAATATGTGCAACCAATACAACTTTGCAAAGCTAGAGCAAGCACCTTGATGGGTGAATAAGATAGGCCATCCTCCACCATGCCAAGTTTGTTAGCCAGTGGATTGTTCCGCAATATTCCTCTCGTGCGCCCATTCTCATATTCATTTTGATAATGTTAAATATCTGACATGCATGA
Source organism: Triticum aestivum (assembly GCF_018294505.1). NCBI lineage: Eukaryota > Viridiplantae > Streptophyta > Magnoliopsida > Poales > Poaceae > Triticum > Triticum aestivum. Next base: position 527,860,945 of record NC_057798.1, read on the forward strand.
AAACATAAAAACAAGTGAGATTTTCTTTGTAATGCAGAAGTGATTCTAATCAAATACTGCCTCCCTATAAACCCCTTTGTGCTATCTCTGTAATTCTTTTAAAGGATGCCATGCATGCTGTAATTTGTTGTGTGCATTAATATAATGTGGCCTACTACTCAAAATATGAGAGCTCCAGAAGTGATGACACTTCGCAGATGATAGCTTCAACATATAGTAAAGAAGAACAAGTCGACCTGACCTGACAGATTCAAAATATACTAAGGGAGAACAACTCGACCTGACCAGTCGACCGCAAGAGAAGAGTGTCAACTTAAAGAAGAGCAGAAGAGCAAGCAGATTGAAGATATTACAAGTCTTTCAATACAATGTCGGTTGGCCACCCATGATGAACCAGAGCGCATAGAGAAATACTATTCTTTCCGGTCTCTCCATATGTGGCTCACATGCATTTCGAAACTAAAGTATGAACATTTAGCTCACTAATTAAACATCTCGAAATTTTACTAATATCAGCAATAATATCATATATGAATTTGTACAACTAAGCTTGTTTAGCTCGATGGGTGGAGCAGTGCTATTACGACACGAACCACGTAGGCTTATTGTGGTCATCATAAAATGGGGAAAACATAAGCATGATGAGTACAGTGTTGACCGTGGCAGTGGGATGGCAGATCTGAAGCTGCAAACCGCGCAAAGGGTAGTTAGCAACCGATATTTGCTTTGAGATAACAACTAAGATTTGGTATGGACAAGAAAGTACGGTCAACAAGTGACAAAGAAATGCAATTATGCCGTCTCTCTATATGCCGCGACATGCATTTGGAAACTAAAGTGGGACCTTTAGCTAACCAATTAAATGTGTCGGTTAACTAATATCAGTATCATATCACAATCATATTTGAACAACTAAGCTTTCAAATTCTGAGTGTTGTGTTGTTTATCTTGAAGGGTGGAGTAATGCCAGTACGATAGAAAGCACCTACGCAGATCATAGTAGAGTAGATAAAAGGGGAAAACCCTAAGCATCAAGACAAAAATCAGGAAAGTGAAACTAGCTGGACCAGTGGGTGGCGCACATGCTTTTCGAAACGAATATAGGAACATTAGGTGACCAATTAAATGTTCTCTGTTTTAGTGATATGAGCATCATATCAGATTCGTATTTCAACATGTAAGCTTTGGGTTGAGGTCTTGAGGAGCAGTGCTAGCACCAACCACATCCCTCCCTGACCTCACCAAAACAGCCCAAGGAATATATTATAATTGAAACATAATATACATATGTATATCAAAATTAGGGTGTTTTGTACCAAGTTTGTGAATAAGTATTATTCTAATTATGATTCGTTGCAACGGACATGAACATTGCTAGTATTTCCAACCATGTATTTTTTATAGTATTCCATAGTTTCGAGTTTTTCATCAAGATATTAGTCACTCATGGTTGATATTTACTTTCAATCATGTACACATATGCACTATGTAACTAGTCTTGCTTATTGGCTTCCAAAGCTTAACTTTCACTCCTACTTACAATATGTAGAGTATTTAACAAAAAACTACCACTTTCAACCAGCCCTAGGAAGAATCTATTGTACAAAAAATAGCAAAAACATACCCAAAATTTCTTCATTCACGCCAAAAACTACTACTACCTCTGTTTCAGTTTACAAGTCCCGCACGTATACCTAGGTTGTCAATTTTATCATCCTAATATAAACTATATAGCACAAAATTTATACCTTTTGAAAGTAGAAACTCCATAGTTTATGTTGGTATATTTTTTGTAATATATGACTTGTATTAGGTTGGTCAAATTGACGACCTAGGGGTACGCGCACGCCATGTAAACTGAGAGAGAGGTAGTACTACCTAGTACTCCTACCGATTAGGTTCATTTAAACCCATTTATGACTGGGTTGGCCCACACGTCCGTGCTGACGAGGCAGCTTAAACCAACACATTTTGTTTGACCGTTGACACGAGGGACCCACATCTGACCTTCTATCCTGTTATCCCCCCTCAAATCATTATTTTTCCTGAACATTACTTCAAACAGTACTGATGCGTGTTCGTCGGTGGCGCCGGTGATGAGCGAGTTGGCCGCTGCTCCACCGAATGGGCCGGACGCCGCGCTGGCCTCCGCACGGGTTGGCAGGCTGGCCCGAGCATGACTCACGAGCGAGCAAGCCGCCGCACTGTCATTCGCTCGAACCAGATGGCTGGCCTGAGCGCGGCGCGTGCAAGGAAGCCGCCCCGCTGCCATGCCAATCTAGCTAGCAAACCTTGCAGACAAGCAGTTGGACGGAGCTATCTTGGCTAGCTAGCGGCCGCGAGCACCGGACGGAGCTGGCATCCGGGCTGCCGCAACATGGGCTCCGCACCGCCGGCGTTTTGACCTCGCCTTCTGTCGGCGGCGGTAGCTGCGTCCCATGGCCGAGGATGACTAGGTGGACGGGCCGGAGGTAGGAGGTCACTCGAGGATTTTGGTTGGTAAGAGCATGTACAATGCTTGATAAGGTAGTCTTATCTTAAGTCTGCCATGTATGCAAGTGGTAGTAGTTTCTTGGCATTTTAATGGTTTCTTGCATTATCAGGGGTTTCTTGTAAGGAACAATCTACGTACTACTAGCGACAAAAGTCGATTCTAGGTTGCGTTGTACTCCAACGAGTACTACTAGTGGTCGCGGGAGTGTATACCTCATTTTGTGGGTTCGATCCCGGCCGAACGCACGGCGGCCTTTTTTTTAAAATAGTACTAGTACTACACTTCGCTGCGAGCCAATATTTTACACGGGTAGTTTGAGTTTTGAAGTCAAAAGGACGTGCGGCCCCACAATCTGGGTGCACTGGACAGCCTAGCCACGTGAATGGGTTTTCCTTCCCAGCATCCCATGGCTCGCATGCTCGCCCTAGCCGCACCTTGCTTGCAGCTTCCTCATCAGCTAGTAGTAGCATATTTAAACTAGCGCCTCCCAATTAAGCCCGAGGAGCCGGAAAAGCCTGGCGGGGCATTGGGAACTGTGCAATATGGCTCCTTACTCTATGTAAAGTGTTGTAATACTAGTACTCTGTAGCTTGTGGCATTGCACGCATGTACTTCACTCCATTATCGGCTCTACTATAAAAGAAATTCCTCTTGACGTGTTTTTTTTGAAACGGAGGCAAAAGCTTTGCTTCATCTCATTTATACAGAAGGAACTACTAACAAAGTTCGACGAGATCCATTACACCTCCACAAATGGAAGCGAAAAGCCTAGTCTCGCTGTATCAAATAACTCAAATGTTCTGCCCCCGTAGACTGCAGTAACCGTCGCTGATAAACAGGCTGCTAGTGTGTGCGTGAGAGGAGCGGTTGAGTACGCCAGCTACTCCTACGTGAGAGGAGCGGCTGAATATAGCACCGAGAGTACCCACTAGGCCACTACGCAGGTGTACTTCCCCTGCATTGATAGTACAACGATGGTTCTAGAGAACAGTAGTGCCCTCCACTTCCAACTGTAGCTCCTTGGCCCTGAGATTCAAGAGTTCAAAACTGGTGCACTATACTATACTAGACTAGACTAGAAGTACAGTACATCGCACTAATACTCGTAGTTGAGAAAAGTAGTACTGGTACTGCTACAGTACAAGTACATACTCCTCCGTCACATAATGTAAGACGTTTTTGCCACTAGTTGGCGTGTACAAAAAATGGCAAAAACATACCCAAAATTTCTTAATCCACGCCAAAAACTACTACCTAGTGCCAAAAATTTCTTACTAGTGCTATTATTTACAGTATAATGCAATCCCATAACGTTCCATAATGCTAGTACAAGTAGTAAATAATAGCCTCACCCCTTCACCGAGGAACGATCTACAGTTGGAAGGGACGAGGCCCTGCGGTTACTACGCTCTTATATCCTCCTCGCCAGTTCCCCTCCCCCCGAAGAGAAGGCAGTTCATCGCTGCTCCCATGGATTCGCCAGGCCGTTCTCCTCCTCATCGGGGCTGGGAGACCTTGGACGACGATCCTCTAGGAGAAATCGCACGCCGCTCCGACGTCCTCACCGCCGCAAGACTCGGTGCTTCCTGCATAAACTTTTTCAAGACGCTGCTTAAACAGGTTTGGGAAAAGGCCATGCTTGTTGGTCTTCCATGCGTCCTCGATGAGAAGGTTCTTCTATGTGTCAATCCTTCGAACAGTCCACCGCTCCCTGGCCATGGTTGCACGTTGACTCCGATAGAGTTGCCGACGTTGAGAGGTAGTCGGATTTTGTCCGAGGAAGAGCAGGTCAGTAATGGAGTTTGATCATGTAGTACTTAGTTATTCCATTTCCATCCCGTAATTTCTCCGCTGCCCACCGTCTTCTATATAGGTCTGGGTCGGTGCCAACGAAGATTGGCTTGCATACCTCTGGCTGGATACCACCATCATTTTGCACAACATCCACAGCAGTGCGGCCGTTCCGGTAGACCCCTTCTGCACCATTGGGATCGGCCTTCCGGACTGGTTGGGATTGAATATGTATGATGATGCCTACATGAGATTCAAGTAGATAGCAATTGCGGACCCACCGACATAGCGACGCGGCTACGACTACTATCTCATCGCGGTGTTCGACATAAGGATTGCCATCAATGCAAGACGCAGTAACGGCAGATGCTGGCGCATGTTGGCGGCGGCAGATTTGTACCCCTACACGTTCGAAGATGCCATGCGCCATCTAGGCCGCATCTTCGCGGTGACAAGCCAGGGGACTTGTTTCATCTGGTTGCCATCCTACAGTACGGGAGATTACAAACGGAATGCACAAACCATCATTTGCATCCCTAACGGTACTCCATTATTTTGCAGGGACCAGTCATCCCCCGATCAAAATAAGATCGCCGATCCTGGATGTGCATTTGCATCCGCGATTCGGTCTAACCTGGAACCTTGTAGCTGACTTTGGCATATTGGGATCAAGTATCTTAGCAGTCGTTACCCATGGTACCACTGATGTGCAACATGGTCCCACAATCTACCACGATCGGACCGTCATCATCTACCCAGGTATTCTATTTTTTAACCCTCTCACCTTCTCTTTCATTGTTGTACTAGTAGTATACTTAGTACTACTAGTAGGAGTACTTTTTACCTTGGAGGACGCGTATAGCTAGCTGGGCCCTTGAAGACTTGAACCCACCAGCTGCCACCATTTTTGTTTTTCCATGTCTTACTATCTCATCCATGTAGCCAAGAGTGGCTATATATAATAAGCCGGTTATTTTACTTCCTCTATACCGGAGTAGTAGTATTTGCTGCACAGTATTACTGACCGCCATATTTGAGCACAACATTATTATGCATGGACCTTGACTATGTACGTCACCATGTGTCCAGATCTGGGATGCCGCGTGTACCAGATGAACGGCACCGAGTTCGACCCCCGTGATGCTACGTGGGTGTCGAGGAACACTCTTGGAGAGTAATCGCTTTTCATCGGGGACAGCTACCCCATTGTGAAGCGGAGGCCACCTTCCGTGCATGACACGGAAGGCCTGCCGTTCATGAAGCATGGTTGTGTCTTCATTGCGCACCGCCGAATGAACGACATGCTGGGACACGCTATCCCTGATTTATGCCGCTTCAGCTTGGATGAGTCTCCATCGTGTGGAACTGGACTAGAAAGCTGTGACAATGATTCCTGTTGCCCACCGCTATGGATCGTGCCATCCATGAAGAACACCTGGGACTGGAACCTGGAGGAGGACATGCATCTAGCCCATCTATAACGTGTAAGTGGAGTACGGTAATTGTGAATGGTAGCGCTGTGAATATATGTAGACTAGTCGTGCACAAATTTATCACATGAATTGGAGATGAACTTGTGTGGCATACTGGCATTTGTCCTTTAGAATTTATTACTAGTAAATGAGTTATATGTACGTGCAACTTGTGTGGTTGTTGCACGGGCTCCAACACGCTCTTTGAGAAAAAAGGTGGCACAACTTTGGATATACATGATGTGGTGGCATCATACAGTAGCATCATTCGCTATAGTTGTAGTACACTCCTACTAGGACGACAACTGCTATAAAACCTTGCGCTTGGCTCTTTGCCTCTTCGTGAGGTTCAACAATTTGTACTCGTGTGAACCTTGCACTTGCCTCTTCGCCTCTTCGGAAGGTCCAACAATGATGATACTATAGTACAATATGCGTCTGGTAATCTGACACCGATTGAACTGCTGCATGTCCACCGCGAGGGCGAGGGCGAGGGCGAGGGAGAGGAAGAGGGAGAGGGCGCTGTAGTCAAAACCTCTCCTCATCCTGTGAACCACCGCGCGCGTGGGCGAGGGAGAGGCGTAGTAAGAAAGCTTCTCCTCGTTCGGCGAGTTGACGGGACACATCAAAGCAGTACTAGTATTAGTAGTAGTCCGTACTGTGTCCTTTCCGATTAATATGGCTTAATTTGAAACGAGAAAAATACACTGGCGGTCAACGTATGTAACAATACGCTCTTTACGGTCACTATATATAGTTTTGCATCGATTATACGATCACTAGCTCATCGTAGAGCACTGCATTGCACCCTACTGACTGACCACATAGTTGAGGTGGCACTTTGTTGACTGGTTAAATTGTCACCTGGTTTCTGGGCCCCACCTGTCAGTTGGCGGAGCAAAGAAATCAGTTAAACAAAACTTTACACAGGCGCCACACGAGTCCAACCCTTGCGCCCGAACCACCCTGGCTGTGTATGTGAGTGCATGCACGTGTCCTCCCTCGGCCTTCCAACAAAGAGTGTACATCGGCTATAAAACAAAGAGTGTAGTAGTACATGATGTACATCTACACTTCCAATGCATTTAGCCTTTAATCTAAATTGATATTGATTGACTAATGCACCTACTTGTGTTGTAGGTATAGGCTACATGTCTATCCTTAATTACAGCATGCAACGGCCTTCATTTAATCTTCTTATCTCAATGGTCGCATGCATACATAAGTCTGCTACTTTTGGGCATTAATTATACCCTGGTCAATGTGTAAATCTCTAAATGTACAGTCTTTCACGGACATAGGGAGTAGGTTGAGCACTTGAGTGTGAGCGTGTGTTGCGTCGTGTGCTGTGTGCCGCATGGGTGCGTGCGTGTTGCGTGCGTCCATGTGGAGTACGTGTGAGTGTTGCATGTTGCATGCATGCATGCTTGCATGGGGCTTACTCCCTCCCATTGACATATTCATATTTCAAACTTCCTCTGTTCCCTCCATCTGGTGATACTCCCTCTGTTCCCAAATACTCCAGTACGGAGTAAAAGCCTCCCTCTGTTCCCAAATACGGAGTATTTGTCTTTCTACAGATTTCAACAAGTGACTAGGTACAGAGCAAAATGAGTGAAGTGAGCGTAGAGGCATAGGGATACTGTAGAAAGGTAATCCTCGCGATCCATCATTCCCCATCTCGGTCAGAGAGAACTATTCAACTAGTCTTCGCAGTGAAGTGACAATACACGCTGCAGCAGATGGGACACGTAATTAATAAGCTGAACCAGCGTGTTGGTGTTACTAAATCAGCCTTACCCAGTACTGCCATCATGTTTGCCAGTAGAGCATGCTTCCGCAAATACGCCTACACACCTGTGTCCTCCTTAACTGACATATGGGCCCTCTTGTGGTAGACCCACATGTCATCGGTGTAACTATTTACACTCCGGAGGACGGTGCCTATATCCTGATAGTAGTACTAGTAGAATTGAGATTTAATGCACTTTCTTCCCCGTCTTCGACTCTTCTTCCTCCTCTCTTCTTCTTCCTCCTCTCTTCCCCATGTCGGCCGCACACCATTTACCCCCGCTCACTGCTCGCCCGCCCGCACCATCTTCCTTGGTAGCTCGCGCGTACCGTATCCCCCCGCTCACTGCTCGGCCACACGAGGAGAAGCTTCTTCGCTCGCCCGCCCCAATCCACTTCCCCGCTGGCTCGCAGGCACCGGAAACCACAATGGCAGAACTGACTGACAAGCAAAGCAGCGATTGGAATTCCCTCCCCGATGTTCTCTTGGAGCAGATCTGTAGTCGTATGGAACTACTCAACATCGTCCATCTGGCCGCATGCTCGGTGTGTTTGTACCGTCTACTCATCTGCAACTGGCCAACTCTTTTCAAGACACCCTGCTTGCTGATGCCCGATCCTTGCAGGTGGCCCAGACACCGACTTGACGATACTATGGAGGTTACCGTGGTGCCCCTCGACATTCTACCGCTACCCGTCCACCTGTCCTTCATGCGTGGCCACTACTGGCCAGCATGAAGGCCAACTGGATCATCCTCATCCACCACACCGGTAGTCCGTGGCATCTCGTGGATATCTACACCCAGCAAGAGATCACTCTTCCATCATTGGATACCACCGACATCGAGCCTCACGGCCCGCCGGACACTCCTGCCTACTACGCACGAGACGCGTCAAGCTATTGGCTCGACCTCTGTTTGCAGAAAGTTGTAATCTACGAAGTGCCCACACCATCAGAAGACTACATGGATTACAAGCTCATTGCCTTGTTCAACATGGGATTAGTCTATCTGGAATCCGGTCGCCATACATGGTTATGGCTCATCATCAATCCTGTTGAGGCAAGATTTCTGTCTGATGCTATAGTGCACGATGGCATCGTTTACGCAGTTGACGCACAGATTGGCTGCCTATACTGGTGGAATCTATCGTCGTGTAATTGTTCTATCTCATATCATCTTTACCTTATGAATACGACTGCCTGTTCATTTGTTACAAATTTAGAATGCATAGCATGTCTATAACCACATCATTGCTATATGTTCCTCTCATTTCCTAGATTTTTATGACCACACATGTTATTGTTAGAGTTGATATGAGAACAATTGGCATCTAATGATTGTTAGAATACATATTATGAGCATAACATCATGATTGCTATATGTTACTCTCGTTTACTAGATTTTTATAACAACGCATGTTATTGCTTAGAGTTGATATGAGAATAGTAGTAGTAAGTGCTATGGTAGAATATGAGTAGGTGTTGTCATAGCTATTTTCCTCTCATTGTTACATGATGTTTGAACCATGACATGTTGCTAGAATATGAAAGCCATTGGCTTATTTTTTTAACTTGGGGTATGATTATGACCACGGCATTGCAATTCTCTTTCTATGAAATGTGTCACTGTTATAATAATCTTAATTCCACACAGACTTTGAACATGATTGTTTATTTTTGCCATTTTGGTCTCCAATTTGAATTGTTGCACCAGGCGCAAATGCGCTGGCCTTCATGATTCCAGGACCTGGAATCATACCAGCCGATGGGTGCTGGTTTATCGCTCGTTCAGCTGACGGCGGTCATTTGATGCTCATTTGCACATACCAAATTGACCAAACCATTACATCAAACCACATGCAGTACAATGCGTGGGGCGTTCGTGACATTGATGGCTATGGCTGCTTCATGTTCGAGAAAGATCCAAGCTCCGTTGGGCCAGGCGTATTCAACTGGAGGCGGGTTTACAGCCTCGGCAACCACTCCTTGTTCCTCAGGCTCAATTATCCGATCATCCAACCAATCATCGATCATATCACCAGTGATGATTACTGTGCTATGCAACTTCCATTCACGAGGGGGGGGGGGCTGTGTTTACACATCATACTTGTTGTGACACCCCCGATTCAATCGTACACTAATCATGCACGCAAACGTGTACGATCAAGATCAGGGACTCACGGGAAGATATCACAACACAACTCTAAAACATAAATAAGTCATACAAGCATCATAATACAAGCCAGGGGCCTCGAGGGCTCGAATACAAGTGCTCGATCAAAGACGAGTCAGCGGAAGCAACAATATCGGAGTACAGACATAAGTTAAACAAGTTGCCATAAGATGGCTAGCACAAACTAAGATATAGATCAAAAGAGGCGCAGGCCTCCTGCCTAGGATCCTCCTAACTACTCATGGCCGTCGTTAGTGGGCAACACGTAGTAGTAGGCACCTCCGGTGTAGTAGGAGGCCTCGTCGGCGGTGGCGTCTGGCTCCTGGGCTCCGGCATCTGGTTGCGACAACCAGGTAGAAGGGAAGGGGGAAAAAGGGGGAGAAAAGCAACCGTGAGTACTCATCCAAAGGACTCGCAAGCAAGGAGCTACACTACATATGCATGGGTATATGTGTAAAGGAGGCCATATCGGTGGACTGAACTGCAGAATGCCAGAATAAGAGGGGGATAGCTAATCCTATCGAAGACTACGCTTCTGGCAGCCTCCGTCTTGCAGCATGTAGAAGAGAGTAGATTGAAGTCCTCCAAGTAGCATCGCATAGCATAATCCTACCCGGCGATCCTCCCCTCGTCGCCCTGTGGAAAAGCGATCACCGGGTTGTCTGTGGAACTTGTCTGGGTGTGTTTTATTAAGTATCCAGTTCTAGTTGTCATAAGGTCAAGGTACATTTCCGGGTCGTCCTTTTACCGAGGGACACGGCTATTCGAATAGATAAACTTCCCTGTAGGGGTGCACCACATAACCCAACACGCTCGATGCCATTTGGCCGGACACACTTTCCTGGGTCATGCCCAGCCTCGGAAGATCAACACGTCGCAGCCCCACCTAGGCACAACAGAGAGGTCAGCACGCCGGTCTAAATCCTATGCGCGCAGGGGTCTGGGCCCATCGCCCATTGCACACCTGCATGTTGCGAGGGCAGCCGGAAGCAGACCTAGCCCCCTAATACAAGAGCAGGCGTTCCAGTGCAATCCGGCGCGCGCCGCTCCATCGCTGTCGTCAAGAAGGCTTCGGCTGATACCATGACGTCGAGTGTCCATATCTTTCCCACGTAGTTGGTTAGTGCGTATAGACCAAATGGACAGACTCAGATCAAATACCAAGATCTCGTTAAGTGTGTTAATTGATGTAACGGCGGACACTGACCAGGGCCAGGCCCACCTCTCACCTAGGCGGTCTCAACCTGCCCTGTGGCTCCACCACAAAGATCCACACAGAGGGCCGTCGGGACAAAGGTCCTTTCAATCCCCAATCCGTGAATCACTCGCGGGCACTCAACGTGCCGACCCGACTTGAGCTACCATCTGTATAGTATGTATATATGTATAGTATATACCCGTGATCACCTCCGAGTGATCACGGCCCAATAGTATAGCAAGGTAGACTGACAAGAATGTAGGGCCAATGATGATAAACTATCATCCTATACTAAGCATTTAGGATTGTGGGTAAGGTATCAACGACTGTAGCAACAATGACAGGCTATGCAACAAAATAGGAGTGACCGAACAGTAACATGCTACACTACTCTAATGCAAGCAGTATAGAGAGGAATAGGTGATGTCTGGTGATCAAGAGGGGGGGGGCTTGCCTGGTTGCTCGGGCAAGGAGGGGTCATCAACACCGTAGTCGATCGGGGTACCAGCAGCAGTGTCAGTCTCGTAGTCTACCGAAGAGAAGAGGGGGAAGAAACAATAAATACAATGCAAACAAATGCATGACGATGCATGACATGACAAAGTGTGATGCCAAGTGTGCCCAATCGCGGTAGTAGGTGATACCGGCGAAGGGGCCAAAGGGGGAAAGTTGCGAGTTCGATAGGTTAGGGATGTGTGGCGGACAAACGGGCTGCGTATCCAGATTCGTCTCATCGTTCTGAGCAACTTTCATGTAGGAAGTATTTCCATCCGAGTTACGGATTAAAAGATATGATTTTCAAAAGAATTTAATAATTTCTGGAATTTAATTAATTATTTAATTTAATTCGAAATTGGATTTATGACATCAGCATGATGTCATGCTGACATCAGCAGTCAACAGGGGTTGACTGGTCAACCTAACAGGTGGGTCCCACCTGTTAGGGACTCTTTAGCTAATTAACAGTACTTAATTAGGTTAACTAGTTATTAGGTTAATTAATCTTAATTAGTTAATTTAAAAAGAATTAATTAAGTTAATTATTTAGTTAATTAATTAATTAATTAATATTTTTATTTTAATTTATTATTTTTAATTCTTTTTTATTTAAAACATTCTGGGCGTGGGCCCCCCCATGTCATGGGCCCAAGGCCTTAGCGGGCGCATGGGTGGTGGTTAACAGGGCGGCGCCCGAACGAGGGGCCGGACCGGGCCGCAGTGGGGGGTACGGGCGCCATAGCGCAAACGGGCCATGGCGGGGCTCGACGGCCACGGCGGGGCTCGCCGGTCTGCCGTCTCCGGCGAAGGAAGCCGGCGCGGAGGGGTGCGGTTGCGGGCGAACGGGCACAGGCCGCGGGCATCGCCCGGATGCAGGGGCGCGGCGGGGCACCGACGTGCGGGCGACCGACGTCGGCGACAGCCGGTGACGACGGCAGGAGGCGGAGCCGTGGGTGCACGAGGCGAGGTCGTGGCCTCGCGGGGCACCGGCGCGCGGCAGCAGAGGCCGGTGCGGTGCGGCCCGGTGCGAGGCACCGCGGCGAGCAGGAGTGGGGAGCGCGGGGCGCGGCCAGTGCGAGCGCGCGCACGATGGCGCGGGACGCGGCCGGCGCGTGCGATGGAGGCCAAGGCGGGGCTTGGTCAACGCGGGCGTGCGGCCAGGGCGCGCGTGGGCAATGGCCACAACGGGGCGCAAGAGCAGAGACGGGGTGGACGACGCACGGTGAGTACGCAGGACGAGGGAGAGAGGAGGCCGGGTCCTCACCGCGGGTCTGTAAGGCACGGGCAGTGGGGGTCGTGGAGGAGGCGGAGACGAGCGACACAGGGGAGGAGATCCGGCGAGGAAGCAGTCTGGCGAGGTCTCCGAGCGGCGGCAAAGTCGAGATCCGGCGAGGGAGTCCGACGAACGGCGGGGTCTAGGCAGTGACGGTGTGCGGCGTCGGTTCGCGGGGAGGACGGGCAGCGCGGTCGGCGCATCAAGGTTGGGCCCCTCGCCGATCCAAATGGGATCGAGCGGAGAGGGGGAGAGGGAGAGGCAAGCGAGTGGGGGGAAGTGTGGGTGCTGGGTGTCGGTTAGGGTTTAGGCAAGGGGTGTATAGGGAATGGGGTGGGCCGGTTGGGTCGTCCGGCTGGGCCTTGGCCCAGTTGGCCAGGGGGAGGGGGGTTGTTTCCTTTTCTCTTTAGTTTTGTTAGGTTTTCTTTTTTTATTCCTTTTATGTTTTAATTCAATTTAAAATATTTATGTATTCTGTAAAAGTGTGTTTCCTTCACCTTAAATATCTAAACATTTTTGGCACAACCAGAACATTTTATTTTTAATGTTTGAAAACTTTGATGTTTGGCTTTAATTAAATTTGAATTTGGATCGGTTTTGAACTATCGAGAGTTTATCAACAGTAAGCGAGGTGACGTGGCATCGTTAACGTGGGATTACTGTAGCGTGATTATCCGGGCGTCACAATTCTACTCCACTACAAGAAATCTCGTCCCGAGATTTAAGCGGTGGAGTAAGGGAGGGGGGAAGGTGTTGGTAGCGAAAAAAATCCTAACGAGTCTTCTTGGTCTTGGCTGCCCTTTCGAAGAGGTTGATCCCTTTCGTTGATGTCTTCATTTCTCTGCTTCAAGTCACCATGATGAAGTTGCCGTCCTTTCTTCGGGTACTCCATCATACTTACAAATAGGTATGGGGCAGCTCGACAACGATAGAAGGCTACAATGGGTAATCATAGGGGGTTATCCCATGAATGAACACATGGGTATCTCTCGAGTTGGTCAAATGAAACACAACGAGAGCCACCAAGAAGGTACAGTAAGAAGTTTCAAGCGGATAGACAATCGTTCGATGTCTGAAACAAGTGGGAAAGGGGTCTAGAGCAATGAGAATAAGTATTGCGTCTGATACCAGAATAGAGCACTAGGAAGGTGGCCCGTGAATTAAATACGAAACCAAGTGTGAGGAATAACCATTAGAAACAGGGTTGTACAGGAGAGTCAGGTTTCGATCTTGTGGATCTGTGGGTTATGGGCCCACCATGTGGGTTAAAAGTAGGAAGGGCGGAGACGTCTTGTGTGATCATGTAAGCAAGGCATGACAGAGGATAGCCTGCCATTTATGTCGGCAACAACAACGGTACCAAGGGCGAGGGACGAAGAGAACCATTTTCCTGCTCGTTAAACGAGGCAGACCATTAGGAAAAGTTATCTTTTATCGGTGGCTACCGGAATATCATCAACAATAGTAACAGGGCCTCGTTGACAGAATTGTACACCGAGGTGTTTACATATGCAGGAGAATATTATTGCTGAGATCATATAGATCACAAGAAACGTTAAACCAACCAATGGAATGGAAAATATGGTTATCAGATTAAACAGAACAATGGGAAGGAAAATGTGTTTAAACACATACTTCAGGGGAATATCCTTCCCAAGGACAAGCAGAGCAAGATATCCATGATAGGATATAAAGTAGAAAACACTTTAGGTAAGGGGAGAGAAATTTCATGACATTACCCATACAATGGTGTTTGGATAATTGAGCAAGAAACATTTAGCATTGTGCTTCAAACGTTCTTATTGAAAATCAGAGTACCACAGACATGCTTCGAGATGGCATTGACAAGGTCTTCAAGCAAAGGTCAGACCTTGGATACACGAAGGATTCATCAGGAACAACTTGTAGAATAAGTCTTATCATTTCCTCATGGAAGAATGGATAACACTGCGAAAAGGAAACTATAACAATAGGGCCTCTGGCCAGATGTGCTAGGCATGACACCACCCTACCAGGTCATATAAAGACAATCGTCATAATGCTTGGAAATATGTTCCAACCATCATATCTGACTGAGATTCAGATCTGATTGGTGTCAGGAAACCTTCGACTCAGGATGCCTGAGAAGAAAAGGTGCGACACAATTTGATGAGATGACATTGTAAGATTCTTGGGAAATGAACTAAGGAAGCGAGTTCTGATACAAGAGTTCATCATTAAACCAAGGAGAGGATGAGGGGGTGGCTGCTGGACTCGGCGACAATTCCTCGAGATTTCCGATAGATGGATTCCCACAATCATGTGAAGGAGATAACACTTTTCAGATCAAATGACATAATGATGTATACTCGAGGGAAACATACTCAGTTAAACAATGGTTGAAAGGTGCACCCGAAATATGGGCTTAGGTAGTACAATCAATGTTAGAATGGTGATTTGATAATCAATGGCCTACGGATATAATGTTGACCATTAACTCCAAAGCAATAGGGTTGATAGAAGGGCGGAATCCAAACATCACCATTCACCTGTTGGTATCCTGGTTAGAAACAACACAAGAAAGAATGGTGATGGTGAGAAGTATCACTATACCAAGAATCCTTAAGAGGTGGAGCAATTCTCACAACATCCTTGACATAAAAAGGTGGTAATACTTCAAGCTAAATAAGAACAAAAGATGGATAGCAAGGAACTCAAGGTATAACACAAAACACGGACAAGTTTGTGTTGAACGGAAGGCAATAAAGTGGTCGATGATAATACAAATCATCAAGGGAAAGGATGGTATTTCTCATCATGAATTCTTGATACCCTGGAAGAGCTCAGAATACTGATGATGATGACGACACAATTGTCGAGAGCTTTCATGAAGATGTAATTTGACCGATGATGACATCAAGTCAAAGGAATGATGAAGCGAAAGGTTATTGGAAACATGAGTACGACACAAACTCAAAATCAAGCTTGGTGTTCAAGGCGAAATGATATGACGAGGAAAATCGACGTAAGCTTAGCTCATCATCGAAAGTTGTGCTCCGGGAAGAAGGATCGGGGCACAGTTAAAATTAGCACGATCATGAAGTAACCGATCAGGCTAGGAGTGACGTGATGGAGTATTGAACGTCTCAACAACAAAGTACTAGGAGTATTGAATCACAGTGTTCATTCGATTCACTAGTCGGTGTTCCCGGTTGACGACAACCCCGAACCCGTGGAGTGACTACGACAAGGAAAGACATTACTTCAACAAAGTTAGTAAGATAGGATGCAATGGCAAGATATCTTCGAGATACCGGGGTAATACTCGAAGGTAGAACAAAATAAAGGTTGGGCAGACGTAATGATCTGCAGATGGCAAGTACTTTTAACTTTTCCAAGAATGGGATCGAAGAAGAACAATCACGGTCGGAACCACGATTGCAAAGGACAAAATCACCAGATACAAGATCAAATTATGCCAACTAAATAATTATTGTTACGAGAAGCTATCATGATAAGCTCAACATCGTTTCCATGGGCATGAACACAAAGTTCAAGGTCGACTCCCACTTCTCCAATGTATAACCTTTCGTTTACTTCTCGCTTTCGATGAAGTTGTAGTGTTGAAATTATATCTGGCAAAACACCAAAATAGTATGACTCGTGAAAACTCTTCTGGTTCACACAGATTAAGGAAGGCATAGATTCAACCCGTTGGGGCATCTTAGGAACATATACCACAAACATCAGAAGTAATTGACTCAAGCTCGAAAGTAAAGCGTGGTTGAGAAAGTAGAGGATACAATTTACGAAAGGCATTATGTATTCGAGGAAAGGCTCACAAGGTTATTGAATATGAAGGACGCTGTCGGATAAAATTCAACAAAGGATCTGGTGGTCCATAAGGGATCTAATGTGAGCATCGGTACTCAACCAGAATAAGAAAGCATGCAAGGAGATCAGATGATAGAAACAACTGACTACTTCAAAGCTCAATTGCAAAGGAAATATCATTTCCAAATTAGGGGATCAGAAGCCAACGCTCTCATTAAGAATGGATAAGTTGAATAGACTTAGGGGTACAATCAACAACAATTTAATTGGTCGATAACCAGCTCATGTTTAAAATGTCTGAGCCAGAAGGAGGAATTCTAGGATCTGATTGAGGATTGTGAGCATTCGCAACATTTTGTATCAATGGACTCAAAATGATAGTGACAGAGGCTAGCAATAAGATTGCTGTACTTGTGAGATTAACCATAATGCAAGCAAGCAAGAATTTCAAGAGCAATAGGTTGCTCAGGATTTTCGGAAGATCGAATGGTATTTCAAAGTCTTTTGCGAAACACATGAACAACTGGGGAGAAACATATCCTCGGTAAGTGTGAGGATTAATTTGTAGGTGTAATCAGGCAACAAGAAACTACAAGGTAGTAATCACAAAGTTTTCTCGGAGCAATAGAGAGAAGTTCGGGGTATCTTGTAATAACAAGTCCAACTGAGAATAAAGGTAAGAACGACTGGTGTATGCATTTATCCATAGTGATGTTTTGGTGGTAGGGAATTGCAAAAGCAACGGGGACAAAGTCTCGAGAGAACATCGGAGAGTATCTTCAAGATCTTCTGATGCAGCAGGCGACCATCAGTAATAAGGGGCTCTCCGGGTGGAAGTGATCACGAGATCCTAATGTCAGAGTTAGCAAAATTCGTTTAACCTGAGTAGAAGAGAGTTCAGAGTCCCAGAGTAAAGATCGAGGAGTAAAAGATCCTAATACCACCCAATGGCGATGTGGGCCCATGGGCCGCACAGCCATGTTAGTAAAACTGTTTTCATCGACTAGACTCAACTTCGGCCAAGGAGTTGGAAAGGGGATTCCTACAGGCAGTCGGATCTGATACCAACTTGTGACGCCCCCGATTCAATCATACACTAATCATGCACGCAAACATGTACGATCAAGACCAGGGACTCATGGGAAGATATCACAACACAACTCTAGAACATAAATAAGTCATACAAGCATCATAATACAAGCCAGGGGCCTCGAGGGCTCGAATACAAGTGCTCGATCAAAGACGAGTCAGCAGAAGCAACAATATCTGAGTATAGACATAAGTTAAAAAAATTGCCATAAGATGGCTAGCACAAACTGAGATACAGATCGAAAGAGGGGCAGGCCTCCTGCCTGGGATCCTCCTAACAACTCCTGGCCATTGTCAGCGGGCAGCACGTAGTAGTAGGCACCTCCGGTGCAGTAGGAGTCGTCGTCGGCGGTGGCGTTTGGCTCCTGGGCTCTGGCATCTGGTTGCGACAACCAGGTAGAAGGGAAGGGGGAAAAGGGGGAGAAAAGCAACCATGAGTACTCATCCAGAGTACTTGCAAGCAAGGAGATACACTACATATGCATGTGTATATGTGTAAAGAGGCAATATCGGTGGACTGAACTGCAGAATGCCAAAATAAGGGGGGATAGCTAATCTTATCGAAGACTACGCTTCTGGCAGCCTCCGTCTTGCAGCATGTAGAAGAGAGTAGACTGAAGTCCTCCAAGTAGCATCGCATAGCATAATCCTACCCGGCGATCCTCCCCTCGTCGCCCTGTGGAAAACCGATCACCGGGTTGTCTGTTGAACTTGTTTGGGTGTGTTTTATTAAGTATCCAGTTCTAGTTGTCATAAGGTCAAGGTACAACTCTGGGTTGTCCTTTTACCGAGGGACACGACTATTCGAATAGATAAACTTCCCTGCAGGGGTGCACCACATAACCCAACACGCTCGATCCCATTTGGCCGGACACACTTTCCTGGGTCATGCCCGGCTTCGGAAGATCAACACGTCGCAGCCCCACCTAGGCACAACAGAGAGGCAGCACGCCGGTCATGTTGCAAGGGCGGCCGGAAGTAGACCTAGCCCCCTAATACAAGAACATGCGTTCCAGTCCAATCCGGCACGCGCCGCTCCGTCGCTGATGTCAAGAAGGCTTCGGCTGATACCACGACATCGAGTGCCCATATCTTTCCCACGTCGTTGGTTAGTGCGTATAGACCAAATGGCCAGACTTAGATCAAATACCAAGATCTCGTTAAGCGTGTTAATTGATGTAACCACGGACACTGACCAGGGCCAGGCCCACCTCTCACCTAGGCGGTCTCAACCTGCCCTGTCGCTCCGCCACAAAGATCCACACAGAGGACCGTCGGTGCAAAGGTCCTTTCAGCCCCCAATCCGTGAATCACTCGCGGGCACTCAACGAGCCGACCCGACTTTAGTTACCATCTGTATAGTATGTATATATGTATAGTATATACCCGTGATCACCTCCCGAGTGATCACTGCCCAATAGTATAGCAAGTCAGACCGACAAGAATGTAGGGCCAATGATGATAAACTAGCATCCTATACTAAGCATTTAGGATTGCGGGTAATGTATCAATGACCGTAGCAACAATGACAGGCTATGCAACAGAATAGGAGTAACCGAACAGTAACATGCTACACTACTCTAATGCAAGTAGTATAGAGAGGAATAAGCGATATCTTGTGATCAAGGGGGGGGCTTGCCTAGTTGCTCGGGCAAGGAGGGGTCGTCAACACCGTACTCGATCGGGGTACCAACAGCAGCGTCAGTCTCATAGTCTATCAGAGAGAAGAGGGGGAAGAAACAATAAATACAATTCAAACAAATGCATGACGATGCATTACATGATAAAGTGTGATGCTAAGTTTGCCCAATCGCGGTAGTAGGTGATACCGGGGAAGGGGGGAAACAACCGGGAAAGTATTCCCGGTGTTTCACGTTTTCGGACAGAGGAACCAGAGGGGGAAAGTTGCGAGTTCGACAGGTTAGGGACGTGTGGTGGACAAACGGGGTGCGTATCGGGATTCATCTCGTCGTTCTGAGCAACTTTCATGTAGAAAGTATTTCCATCTGAGTTACGGATTAAAAGATATGATTTTCAAAAGAATTTAATAATTTCTGGAATTTGATTAATTATTTAATTTAATTCGAAATTGGATTTATGACATCAGCTAATGTCATGCTGATATCAGCAGTCAACAGGGGTTGACTGGTCAACCTGACAGGTGGGTCCCACATGTTAGGGACTGTTTAGCTAATTAACAGTACTTAATTAGGTTAACTAGTTATTAGGTTAATTAATCTTAATTAGTTAATTTAAAAAGAATTAATTAAGTTAATTATTTAGTTAATTAATTCGTTAATTGATATTTTTATTTTATTTTATTATTTTTAATTCTTTTTTTTATTTACAACATTCTGGGGCGTGGGCCCCTTGTGTCATGGGCCCAAGGCCTTAGCGGGCGCATGGGTGGTGGTTAACGGGGTGGCGCCCGAACGAGGGGGCGGACCGGGCCGCAGTAGGGGGGTACGGGCGCCATAGCGCGGACAGCAACGACGGGGCTCGACGGCCACGGCGAGGCTCGCTGGCTGGCCGTCTCCGGCGAAGGAAGCCGGCGCGGAGGGGTGCGGTTGCGGGCGAACGGGCACAGGGCGCAGGCGTCGCCCGGATGTAGGGGCGCGGCAGGGCGCCGACGTGCGGGCGGCCGATGTCGGCGACAGACGGTGAAGACAGCAGGAGGCAGAGCCGTGGGTGCACGAGGCGAGGTCGTGGCCTTGCGGGGCACCGGCACGTGGCAGCAGAGGCTGGTGCGGTGCGTGCCGGTGCGAGGCACCGCGGCGAGCAGGAGTGGGGAGCGCGGGGCGCGGCCAGTGCGAGCGCACGCACGATCGCGCGGGACATGGCCGACGCGTGCGGTGGAGGCCAAGGCGGGGTTTGGTCGACGCGGTCACGCGGCCAGGGCGCGCGTGGGCGATGGCCACGACGGGGCGCAAGAGCAGAGACGGGGCGGACGGTGCACGGTGAGTACGCAGGACGAGGGAGAGAGGAGGCCGGGGCCTCACCGCGGGTCTGTAGGGCACGGGCAGCGGGGGTCGAGGAGGAGGCGGAGACGAGCGACGCAGGGGAGGAGATCTGACGAGGAAGCAGTCCGGCGAGGTCTCCGGGCGGTGGCGAAGTCGAGATCCGGCGAGGGAGTCCGACGAACGGCGAGGTCCAGGCGGGATGAGGCAGCGACGGTGTGCGACGTCGGTTCGCGGGGAGGACAGGCAGTGCGGTCGGCGCATCGAGGTTGGGACCTCCCCAATCCAGATGGGGTCGAGCGGAGAGGGGGAGAGGGAGAGGCGAGCGAGTGGGGGAAGTGGGGGTGCTGGGTGTCGGTTAGGGTTTGGGCAAGGGGTGTATAGGGAGTGGGGCGGGCCGGTTGGGTCGGCCGGCTGGGCCTTGGACCAGTTGGCCAGGGGGGAGGGGGGTTGTTTCCTATTCTCTTTAGTTTTGTTAGGTTTTCATTTTTTATTCCTTTTATGTTTTAATTCAATTTAAAATATTTATGTATTCTGTAAAAGTGTGTTTCCTTCACCTTACATATCTAAACATTATTTGGCACAACCAGAACATTTTATTTTTAATGTTTGAAAACTTTGATGTTTGGCTTTCATTAAATTTGAATTTGGATCGGTTTTGAACTATCGAGAGTTTATCAACAATAAGCGAGGTGACGTGGCATCGTTAATGTGGGATTACTGTAGCGTGATTATCCAGGCGTCACACTTGTTGCCAGGTAATCTTCAGTGTGTGAAAGGCATCAAGCTTCCATGCGATGGATGGATTTTGCAAACCCGAGATGTGGCGACGTGGTTCATTCCAACAGCAAATATGCACAACTTGATTCGTGCTGATATCTAGACTGAGCCATGTATTCTGCTGCTGTAGCATGACCCTCTTTTGTTGGATATCATGTATTGTTGTTAGTTTGAAGCACTCCTCTGGTTTGAAGGATAGATACCTTCCTGGGATCAAGTGCATCCTAACTCACCTGCGTAGGATGTACTGATAATGATGATGGAGATGCTGTGCAGAAGCCATATATATACATATATATTAGTTAGGCTTCAAGTGCGTACTTGTTAGTTAAACCTATGTATAAATTGTGACACTAAATACGACTAGTAAGTAGTACAGTAGCAGTACTAGTATACGTCGGTCAAATTATTCATCATGTCCACACATTGAATTGACGTGACAACACGCTGCGCGTGAGGTGACACAAGAATCCCGGCAGCATGTTCGGGTATTTCGGACATCAGATTTGGAGTACCACTTATCTGTCGAAATCCTTTTTTTCGAAACGGAGGCAAAAGATTTGCCTCATCCATTAAATAAGAGTAGAATAGAGTTTAGAGTGTTTACAAGCGCCCTTGCAAAACGGCATGGCAATTACTCTCGTACAACTGTCGAAGAAGCGCGAGTTTTTACTCTGTCGAAATCTTTCATCATTCACTTAAAACAGTCGATTGGTCATACATTGAGTACCATATAACTGGAATTACCGCTGCAAGTTGAAGAAGGATTGGCCGATGCTGCCGGCTGGCGTCAAGTTCGATCCCACGGATCAGGAGCTGATCGAGCACTTTGAGGCCAAAGTAAGTGTTGATAGCGCGAGATTTTAGTCTCTCATCGATTTGTTCATACCAACCATCGACAGCGAGCACGACATATGCTACACCCAACCTGAGAAACTTCCAGGTAAGACACCGACCGGCCGTCTACTTGCACAAACATATTCCTTTGTTTATAGCTCTATTTTTCTTTTTAGACGCAGACCTGGTGAAAGAATTACAATTTGACAGTTAATAAAAAGTGAAACAAGTGACTGCAACATGCCAAAGATGTTATGAAAATGCCAACTAGGTACACTAAAACCTGTATTCCACAGTACTGCAGGTATCACACTGAGTGGCCTAAGGAAGCATTTCTTCCATCCCAATTCCAGGGCGTTCAAAAGGGGCACGTGGACGCGTCACAAGATACAGTCGGAGTGCGGCACGCACGCGATGTGGCACAAGACCGGCAATACCTTGCCTGTGATGGTCAGCAAAAAAGGTTCTGGTGCTGCACACCAGCAAGAACTTCGACCAGCAGAGGATCAACTGGGTGATGCACCAATACCACATCAGGGACCTGGAGCAAGAGAAGGAGCAGGACCTGGTCCTCTGCAAGATTTTCTACCAGACGAACACTAGGGCCAGGAGTAGTTTGGTATTGGTAGTTGTACTACCTTGTCGTCCTCAAGTTGGTATTGTTGTTAAAGATCTTTTGGTATGAACTTGCATTTGCTTCCAACGATCATGCCGAGGGTCGACGTGGATATAAAGCTGAATCATTTGTTTCGAAACGAATTCTCAGGAACCTGTTTTTTATTTGATGGGTAGCATAAGCACCCACCGTTCGAATTCCCAGTGCTGCAGTTTTTTCAAAACAAGTGCATGCACTTATTATCACGATAAAAAAACAATATCTGTGTTGCGTCCCAGTTAACAGTCTATGCTTGCAGAATTCTCTCGTTTATTGAGCATGTATATTGTTTTTTCAGGTCGAGCAAGCTTCAACTGGGCTGTAGACTGACCAGGGTTGGTTTTGTTTTTAACAGGCCCAGCCCATGACGACAACGGGGCACAAAGATCCAGCAGGTATCTACTGGCCTCTAGCCCACCAGCGTTAGTTATATTTTGTCTTACAACATCCGCAGGCAGTTTTTTTACTGAATCAAACACACAGCCCAGTTCTATTTTCCTCTTGAAACGCATGTCCTACATCCGTTTTCTAATGTCTACCTATAGTTTTACTAGTTCATATACACGTATCATTATATTGAAAACACATAAAATTCCCTTTTCATATTTACATCCTTATTTTTGTTATTTTTCCCACCCAGCGCTGATTTTTTTACCACTCGTTTTCCCTTAAACCAACTCAATTGTCCCACGTCTTATTTGCTTACAAAAACAAAACGATTTTTTTGGCAACTCAATAAGTTAAAAAAATGTTTATCATTTCGGGATTACAACGGTTTGGACTCCACCGAAATATGCAAAATAAGGTTGAACTTTTTGACCGTGGTCCTGGGCAGAAAATGGGCTGTAATAAATTACTTAAGAATTAGCAAATGGGCTGCAAATTATAAAAAATAGCAAATGGGCTGCAAATTGCAAAAAATAGCAAATGGGCTTTATGTTGTCTGCCACAGATTTGGAGGCTGACTTGTGGGCCTACTAAGTTCATGTGTACACAAGGTTTCTTAAAAAATAAACTTAGTCAACAATGGACTCTACCAGCGTCAGACCGTTAGATGTCAATCTAACAGCAATCGAGCTTCTTCAGTCTCTGATCTTCCTGCCCCAGCTGCCCAAACCAGCGCCGTCGGAACCGCCTGCTCCCGCCTCGTGTCGCCGGCAGTGCTGCCGGGCAGGCCTCTGGGCCCCATCATACTCGCATCCCTGGCCTGTCTATCCCTCTACTCACCCACACCTCTTGTTATTTTCCGGCGACGGCAGCCGAACCAGTCAACCCTCGTACTCTCCACCGCGTGGGCAGCCACTGCCGTGCCTTCGCCGGCTCCCTGTCGTTCCCTTCGTAGGCCTCGCCGTCGTCCACCGCCCTGGTGCTCTCGGCGTGGCATGGTCAACGATGTCCATCCAACGGTCGTAGTGCTTCTTCAACCTCTGGTCTTCATGCCCCAGCCGCCCAAAGAAGCGCCGGTCGTGCCGCATGCTCCTGCCTCCCGTGGCCGGCTGTGCTGCTGCGGAGGCCTCACCGTCCCCATACTACTCCCACCGCTGGCCAGGCCATCCCTCCACTCACCCACTCCCCCTGTTATTCTACGGCGATGGCAGCCTCACACCGCAGCCGAACCAGTGAACCCTTGTACTCCTCTCCGCGTGGGCATCCACTGCCGCGTCTTCCCCGGCTCCGCTTCGTCCCCTTCCTAGGCCTCACCGTCGTCCACTGCCCTGGTGCTCTCGGCGCGGCGTGGTCAATGCGGTAAATGACCGACTTCCATCGGAAGAGTACTGTACGTGGAGAGGCTGACAGCTGGGTCCACGGCAGCCGCAAGGAAGTGCCTCCTTATTACGCGCAAAATAATTATTCCTCCACCTGACAGTAGGGACCCACCGGACGGGTGATACGTCTCCGTCGTATCTATAATTTTTGATTGTTTCATGCCAATATTATTCACTTTCATATACTTTTTGGCAACTTTTTATATTATT
The DNA here is from genome assembly GCF_018294505.1 of Triticum aestivum. Lineage (NCBI taxonomy): Eukaryota > Viridiplantae > Streptophyta > Magnoliopsida > Poales > Poaceae > Triticum > Triticum aestivum. The sequence goes on from NC_057798.1 coordinate 527,885,743, forward strand.
TTTGGGACTAACATATTGATCCAGTGCCTAGTGCTAGTTCCTGTCTGTTGCATGTTTTTTGTTTCGCAGAAACCCAATATCAAACGGTGTCAGGACCCCGACTCAATGCCACATCGATCTAGCATGTAACACCTCATATCACTTTGCGGCCTCACGCACGGTATTCCCACGGGTGTCGCCTTACCTTTTCCCGGGACCGTTTGCGCCTTTTGGCACACGTATATGATAGTGTCGCTAGCATCCATATGATAAGGAGCCCGGGCTGACATGGCTAGTCGTAAACCCAAAGTGGCAAACACTTACAGGGACAGGCATCCATGACCCAGCATCGAATGTGTCGGTCATCAGCGAGTGAATCCAGGCTGTAGCACTGGGCTAGAAAGACTCCGGTGAACCGGGCTGTAGCAGGCTAACAGGACTCCGGTATTCATCGCGTGACATTTCCCCAAAGGGACAGACACAGGAACGAAGAAGGACACATGCCGGCCAGCCTAAGTGTTCCGGAGCAGTAGCAAGCTACCATTCGGTGGAAACACTAGGAGACATTTCCCGGTAAGAGGGCTACTAAGGATAAACAACTAGATAGTCAGATCCGACACATACCAAGCATTTCAATATCATACACACAATATGCTCGATATGTACAAATACAACAAGGCATCACAACATGACTCTACGACTCAAGTATTTTATTCAATAGGCTCCGGGGAGTGAGATATTACAAACATAGGTCTCATGACCCAACATTCAGAGCATACAAGTCAAAACACAAGCGGAAGCTATCATGTGTGAGTACAGACATCTATAAATGAAAAAGGCTGAGAAGCCTGACTATCTACTAGATCCTGCCGAGGGCACAAGATCGTAGCTGAGGTAACAAGCTAAACATCGAAGTCCATGTGGAACTACTAGCGAGACTGACGTCTCTCTGAAAAAACATAAAATAGGCAAACGTGAGTACAAATGTACCTAGCAAGACTTACATCAGAACTATCTACATATGCATCATTATCAACAAAGGGGGTGGTGGGGTTTAACTGCAGCAAGCTAGCTTTGACTCGGTGGCTATCCTGAACTACGACTACAAGTAACTCTTTTGAGGTGGCGCACACGTACGAGTCCACATATTCACCATATCAATACACCACTATGGATCCGCTCCGTCTCCCTGCGAGAACGCCATCCATAGCACTCACGCTTGTCTTGCGCATTTTAAAGTATCCACTTTCACTTGTCTATGAACTGTACAGGCAACCCAGAAGTCCTTTTTCGCGGACATGGCTATTCGAATAGATGATGTTAACCCTGCAGGGGTGTACTTCTTAACACACGCTCTCACCACTTACCACCGTTTACACGACATGTACTCGGAAACCTTCAAGCGGAAGCCCAACGAGGGTGTCGGCCACGACCTACCTAAACACACAAGTCTCTAGTCCAGGTTTATCGCCTATTCGGGTTCCATCCATGAGGAGATCCGGCCGGGGTTTCGCTCACAGCCCCAAACGATGTGAACAGGGTTCCTGAGACACCAAACGGGCGCTCGGTACACCGTGCCACGTGCCTACCACATCACAGCCCACCCCTCCGGTCAGCGCTGCCCACGGCCTCCAGCATACTACAAACACCAGAAACTACTTGCAACTCCTGGACAAAGGACAAGGGTGATTAAGAAGCCGAGAGGGTCCATTGGTTTCGGGCCCAATGCGTGGTAGTAGCTGAATCATGGATCACAAACACAAAACTTAGTTCCTGAGGACGGCTGCAATGAGACAACCTACCATGTACTCCTACATGGCCTCTCACCGCTACCTTTACCAAATCGTGTTCACACACTTGGCTCACACACAGTAGGACATGTTCACACACCTCTGATTCACCCCCGATGAATCAGACCTGACTCAACTCTAAGTAGTAGCAGGCATGACAAACAAGCATGAATGAGTAGGCACAAGAGGGCTCAAACAACTCCTACTCATGCTAGTGGGTTTCATCTATTTACTGTGGAATGACACGTCATGCAAAGGATAAAGGGGTTCAGCTACCGCAACAAGTAACAGTTGAATCGTTCTTGTCCTAATGCAGTAAAGAGAGCAGGAGCGAGAGAGTGGGATTGTATCGGAATGAACAAGGGGGTTTTGCTTGCCTGGCACTTCTGAAGATAATATAGGTCTTCATCGGTGTCATCGAACTCGTCGTCGGAACCATGTCTATCGAGAGGGGACAAACACCGGCAACTGAGGAAAAACACAATCAATGCAATGCACAATATGATGCATGATCATGACATGGCAATATGATGTGGTTTGATCTAATGCAACTAGCAACAGGTTAAATGGAGTTGGTTTGAATCCAGGATTCAAATTCAAACTCCATATGTGAAGGTTTAAATGCCATTTATATGTCTTGTGCTAAACAACAGCTATAAGTTGCTCTAACATGCATGAAAATGGTACAGATGGATAGATTGGATTTTTCTGATCATTTTTCATATATAATTTGTTTCATTTGGAGTTACGGTTGATTTTCTATGGATTTTAGAAGTTTTGGGCATTTCTAAAATTTATAAATCATTTCTGTTTTATTTTAATTCCAGAAAATAAATATTGCGTCAGCATTGAGTAAGCATGACGTCAGCAGGGTCAAAGGGCTTCCCCGGGTCAAACCTGACCCTGGGTCCCACTGGTCAGTGTCATGGGGCTGGTTAGTGTCGCTGACATGTGGGGCCAGTCAACGGCCACGTCAGCTTGGTCAAAGCTGACGCGTGGGGCCACCGTGTTTAGATTAAACTTAAACTAATTTTGTTAGCTTGTTAGTTAGGCAGTGGGGCCCCATGTCAGTGAGCCAGGGGGTTAGTTAGTGGGTCAATTAGCCACTAATGACGTGTCCACGTCAGCACTTCCGGCGATTAGTCGCCGGCGACCTCAAGTTGCGGCGGAGTCCGCACGGCAGGCCACGGGGATGGCGGGCGAGGGCACCAGGAGGAAGCCCAGGCCCGCGCGCGTCTAGGGAAGGCCGTGCGGCCGTCGGGGATGGCCTGTTGCGACGGCGGCGGCGCGGATAGCGGAGGCCGGAGCTTCGGTGGAGGTGGGGAACGAAGCTAGAGCATGCGAACGCGAGGGGGAGAAGAGGGGAAACCATGGCAAGCTCACAGCGATCTTGAAGAAAAGCACAGGAGGCTCGGGGAGATCCTGGCGGCGCCGAATCGACCGGAGGCAAGCGCGGGTGCCCGAGGTTGAAGACGGCGGCATTGACGGGGAGGCAGCCCGTCCGGGCTTCGGTTCTTCTGCTCGAGGACGCGCGGCGTTGGGAAGAAGCTCGTGGGCATGCCAAGGGGGACGAGGGGGATGCGGTGGCTGCGCGTGCGGGGAGTGGCGGCGACGGCCGTGCCCGGTTGTGCTGCGGGGAGAGGAACAGAGGAGGGGAGAGAGTGCAGCAAGTGAGGGAGAGGCGAGAGGGGCTTCGAGGCGTCTCCAGGCGCGGGATTGGGTTGACGGAGAGCGTGACACGACGAAGCAGGAGGTGGCCGAAGCCCCACACGCGCGCGCCACGCCTCTCCTCTGCCTACTGGCTGAAGGAAGAAGACGGGCATGCCCCTGTGGGCTGGCCAACAGTGTTGGGCCGTCCAGGTGGCTTCGGTGAGCGCCAGGTAAGAAAGCCCAGGTTAGTCCTCTCTCTCTCTCTCTTGTTTCATTTAGTTTGTTTTTCTATTTTTCTGTAAATGTTGGGCTTTATTAAAAATACCAGAACCTATTCAAAAATCATGTAACTGCTTGAGAGCACTGTTTGGAATATTTCCAACAGCCATCATTTCAGTTCATGGTTATTTGAGCATTTAAATTATTTATAACATTTAAATGCCCAAATTTAAATACTTTATGAATTAATTCAAAAATCCAAAATGGACCTAGAAATATGTGCACCATTTTTGGCAGAGGTTTTAAACCAATCCAAAAATGATGAACTTTTCTGAAGGGCATTCTGGGTTCATGGAAAATATTTTTATATTGATCCTAATTGCATTTCATTTGGTGCTAGGGTTTGTCATCCCCATCTTAAGTTAAATAAAATTTAAACATGATGCACACATGAAGCTAGCCTAGTGCAATACCAGAAGCTAGGGATGTGACAACTCACCCCCACTAACAAGAATCTCACCCCGAGATTCAAGCGTAGGGTAGGATGACGGGGGAACGCAGCTAACACAATCTTCACAATCCAGGTTGCACTTCAAATGAACGTTGATTCGATCACCATCATTATCTTGATGCCTTGCTCCGAGAACTCCAACCGACATGACAACAAGAGGAGAAAGAAAACTCTAGAAGGATCGATCTACTCGAAGGTCGAACAACTCAGGATTAACTCACGGAATGAGACATTGCAACATCTCTCGAGCTGAGAGACAAAGCACACCTCTAGAGGAATGGAGTGGAACAGATGACGAAGGTTTACCAGGTAGACTACAATTCCACATTTAAGAAGGTGGTGAATGGTTGTCAGCGCAGCGAGGAGTTAAGTTGCCATGAAACCATAACGAGACATCATAGAGGAGGTGACTCATAGGATCACCCCTTAAGTGGCAAAAAGAATTACCTTTGATTCAGAGATCATTGAAACTCTTTATACCAGCCTAAGGAAAATCACAATCGATCATTTGGAGGAGTCCGGTGGAATGGCATACCCAGATTAGAATGGATGATGTGGATTACCTTGTTGAAAACAACACAAGGGATGATTTTAGTAACTAGGGAGAAGCTCAACAGCAGAAAGTGGTTCCACTATTGGAATGGTTGTAGCATAACCGGGGAAGCTGAGAACAATCCCGGTTAGTAACTATGATAGCACCTAATGCTTGTGCGTGCTTTCAAGAACTTGAGCATCTCCATAATCATCAAGGTTTTACCAATATCCGCATCAAGGATCCTGGCAACACAACTTACTACCATGATGAATACCCATGGAAGATGCAGGTGCAAAGGAAGATAACACCTTCTCAAATTTCACCTTAGCAAGGCCAAGGAATCAAAATCCGGATGACCGACCGAGAGACATTTAGCACTCCGCTTCTAATGTTCTCGTTGATGTGCTAGCGTAACCCATTTACATGGTTTGGTATCTAGAACATCAAGTACAAAGTCGGACTTCGGGAGCATGGGAATCCATAAGGAGTAACTTATTGGAGTAAATCCTACGAAATCTTTATGGGGAGGTGGCCAACTTCCTCAATCAAGATACTACAACAACAGGTCTTCCGTCTGGGTGTGTTGGCCACGACATCCACTTTACCGGTTATGGAGAGACCAATATTATAGTTCTTGGGAAATGTTCCAACCATCATAACTGCCTGAAATTCAGATCTGGTTGGTGTCAGGATATTCCAGACTCATCGAGTCTAGGAAGAAAAATGAAAGTTTGCAACACAAATCGACGAGATGACGTTGCGAGATTCTCAGGAAGTGAACTACGATAGCAAGCTCCAAGACATGAGCTGGTTCTGCTACAAACATGTGAGCACGCTGTCCCAGACAAGCATGGCCACCTAGTAGTCTTATAATAAAACACTATCGAGTTCAGGTGGGGAATCATCATCGAGGATATCAAAATCCTTGCATAAGGTATACTCTTAAGAAGGAGCTTCTTATCCTTGAACAAATCAATCAGTGGCTTGGTGTGCTACGGAATACATATGGAGTGGAGGTAATTAATCTACCAAACCATAGTATACTTTGCACATGTGTGACTAATTTGGGATGATTCCAGGGGAAACAAAACAAACCTTTCTCAAATTCATGGCAGCAACTTACACCTAATGCACGTGAACTTGGAGAAAGTCACTTCTTTCATCCGAACATATGCTTCATGAGCTGGCATGAAGAAATGCTTTCAAAAGTTTCCAACACTAGCTAGATGTTCAACACAAATCATAGAGGAGACAAAATGCTGCTGATGGGCTCAACAACAAGTTATCGAGATTTTCATGTAAATGGAATTCCATAATTATGTGAACAAGTGATAGTATTGGTCAGACCCAAAAGATATAATGGTGTATGCTCGAGGAATCAACCACGAGTAAGACAACATTACGAATATCGTTGGTTCTGGTCTGATTTGATGATAGCCCATACTCAAATCAAAGGTTGGATAAAATGATAGGTCCATTAACTGATCACGAGGGTCAATCAATGAAAATACCATCTTTCTTTAGCACACGTACAAGATATCCCTTAAAATGAACTAAATCGGACAAGCTTCTATCTTCCAACTCTCCAAGTTGTTGTTTAGCTTAACCAACTAGCTCAGGGGTATCCCGCACAGATCCTTGGAGAAGGTTGGTTTACAAGAAACCAACTTGATCACGAGCTCAACATAGTGGTCGGGTGACGACCCGGTGATACTTCCGAGAAGAAATTCGGAAAATCACGAACCACCGGTATGTTACTAAGCCCGAGAACAATCTTGCTTCTCAGGCAAGACGATATGGTCAAATAAGCAAGAATTGGCACAATCCTGACTCCTTGATCAAAGAGTGCACCAGGAAAAATGGACTAGGTAGCATGATCAATCGCAGAATGATGATTTAATAACCAACACGCTAAGAATGAGAATATTGTCCATTTACTACCAAGCAACAAAGTTGCTAGGAGTATTGATTTCACACATCACAGTTCACTTGTCGGCATTCCAGTTACAATAACATGGAACCGAGAAATGAAAAATGATGGCGAGAAGTATCACTGCGTCAATAATTCACAAGAGCTGGTGCAATTCTCATGAAACTCCTGACATAAAGAGGGTAATACTCCAGGGTAGAACAGAATCAAAAGCTGGATTGGCATTTTGATCTGCGGAATACAACTACTTTGACCCAATCCCGGATGTGGAAGAGGTACTGGAGTTTGTTTCTCCTAGTCATTCCGCGATAGAATGGCTTGACGGACAACAAGAGTAATAGGTATCGATAAACGAACGCACGCATACTCTTGACTATCAATTGATAGACGACGGTCAGTAGACAACTAAAGAGGGACAACTCAAAGGAACATATGTTTTTCTGAGTCGTGGACGCATAGATTAGTATGTCGAACGAGTTCAACATATTTCTTCCAGATAACCCATGCAGAAAGGTTGAACTGGCAGAGTCACAATATAGAATGGAGAACTCATCGAGAGCACTCTTGTTGTCATCTTTTGGTTCAAAAGAACTCCTGCCAAGGATGGTTCATGGTAATTGGAAGAAGGATGTACCACGAACCTCGAGGACTATCGCAAAGGTTACTAATATCTTAAGGGAACTAGCAAATACTAACAACATGAAGTAGGGTGAATCTCGGGTTCAGAACCCAGGAGTAGAATACCTACTACTAGGTGGCATCACGGGATGCTTTCAAGAATAAAGGCCAGAATCATCACACTGGGAACACAAATCATGGCTAGCTTACTAGGTGGTACTCTAAGACACCTAGGGTCATAATACTACCTCCAACATATATACCGAGGCAATGAAGTACCTCAACACACTAGTTGGTGTGGTTAGTCTGACCAAAGGAACGTCGGAACGGTAAGAAGGGATTTGCAAATGCATCAGACTATTTAGAAACCTGGGATGACTCGGACAGCATAACGGCTATAAATGCTCGAAAAGGGGTTTGAGACATCCTACAGAATGGTGGCATAACCACTTGATCATCATAATATCAAGGTTTCGAGATCAATAGTTAACATACGGAAGTAGTATGAACTTAACTGAGGCTTGAAACCAACAATCCTATAAGTCTACGGATTAGTAACACGTGATCCTGATAGAAAGAAGAGAAAGCCTAGTTCCTTAATCCCGTAGAGAAGAAGAGGGTGACTCAGATCAGAAGGGCATAAGGTATAAGGAGTAAAAAGAGCCTTACGTTCCCAACCACAATCAATTCCCTTATATAACTAAAGAATTTCTAGACTCAACTTCGACCAGTTTGGCTTGGTAATCCTACAGCCAGTCAGGCTCTGATACCAAAACTGTCAGGACCCCGACTCAATGCCACATCGATCTAGCATGTAACACCTCATATCACTTTGCAGCCTCACGCACGGTATTCCCACGGGTGTCGCCTTACCTTTTCCCGGGACCGTTTGCGCCTTTTGGCACACGTATATGATAGTGTCGCTAGCATCCATATGATAAGGAGCCCGGGCTAACATGGCTAGTCGTAAACCCAAAGTGGCACAAACTTATAGGGACAGGCATCCATGACCCAGCATCGAACGTGTCGGTCATCAGCAAGTGAATCCAGGCTGTAGCACTGGGCTAGCAGGACTCCGGTGAACCGGGCTGTAGCAGGCTAACAGGACTCCGGTATTCATCGCGTGACATTTCCCCGAAGGGACAGACACAGGAACGAAGAAGGACACATGCCGGCCAGCCTAAGTGTTCCGGAGCAGTAGCAAGATACCATTCGGTGGAAACACTAGGAGACATTTCCCGGTAAGAGGGCTACTAAGGATAAACAACTAGATAGTCAGATCCCACACATGCCAAGCATTTCAATATCATACACACAATATGCTCGATATGTGAAAATACAACATGGCATCACAACATGACTCTACGACTCAAGTATTTTATTCAATAGGCTCCGGGGAGCGAGATATTACAAACATAGGTCTCATGACCCAACATTCAGAGCATACAAGTCAAAACACAAGCGGAAGCTATCATGTGTGAGTACTGACATCTATAAATGAAAAAGGCTGAGAAGCCTGACTATCTACTAGATCCTGCCGAGGGCACAAGATCGTAGCTGAGGTAACAAGCTAAACGTCGAAGTCCACGTGGAACTACTAGCAAGACTGACGTCTCTCTACAAAAACATAAAATAGGCAAACGTGAGTACAAATGTACCCAGCAATACTTACATCAGAACTATCTACATATGCATCATTATCAACAAAGGGGGTGGTGGGGTTTAACTGCAGCAAGCCAGCTTTGACTCGGTGGCTATCCTGAACTACGACTGCAAGTAACTCTTTTGAGGTGGCGCACACGAGTCCACATATTCACCATATCAGTACACCACTATGGATCCGCTCCCGTCTCCCTGCGAGAACGCCATCCATAGCACTCACGCTTGTCTTGCGCATTTTAATGTATCCACTTTCACTTGTCTATGAACTGTACAGGCAACCCAGAAGTCCTTTTCCGCGGACACGGCTATTCGAATAGATGATGTTAACCCTGCAGGGGTGTACATCTTCACACACGCTCTCACCACTTACCGCCGTTTACACGACATGTACTCGGCAACCTTCAAGCGGAAGCCCAACAAGGGTGTCGGCCACGGCCTACCTAAACACTCAAGTCTCTAGTCCAGGTTTATCGCCTATTCGGGTTCCATCCATGAGGAGATCCGGCCGGGGTTTCGCTCACAGCCGCAAATGATGTGAATAGGGTTCCCGAGACACCAAACGGGTGCTCGGTACACCGTGCCACGTGCCTACCGCATCACAGCCCACCCCTCCATTCAGCGCTGCCCACGGCCTCTAGCATACTACAAACACCAGAAACTACTTGCAACTCCAGGACAGAGGACAAGGGTGATTAAGAAGCCGAGAGGGTCCATTGGTTTCGGGCCCAATGCGTGGTAGTAGCTGAATCATGGATCACAAACACAGAACTCAGTTCCCGAGGACGGCTGCAATGAGACAACCCACCATGTACACCTACATGGCCTCTCACCGCTACCTTCACCAAATCGTGTTCACACACTTGGCTCACACACAGTAGGACATGTTCACACACCTCTGATTCACCCCCGATGAATCAGACCTGAATCAACTCTAAGCAGTAGCAGGCATGACAAACAAGCATGAATGAGTAGGCACAACAGGGCTCAAACAACTCCTACTCATGCTAGTGGGTTTCATCTATTTACTGTGGAATGACAGGTCATGCAAAGGATAAAGGGGTTCAGCTACCGCAACAAGTAACAGTTGAATCGTTGTTGTCCTAATGCAGTAAAGAAAGCAAGAGCGAGAGAGTGGGATTGTATCGAAATGAACAAGGGGGTTTTGCTTGCCTGGCACTTCTGAAGATAATATAGTTCTTCATCGGTGTCATCGAACTCGTCGTCGGAACCACGTCTATCGAGAGGGGACAAATACCGGCAACTGAGGAAAATCACAATCAATGCAATGCACAATATGATGCATGATCATGACATGGCAATATGATGTGGTTTGATCTAATGCAACTAGCAGCAGGTTAAATGGAGTTGGTTTGAATCCAGGATTCAAATTCAAACTCCATATGTGAAGGTTTAAATGCCATTTATATGACTTGTTCTAAACAGCAGCTATAAGTTGCTCTAACATGCCTGAAAAGGGTACAGATGGATAGATTGGATTTTTCTGATCATTTTTCATATATAATTTGTTTCATTTGGAGTTACGGTTGATTTTCTATGGATTTTAGAAGTTTTGGGCATTTCTAGAATTCATAAATCATTTCTGTTTTATTTTAATTCCAGAAAAAAAAATACTGCGTCAGCATTGAGTAAGCATGACGTCAGGAGGGTCAAAGGGCTTCCCCAGGTCAAACCTGACCCTGGGTCCCACTGGTCAGTGTCACGGGGCTGGTTAGTGTCGCTCACATGTGGGGCCAGTCAACGGCCACGTTAGCTTGGTCAAAGCTGACGCGTGGGGCCACTGTGTTTAGATTAAACTTAAACTAATTTTGTTAGCTGGTTAGTTAGGCAGTGGGGCCCCATGTCAGCGAGCCAGGGGGTTAGTTAGTGGGTCAATTAGCCACTAATGACGTGTCCACGTCAGCACTGTCGGCGATTAGTCGCCGGCGACCTCAAGTCGCGGCGGAGTCCGCACGGCAGGCCACGGGGATGGCGGGCGAGGGCACCAAGAGGAAGCCCAGGCCCGCGCGCGTCTAGGGAAGGCCGTGGGGCCGTCGGGGATGGCCTGTTGCGACGGCGGCGGCGCGGATAGCGGCGGCCGGAGCTTCGGTGGAGGTGGGGAACGGAGCTAGAGCATGCGAACGCGAGGGGGAGAAGTGGGGAAACGATGGAGAGCTCACAGCGATCTTGAAGAAAAGCACGGGAGGCTCGGGGAGGTCCTGGAGGCGCCGAATCGACCGAAGGCAAGCACGGGTGCCCGAGGTTGAAGACGGTGGCATTGCGGGGAGGCAGCCCGTCCGGGCTTCGGTTCTTCTGCTCGAGGACGCGCGGCGTCGGGAAGAAGCTCGTGGGCATGCCAAGGGGGACGAGGGGGATGCGGTGGCTACGCGTGCGGGGAGCGGCGGCGATGGCCATGCCCGGGTGTGCTGCGGGGAGAGCAACAGAGGAGTGGAGAGAGTGCAGCAAGTGAGGGAGAGGTGAGAGGGGCTTCGAGGCGTCTCCAGGAGCGGGATTAGGTTGACGGAGAGCGCGACACGGCGAAGCAGGAGGTGGCCGAAGCCCCACGCGCGCGCGCCACGCCTCTCCTCTGCCTACTGGCTGAAGGAAGAACACGGGCATGCCCCTGTGGGCTGGCCAACAGTGTTGGGCCGTCCAGGTGGCTTCGGTGAGCGCCATGTAAGAAAGCCCAGGTTAGTCCTCTCTCTCTCTCTCTCTCTCTTGTTTCATTTAGTTTGTTTTTCTATTTTTCTGTAAATGTTGGGCTTTATTAAAAATACCAGAACCTATTCAAAAATCATGTAACTGCTTGAGAGCACTGTTTGGAATATTTCCAACAGCCATCATTTCAGTTCATGGTTATTTGAGCATTTAAATTGTTTATAGCATTTAAATGCCCAAATTCAAATACTTTATGAATTAATTCAAAAATCCAAAATGGACCCAGAAATATGTGCACCATTTTTTGCAGAGGTTTTAAACCAATCCAAAAATGATGAACTTTTCTGAAGGGCATTCTGGGTTCATGGAAAATATTTTTATATTGATCCTAATTGCATTTCATTTGGTGCTAGGGTTTGTCATCCCCATTTCAAGTTAAATAAAATTTAAACATGATGCACACATGAAGCTAGCCTAGTGCAATACAAGAAGCTAGGGATGTGACAAACGGAGTCCAAACGGGAAAAACCGTACGGAGATTTTTTTGGAATATTTATGATTTTTGGGAAGTAAAATCAATGCGAAACGGTATCCGAGGTGGGCACGAGGTAGGGGGGCGCGCCCTACCCCCCAGGCGCGCCTCTGACCCTCGTGGCCCACCCGTAAGACGGTTGATCCTCTCCTTCTGGAGCAAGAAAGCTAATTTTACAAGGAAGATCTGAGCGAAAGATTCACCCCAATTGGAGTTATAGATCTCCGAATATAAAAGAAACGGTGAAGGGGTAGAATCTGCCAACGAAGAGAACGCAGAGAATGCAGAAACAAAGAGATAGATCCAATCTCAGAGGGGCTCTCGCCCCTCCCAAGCCATGGGAGCCAAGGACCATAGGGGAAACCCTCCTCCCATCTAGGGAGGAGGTCAAGGAAGAAGAAGAAGAAGGGGGTCTCTCTCCCCCTTGCTTCCTGTGGCGCCGGAACGCCGCCGGGGGCCATCATCATCACCGTGATCTTCACCAACACCTCCATCATCTTCACCAACATCTCCATCACCTTCCCCCATCTATATCCAGCGGTCCACTCTCCCGCAACCCGCTGTACCCTCTACTTGAACATGGTGCTTTATGCTTCATATTATTATCCAATGATGTGTTGCCATCCTATGATGTCTGATTAGATTTTCGTTGTCCTATCGGTGATTGATGAATTGCTATGATTGGTTTGAGTTGCATGTTTTATTATTGGTGCTGTCCTATTGTGCCCTCCGTGTCGCGCAAGCATGAGGGATTCCCACTGTAGGGTTTGCAATATGTTTATGATTTGCTTATGGTGGGTTGCGTGAGTGACTGAAAGACAAACCCGAGTAAGTAGGTTGTTTGCGTATGGGATAAAAGGGGACTTGATGCTTTAATGCTATGGTTGGGTTTTACCTTAATGAATCTTTAGTAGTTGCGGATGCTTGCTAGAGTTCCAATCATAAGTGCATATGATCCAAGAAGAGAAAGTATGTTAGCTTATGCCTCTCCCTCAAATAGAATTGCAATAGTGATTATCGGTCTAGTAACATAGTCAATTGCTTAGGGACAATTCCACAACTCCTACCACCACTTTTCCACACTCGCTATATTTACTTTAGTTGTGTCTTTATCTAAACATCCCTAGTCTTTATTTACTTTTTCTTTACTTTCTTGCAAGCTTACCCAAAAACACCTACAAAGTACTTCTAGTTTCATACTTATTCTAGGTAAAGCAAACGTCAAGCGTGCGTAGAGTTGTATCGGTGGTCGATAGAACTTGAGGGAATATTTATTCTACCTTTAGCTCCTCGTTGGGTTCGACACTCTTACTTATCGAAAACTGTTGCGATCCCCTATACTTGTGGGTTATCAACGGGCCACCAGTATTTCACGGAAAAAATGTTTCCCCCCTGACTACTGTGACCCACCGGACGGGCCACCGTATTTTGCGAAAAAACGTTTGCCCTTGACTGCTAGGACCCACCGGACGGACCAACGTATTTCGCGAAAAAAAGTTCCCCTTGTTGTCAGCTCGGACCCACCGGAAGTGCCTCCTTATTACGCACAGAAAAATGAATACCCCCCTGCTAGCTGGGACCCACCATGGTGGGAGGCTGACTTGTGGGCCTACTAAGTTGACGGGGACAGAGGGCTTTGTCAACTTAGTCAATAATGAACGATTCTAGCTCCATTGACCGTACGATGTCCATCCAACGGCCATCGTGCTTCTTCAATCTCTGCTCTTCCTACTCTAGCCGCTCAAACAAGCGCCGACGGGACTGCCTGCTCCCTCCTCCCCGCGGCCGGCTGTGCTGCCGTGCAGGCCTCACCGCCCCATCGTACTCCCATCGCTGGCCTAGCCATCCCTCTACTCACCCACACGGCCACACCTGCTGTTATTCTCTGGCGAGGGCAGACGAACCATTAAACCCTCGTACAGTCGTACTCCCCTTCGCGTGAGAAACAACTACCGAGTCTTCCCTGGCTCCGTGTCGTTCCCTTCCTAGGCCTCGTCGTCATCCACCGCCCTAGTGCTCTCAGCGCGGCGTGGTCAACATGGTCAAGGAACGTCTTCCATCGGACATGGACTATACGTGGAGTGGCTGACAGCTGGGTCCACGGCCGCAACAAGGAAGTGCCTCGTTATTACGCGCAAAATAATTATTTCTCCACCTGACATCTGGGACCCACCGGAAGGGCCTCTGTATTTCGCGAAAAAAACGTGCCCCCAGCTGACATGTTGGACCCACCAGCTATCTTCGCACGCAAGGAAGTGCCTCCTTATTACGCACAAAAAAATGAATACTCCCCCTACTAGCTGGAACCCAGCATAGTGGGAGGCTGACTTGTGGGCCTACCAAGTTGACGGGGACGGAGGGCTTTGTCAACTTAGTCAATATGAACGATTCTAGCTCCTGTTACCGTACGATGTTCATCCAATGGCCGTAGTGCTTCTTCAACCTCTGGTCTTCTTGCTCCAGCCGCCCAAACCAGCGCCGGTCGTGCCGCGTGCTCCTGCCTCCCTTGGCCGGCTGTGATGCCACGGAGGCCTCACCGCCCCCTACTACTCCCACCGCTGTCTAGGCCATCCTTCTACTCACCCACACCCCCTGTTATTCTGCGGCGACAGCAGCCTCACACCACAGAAGAACCAGTGAATCCTCGTACTCCTCTTCGCGTGGGCATCCACTACTGCGTCTTCCCTGGCTCCGAGTCGTCCCCTTCCTAGGCCTCGCCGTGGTGCTCTCAGCGCGGCATGGTCAACATGGTCAAGGAACAACTTCCATCGGACGTGGACTGTACGTGGAGAGGCTGAAGCTGGGTCCACAGCCGCCGCAAGGAAGTGCCTCCTTATTAAGCGCAAAATAATGATTCCTCCACCTGACAGCGGGGACCCACCGGACGGGCCACCGTATTTCGCAAAAAAATGATTCGCCCCGCTGACTACTAGGACCCACCAGCTACATCTTCGCACGCAAGGAAGTGCGTCCGGGCAAAAAAAAAACAATTCACCCCCCTGACTGCTGGGACCCACCAGCTACATCTTCGCACGCAAGGAAGTGCCCGACAATCGGGACCCACCTGGTCGAAGCGTACGTAGCGTTGTCATTATGGTCGCGAACATGTACGTACATACTGGTCGATGTAGAGGCGCGCACGTGTCGTAGATGTAGAGGCGCGCACGTGTCGTAGTAGAGGCGCGCACGTAGCATGTACACGTACGTACAACGGCGAGGGTCCAAGAAATAAAATACGGCCACATACGTACATATGGGCAGGGTCTCTAACGCCTATCGCGCATACGTACATGGCTGGGTCGGAACGGAGAAACAGCGTCGTCGTCGTATTCATGGGGAGCCAACCGGCTGGGTCGGAACGAAATGCGTGGTCGTGTTCATCGGGAGGGCTTGGACGGAATAGGCAATGGAAACGAGGCCTGGCGTACCACACAACGGAGGAAACAGCCTTGTGTTCGACCGGCCACGTTCGAAACAGGGTCATGTTGATCGGGAGGGGCCTGGCGTACCGCAAAACGGAGGAAACGAACCTCCTATGGTCGAAACGGGGGTCCTGTTGATCGGGAGGGGTGTGGCATACCGCAAAACGGACAAAACGGACTTGTGTTGGAGCGCTACGATCGAAATGGGGGGGGGGAGGGGTGTGGCGTACCGCAAAACGGGACTCCACGGGATGCTGTTCATCTCCATCATCGACCTCCTCCAGCCTCCATGGGCTCCAGTTCATCCAGCCTCCACCGCACGCTACTCCACCGGCTACTGTTCAACCACCCCTCCACGGGCACCCCTCCATTGTCTACTGTTCATCCAGCCCTCCACACCACGGGGTCCTGTTCAACCACCCCTGCACGGCCACCCCTCCACCGTCTACTGTTCATCCAGCCCTCCACACCATGGGTTCCTGTTCATCCAGAGGCAACGCCACCGCTCACTGTTCATCCAAACCCCCCGCAACGCTCACTGTTCATCCAATCGATCGGCTTCAGTTAGCAGCAGTAGCAAAGAAATCGCTCCATCGGGTTTAGTTAACAGCCATCGATCGATCCCTCAGGTTCAGTAACGTGTAGCCTGCAGTGCAATCGCTCGGGTTCAGTTAGAGCCCAACGCCTCGCTCAGGTTCAGTTAGAGCCAGCGCCTCGCACACACGCGCGTACGTACTAGAGAAACACGCATCGCTCCGCCCCAGACCTCCCACTGTAACCGGCAACTCCCCAAAATTTTCCTCCCCTCGCTTCTACCACAGTTTTTTCCATCATGGACGGCCCAAAGAATGTTATGCAGCCGTGTCTCCGGCCTGCCCAAGACGAAAAGCCCATTTTCTATCATGATTTTTTGTCATAGAAGTAGGATCCCACCACATCTATGATGATACCAGGTTTTGTCACAATTATCGTCATAGAAGTGTCATATGTATGACAGAAAAAAAATTCGTTCGGCCCAAAATGTCATGGATGTGTCTTTTTTTTTGTAGTGAAAGGGGTTGTCAATCCCTTCACGACCACTTGCGAAAGTGAGATCTGATAGAGATAATATGATAAGATAAATACTTTTGGTATTTTTATGATATAGATTGGAAAAGTAAAGATGCAAATAAAAGTAGATGGTAAACTTATATGATAAAAGATAGACCCGGGGGCCATAGGTTTCACTAGTGGCTTCTCTCAAGATAGCATAAGTATTACGGTGGGTGAACAAATTACTGGCGAGCAATTGATAGAAAAGCGAATAATTATGATATTATCTAGGCATTATCATGTATATATGCATCACGTCTGTGATAAGTAGACCGACTCTTGCCTGCATCTACTACTATTACTCCACACATTGACCGACTCCTGCCTCCATCTAGAGTATTAAGTTCATAAGAATAGAGTAACGCATTAAGAAAGATGGCATGATGTAGAGGGATAAACTCATGCAATATGATATAAACCCCATCTTTTTATCCTCGATGGCAACAATACAATACGTACCTTGCTTCCCCTGCTGTCACTTGGAAAGGACACCGCAAGATTGAACCCAAAGCTAAGCACTTCTCCCATTGCAAGAAAGATCAATCTAGTAGGCCAAACCAAACTGATAATTCGAAGAGACTTGCAAAGATAACTTAATCACACATAAAAGAATTCAGAGGAGATTCAAATATTTCTCATAGATAAACTTGATCATAAACCCACAATTCATCGGATCTTGACAAACACACCGCAAAAAGAGTTACATCGAATAGATCTCCAAGAAGATCAAGGAGAACTTTGTATTGAGATTCAAAGAGAGATAAGAAGCCATCTAGCTAATAACTATGGACCCAAAGGTCTGTGGTAAACTACTCACAACTCATCGGAGAGGCCTTGGAGATGATGTAGAAGCCCTCCGTGATCGATTCCCCCTCTGGCGGAGCGCCGGCGAAGGCTCCAAGATGGGATCTCGCGGATACAGAAGGTCGCGGCGGTGGAAATAGTTTTTCATGGTTCACCTGGATGTTTTCGGGGTACATGGGTATATATAGGAGGAAGAAGTAGGTCGGTGGACGCTTGAGGGGCCCACGAGGGTGGGGGGCGTGCCCACCTCCCGGGGGGCGTGCCAGGCACCCTCATGGATGCCTCCTCTGTTGCTTGACGTCCACTCCAAGTCCCCTAGATCACGTTTGTTCCAAAAAGATCGCTCTCAAAGGTTTCATTCCGTTTGTACTCCGTTTGATATTCCTTTCCTTCGAAACACTGAAATAGGCAAAAAACAGCAATTCGGGCTGGGCCTCCGGTTAGTAGGTTAGTCCCAAAAATGATATAAAAGTGTAAAGTAAAGCCCATAAACATCCTAAACGGGTAATATAATAACATGGAACAATCAAAAATTATAGATACGTTGGAGACGTATCAAGCATCTACTAGCAAATATTGCAAAGTAACGTAAAACGGGAAAGTGTATGCTAATAATTATTGCATCGGAAACCTTCCTCATTTCTCCTATAGTGATAGTGTCAATAAATCGATCCACATCTTTACGATGTGGTTCCTCGAAGCTGCCCCTAAAAGGTACCTTGCAAACTGCACAAAATTCATATAGTGACATCTCCCTAGCCACATCATATAAATGAAACTCTACTGAAGGAGGTGGTTTCTTAGGATGAAAGTAAAAATCATCATGGAGGAAGCCGGTGAGGCCCGCATTATCAGCCAACGAATAAAACTCATCATGAATCTCGACTGCTCTCAGGAAATCATCACAAGGCCATTCACACGGCCGCACTTCGCGACGCGAGGGAGATTATACTTGGGCTTTTCATTCTCCTTACTTTATTTATCCTTCGAGCCTTGGCTAGAAGAGCCCCTCAAAAATCTCTTCATCATTTTCTGAAAATTTCTGAAATTTTTAGTAACTCAAAATAAAAGTGAACCAAACTCAACAAAATTGGTAGCACCTACTCCCACAAGTGCCTAGAGACTATATCATGCATTAGAACTACTTGGGACCATATAAATTTAACATGCAAGCTCAATAACAGGGTCACCTAGGAAGCAAATTTTTTGCAATGAATAAAGCACTAGAACAAAAACTAATTGGACCATTGGAGGAGTCACATACCAAGGAATAATCCCCCAAAGCAGTTTTGTGAATGGGGCTTTGAGCAAGGAGATCGAAAATGGCAGCAAAATGAGCTAGAACTCGTGCTTGAGCTAGATGGCGATTTTTTGGGAGGAAGATGAAGTGTGTGGGTGCAGGAATAAGTGGAGGGGGCCCACCGTGGGCCCACGAGGCAGGGGGGCGCGCCCAGGGGTGTAGGGCGCGCCCCTGACCCTCGTGGCCAGGTGCCAGCTCCCCCTGTTGTGTTCTCAGTGCCAGATATTCTCAAATATTTCAGAAAAAATCATACTAAATTTTCAGGGCATTTGGAGAACTTTTATTTTCAGGGTATTTTTCTTATTGCATGGATAATTCATAAAATAGACAGAAAATACTAATTTTTCTTTATTTAATATAAATAACAGAAAGTAAAAGGAGGGTACAGAGAGTTGTGCCTTCTAACTTCATCCATCTCATGCTCATCAAAAGGAATCAACTAACAAGGTTGATCAAGTCTTGTAAACAAACTCATTTCGAATAACATAGAAATGGAGGAATTTTGAATAACACTAGGTTACCTCAACGAGGATATGCACATCCCCAACAATAAGAATATCATATTTCTTCTTGACAGTAGGAAGAGGAAATTCAAAACCTCCAATAATAATTGATGGAATTTTTCCAATAGAATTGATACTGTGGACTTGAGGTTGTTTCCTCGGAAAGTGTACCGTATGCTCATTACCATTAACAAGAAAAGGGACATTGCCTTTGTTGCAATCAATAACAGCCCCTGTAGTATTCAAAAAGGTTCTACCAAGGATAATCAACAAACTATCGTCCTCGGGAATATAAAGAATAACAAAGTCCGTTAAGATAGTAACATTTACAACCACAACAGGCACATCCTCACAAATACCAACAGGTATATCAGTTGTTTTATCAGCCATTTGCAAAGATATTTCAGTAGGTGTCAACTTATTCAATTCAAGTCTACGATATAAAGAGAGAGGCATAACACTAACACCGGCTCCAAGATCACATAAAGCAGTTTTAACATAGTTTCTTTTAATGGAGCATGGTATAGTGGGTACTCCTGGATCTCCTAGTTTCTTTGGTATTCCACCTTTAAATGTATAATTGGCAAGCATGGTGGAAATTTCAGCTTCCGGTATCTTTCTTTTATTTGTAATGATATCTTTCATGTATTTAGCATAAGGATTCACTTTAAGCATATCAGTCAAACGCATACGCAAAAAGATAGGTCTAATCATTTCAGCAAAGCGGTCAAAATCCTCATCATTCCTTTTCTTGGATGGCTTAGGAGGAAAAGGCATGGGTTTCTGAACCCATGGTTCTCTTTCTTTACCGTGCTTTGTAGCAACAAAATCTCTCTTATCATAACGTTGATTCTTTGATTGTGGGTTATCGATATCAATAGCGGGTTCAATCTCTACACCATCATTATTGCTAGGTTGAGCATTAACATGAACATCATCATTAACATTATCACTAGGTTCATGTTCGTCACCAGATTGTGTTTCAGCATCAGAAATAGAAATATCATTGGGATTCTCAGGTGTGTCTACAACAGGTTCACTAGAAGCGTGCAATGTCCTATCATTTTTCTTTTTCTTCTTTTTAGAAGTACTAGGTGCATCTACATTATTTCTCTAAGAATCTTGCTCCATTCTCTTAGGGTGGCCTTTAGGATACCAAGGTTCCTGAGTCATTTTACCCATTCTAGTAGCCACTCTAACAGCAAAGTCATGTTTATTATTTAATTCATCAAGCAAATCATTTTGAGCTTTTAGTACTTTTTCTGCCTGAGTGTTAACCATAGAAGCATGTTTGCTAATGAGTTTATGTTCACCTTTAACTCTAGACATATAATCACTCAAGTGTCCAATCATGTAAGCATTACTCTTTAATTGTCTACTAACATAAGCATTGAAATTTTCTTGTCTAGCCATAAAGTCATCAAATTCATCCAAGCATTGGCTAGCAAACTTAGTAGACGGGATTTCAACTTTCTCATATCTGTAGAGAGAATTTACCTTTACTACCTGTGTTGGGTTATCAAGACCGTGTGTTTCTTCAATAGGTGGTATATTAAGACCATGTATTTCTTCAACAGGAGGTAAATTCTTAACATCTTCAGCTTTAATACCTTTTTCTTTGATAGATTTCTTTGCCTCTTGCATATCTTCAGGACTGAGAAATAGAACACCCCTTTTCTTCATAGTTGGTTTGGAGCTGGTTCAGGAGTTGGCTTAGGAATTGGCTCAGGAGTTGGCTCAGGAAGAGTCCAATTATTTTCATTACTCAACATATTATTCAATATCAACTCAGCTTGATCGACTGTTCTTTCCCTGAAAACACAACCAGCACAACAATCCAAGTGGTCCTTGGAAGCATCAGTTAGTCCATTATAAAAGATATCAAGTATTTCATTTTTTAAGAGGATGATCAGGCAAAGCATTAAGTAGCTAGAGAAGCTCCCCCAAGCTTGTGGGAGACTCTCTTCTTCAATTTCCACAAAATGCTATATTTCCCTTAAGGCAGCTTGTTTCTTATGAGAAGGGAAATATTTAACAGAGAAGTAATAAATCATATCATGGGGACTACGCACACAAACAGGATCAAGAGAATTAAACCAGGTTTTAGCATCACCCTTTAATGAGAACGGAAATATCTTAAGGATATAATAGTAGCGAGATTTCTCATCATTAGTGAACAGGGTGGCTATATCATTTAACTTAGTAAGATGTGCCACAACAGTTTCAGATTCATTGCCATAAAAAGGATCAGATTCAACCAAAGTAATTATCTCAGGATTGACTGAGAATCATAATCTTTATCAGTAACAAAGTTAGGTGAAGTAGCAAAAGTAGGGTCATATTTCATTCTAGCATTCGGAGATTTCTGTTTCATTTAGCTAATAACTTCTTAAGATCAGATCTATCATGCAAGCAAGAAAATCTCTATCAGTTTCTTCATCCATAACATAACCCTTAGGAACAACAGGCAACTCGTATTTAGGGGCAGAATCTTCATCATCACTATCTTCATGAATATCAGTTTCAAGAATTTTATTCTCTCTAACCCTAGCAAGTTGTTCATCAAGATATTCACCTAATGTCACAGTAGTATCAAGCACAGAAGTAGTTTCATCATAAGATCATGCATAGTAGAAGTGGCATCATCAATAACATGCGACATGTCAGAATTAATAGCAGAAGCACGTTTAGGTGTCGCAAGCTTACTCATAAGAGAAGGAGAATCTAGTGCAGAGCTAGATGGCAGTTCCTTACCTCCCCTCGTAGTTGAGGGATAAATCTTAGTTCTTTCGTCTTTCAAGTTCCTCATAGTGACCAGCAGATATAAATCCCAAGTGACTCAAAGAATAGAGCTATGCTCCCGGCAACGGCGCCAGAAAATAGTCTTGATAACCCACAAGTATAGGGGATCACAACAGTTTTCGAGGGTATAGTATTCAACACAAATTTATTGATTTGACACAAGGGGAGCCAAAGAATATTCTCAAGTATTAGCAGTTGATTTGTCAATTCAACCATACCTACATAACTTAGTATATGCAGCAACGTATTTAGTAGCAAAGTAGTATGGAAGTAACGGTAACAGTGGCAAAAGTAACAGTAGCAGCTTTGTAGTAATTGTAATAGCAGCAACGGTAAAGTAAATAAGCAAAGCACAATATGTGAAAAGCTTGTAGGCATTGGATCAGTGATGGATAATTATGTCGGATGCGGTTCATCATGTAACAGTTATAACATAGGGTGACAGAGAACTAGCTCCAGCTCATCAATGTAATGTAGGCATCTATTCCGAATATAGTCATATGTGCTTGTGGAAAAGAACTTGCATGACATCTTTTGTCCTACCCTCCCGTGGCAGCGGGGTCCTAATGGAAACTAAGGGATATTAAGGCCTCGTTTTAATAGAGTACCAGACCAAAGCATTAACACTTAGTGAATACATGAACTCCTCAAACTACGGTCATCACCGAGAAGTATCCCGATTATTGTCACTTCGGGGTAGTCGGATCATAACACGTAATAGGTGACTATAGACTTGCAAGATAGGATCAAGAACTCACATATATTCATGAAAACATAATAGATTCAGATCTAAAATCATGGCACTCGGGCCCTAGTGACAAGCATTAAGCATAGCAAAGTCATAGCAACATCAATCTCAGAACATAGTGGAGACTAGGGATCAAACCCTAACAAAACTAACTTGATTACATGGTAAATCTCATCCAACCCATCACCATCCAGCAAGCCTACGATGGAATTACTCACGCACGGCGGTAAGCATCATGAAATTGGTGATGGAGGATGGTTGATGATGATGACAACGACGAATCCCCCTCTCTGAAGCCCCTAACGGACTCCAGATCAGCCCTCTCAAGAGATATTAGGGCTTGGCGGCCGCTCTGTATCGTAAAACACGATGAAACTTTTCTCTCTGATTTTTTTCTCCATGAAAGCAAATATATGGAGTTGGAGTTAGGGTCGGTGGAGGTCTAGGGGGGCCACGAGGCAGGGGCGTGCCCCAGGGGGGCGCCCCCCACCCTTGTGGACAGGGTGCGGGCCCCCTAGTGTTGATTCTTTCGGCAGTATTTTTTATTAATTCTAAAGAGTTGCTCCGTGGATTTTCAGGTCATTCCGAGAACTTTTTTCCATGGCAGTTCTGCTGAAAACAGCATCAGTCCTGGTTAGTTCCATTCCAATCATGCAAGTTAGAGTCCAAAACAAGGGCAAAAGTGTTTGGAAAATTAGATACGACGGAGACATATCAGTAGTCATCATATCGAGCTTGCCAGACGTTCATAACATCTGCATCAGCTCCTGCAGCAGGTCTGTCACCTAGCGGTGCATCAAGGAAATAATTCTTCTGTGGAGCAATGAGGATAATCCTCAAGTTACGGACCCAGTCCATGTAGTTGCTACCATCATCTTTCAACTGTGCTTTCTCTAGGAACGCATTAAAATTCAAGGGAACGGTAGCACGGGCCATTATCTACAACATAGAAATGCAAAACTATTAAGACTAAGTTCATGATAAATTTAAGTTCAATTAATCAAATTACTAATGAACTCCCACTTAAATAAACATCCCTCAGGTTATCTAAGTGATACAAGATCCAAATCAACTAACCCATGTTCGATCATCACGTGAGATGGGGTAGTCATCAATGGTGAACTTCTCTATGTTGACCATATCTACTATATGACTCATGTTCGACCTTTTAGTCTCCAGTGTTCCGAGACCATCTCTGTACATGCTAGGCTCGTCAAGTTTAACCCAAGTATTCTGCTTGTGTAAAATTAGCTTACACTCATTGTATGTGAACGTCGAGTCTATCACACCCGATCATCACGAGGTGCTTCGAAACGACGAACTTTAGCAATGGTGCATACTCAAGGAGAAAACTTTTATCTTGAAATTTAGTGATGGGGTCATCTTATAATTCTACCGCCGTTCTAAGAAAAATAAGATGCATCCATAAAGGATAAACATCACATGCAATCAAAATATGTGACATGATGTGGCCATCATCATCTTCTTCTTTTGATCTCCATCTCCAAAGCATCGTCATGATCTCCATCATTACCGGTTGGACACCTTAATCTCCATCGTTGCGTCAGGGTTGTCTCGCCAACTATTGCTTCTACAACTGTTGCTAACGCATAGCGATAAACTAAAGAAATTACATGGCGTTTGCATTTCATACAATAATCAAGAGACAACCCAAAGGCTCCTTAATGACCCACAAGTATAGGTGATCTATCGTAGTCCTTTCGATAAGTAAGAGTGTCGAACCCAACGAGGAGCAGAAGGAAACGATAAGCGGTTTTCAATAAGGTTTTCTCCGCAAGCACTGAAATAGTAGGTGATAGATAGTTTTGTGATAAGATAAATAGTAACGAGCAAAAAGTAAATAAAGTAAATAAAGTGCAGCAAGGTGGCCCTATCCTTTAGGTAGCAAAGGATAAGCCTGGACAAATTCTAATAATGAAGAAGGAGCTCCCGAGGACACATTAGGAATTATCGTCAAGCTAGTTTTCATCACGTTCATAAGATTCACGTTCGGTACTTTGATAATTTGATATGTGGGTGGACCGGCACTTGGTTACTGTCCTAACATGGACAAGCATCCTACTTATGATTAACCCCTATTGCAAGCATCCGCAACTACAAAAAGGAGTATTAAGGTAAACCTAACCACAACATTAAACATATGGGTCCATATCAACCCCTAACGAAGCAACGCATAAACTAGGGTTTAAGCTTCTGTCACTCTAGCAACCCATCATCTACTTATTACTTCCCTATGCCTTCCTCTAGGCCCAAATAATGGTGAAGTGTCATGTAGTCGATGTTCACATAACACCACTAGAGGAAAGACAACATACATCTCACCAAAATATCAAACGAATACCAAATTCACATGACTACTAATAGCAAGACTTCACCCATGTCCTCAGGAACAAACGTAACTACTCACAAAGCATATTCATGTTCATAATCAGAGGAGTAATAATATGCATAAAGGATCTGAACATATGATCTTCCACCAAGTAAACCAAATAGCATCAACTACAAGGAGTAATCAACACTACTAGCAACCCACGGGTACCAATTTGTGGTTTTGATACAAGATTGGATACAACAGATGAACTAGGGTTTTGAGAGGAGATGGTGCTGGTGAAGATGTTGATGGAGATTGACCCCCTCCCGATGAGAGGATCATTGGTGATGACGTTGGTGACGATTTCCCCCTCCCGAAGGGAGGTGTCCCCGGCAGAACAGCTCCGCCAGAGCCCTAGATTGATTCCTCTAAGGTTCCGCCTCGTGGAGGCGGAGTTTCGTCTCGTAAGCTTGTCCATGATTTTTTTCCAGGGTAAAAGTGATGATATAGCAGAAGATGGACGCCGGAGGGAAATACTTACGCTACTTTGCTGCATCATCCTCTCCTCTTCGGGGAAATCCAACGTAGTGCTCAAGAGGTAGCATGGAGTCTCTGGTCTTTTGGAGTTGTGCAGAATAGGTTTCCAACATTTGCTCCTTTTCCAGCCAGAATTCCAGCTGCCGGCATTCCCCCTCTTCATGGTAAACCTTGTAAAATAAGAGAGAATAGCCATAAGTATTGAGATAAAATGTGTAATAACAGCCCATAATGCAATAAATATTGATATAAAAGCATGATGCAAAATGGACATATCAACTCCCCCAAGCTTAGACCTCGCTTGTCCTCAAGCGGAAGCTGAAATCAAAAAATATGTCCACATGTTTAGAGATAGAGGTGTCGATAAAAATAAAATACAGACATGAGGGCATCATGATCATTCTAATAACCAGCAACATATATAGATTTTGTCGTATGATTTCCTAAGCTTAAGTAATAAACAATTTACAATGTCAAGTATATATGGTTCAAAAACTTCATTGGGAACTAACAAACTATAATCTTAGTCATTGAAGCAATTGCAATTTATCGTAACATCAGAAAGAGTCAATAATAGAGCCTTTTAGCAAGCTCACATACTCAACTATGTCGTAGTCTCCTACAACTGTTAACACTCACGCAATACTTGTGGTTATAGAGTTTCATCCGGACACTGAGAAAGATAGGGGCTTATTATGTTGCCTCCCAACGCATTCACCTTTAGGTGATGTCAACAATAATAGCCCATGCCAACTTACATCCAATTGGATATATATATATATCATTATCTTTCAAACACGAAGAGCTTGCCAAAGGATAAAATGAAAAAGGGAAAGGTGAGGATCACCTTGACTCAAGCATAAAGTAAAAACATAAAACAAAAGATAGGCCCTTCACATAGGGAAGCAGAGGTTGTCATGCGCGTTTAGGGTTGATGCACAAAATCTTAACGCAAAAGAATGTCACTTTATATTGCCCCTTGTATGTGGACCTTTATTATGCAGTCCGTCGCTTTTATTACTTCCACAACAAGTTTGTACAAAGCTTATTTTCTCTACACTAATAAGTCATGCATATTTAGAGAGCAATTTTTATTGCTTGCACCGATGAAAACTTACTTGAAGGATCTTACTCAATCCATAGGTAGGTATGGTGGACTCTCATGGCAAAACTGGGTTTAAGGATATTTGGAAGCACAAGTGGTATCTCTACTTGGTGCAAGGAATTTGGCTAGCATGAGGGGGAAAGGCAAGCTCAACATGTTTGGAAGGTCAATGACAATATACTTTAACTGAGATGTTGGAAAACATAAACTATTACGTTGTCTTCCTTGTCCAACATCAACTCTTTTAGCATGTCATACTTAATGAGTGCTTCACTATCAAAAAAGATGTCCAAGATAATATATTTATATGTGAACCCCTCTTTCCTTATCACTTCCTATTAATTGCAATGATGACCAAGGCTACGTTCATCAACTCTCAACAATTTTTTATGCCTCATACTTTCTATGTGTGAAGTTATCACTATCCATAAGATCAATATGAACTCTTTTGTTCTTTCTACTTTCACAAGATCATAGCAACATAGCAGAGCCCTTGACTCAACACTAATATTTATTATAGATAGCACACGGACTCGATTACATAAAGAGATCACAAAGCAAAACTCAAAACTACTTGATATCAAAACTTCGAACTAATAGATCAAGATACTACTAAAAGGATCGAACTAAATAAAGCGGTAAAAATAGGAGTGTGATGGTGATACGATATCGGGGCACCTCCCCCAAGCTTGGCAGTTGCCAAGGGGAGTGCCCATACCCATGTGATTATTTCTCCTTCTTCACGGTTGGTGTTATGATCTTCTTGGCCCTTAAGGATACGGTTCTCCTCCTCGAGCTTATTGACTTGTTGTTTGAGGTCCATATTTTCTTTACGGAGCTTGCCCGTAATGGACAAGGCCCCTTTTTACCCAAGGATGCTGCATAGCTTCTGGAGAACAAGTGAAACCCTTTTTCATATTTTCATAAGAAATAAATCTAGAGTTGGAAAGAGTGACCGAAGTAGGGGTAGCCAAGCTAGGGAGTTCCCCCATAGTGAATTCTGTTCAGAGACGAGAGGTAACTTCTTCATCCTCCTCCATGGCATCTATTCTTTTCAAATCAGCCTCCATGTCATCCTCCGTTGATGGTCCAAAGTGATAAGTATCACTATTTGCTCTAGGACCTGGCGTTGGGTGAGACACCCGACTCTCCCCAACTGACTCCTGAGAAGACATCTTGCTTTATTCTACAACAAGGATAGCTCGAAACGAAAACAGAGGATATTCACGTGATGCGATGGTCAAAACCTTCGGGAGTATATATAAATTTTTACCGACCAAAATACGTAACATACAAGAAAATGGAGTCCGGGAGGCACACGAGGTGCCCATGAGACAGGGGGCGCGCCCTACGAGGGGGGTGCGCGGCGTCCTCTCTCGTGGGAGCCTCGTGTCCCTTTTGGACTACTTCTTTATTCCTAAAATTCTTAAATAATCCAAAACTGATAAAAATTGCCATTAGAGTTGTTTTGGAGTCGGTTTACTTACGGTACCACGTACCTATGCCTTTTTGGAGTCTGGAACGTTCTGGAAGGTGTCTCTTATGTATACCTCAGGGGTTATGGTTTCAATAATATTAGTTTCAACATTGATAGGATTACCTGAAATATAATGTTTAATTCTTTGACCATTTACCACCCTCGGATTTGTGCCTTCGAAGTTGTTGATTTTTATAGCACCAGAATGATAGACCTCCTCGATAACGTAGGGACCTTCCCATTTTGAGAGAAGTTTTCCTGCAAAAAATCTTAAACGAGAGTTGAATAATAACACATAATCTCCTACGTTAAACTCACGCTTTTGTATCCTCTTATCATGCCAGCGTTTGACTTTTTCTTTGAAAAGCTTGGCATTCTCATATGCTTGGGTTCTCCATTCATGAAGTGAGCTAATATCAAACAACCTTTTCTCACCGGCAAGTTTGAAATCATAATTGAGCTCTTTAATAGCCCAATATGCCTTATGTTCAAGTTGAAGAGGTAAATGACATGGTTTTCCATAAACCATCTTATAAGGAGACATACCCATAGGATTTTTGTATGCAGTTCTATAGGCCCATAATGCATCATCAAGTTTTTTGGACCAATTCTTTCTAGATCTATTCACAGTCTTTTGCAAAATTAATTTGAGCTCTCTATTTCTCAACTCTACTTGACCACTAGACTGCGGATGATAAGGAGATGCGATTCTATGATTGACATCATACTTAGCAAGCATCTTACGGAAAGCACCATGAATAAAGTGTGAACCACCACCAGTCATAAGATATCTAGGGACTCCAAACCTCGGAAAAAACTTCTTTAAGCATTTTAATAGAAGTGTTATGATCAGCACTACTAGTTGGAATAGCTTCTATCCACTTAGTAACGTAATCAACAGCAACTAAAATATGTGTATAACCATTGGAGGCAGGAAAAGGTCCCATATAATCAAAGCCCCAAATGTCAAACGGTTCAATAACAAGAGAATAATTCATAGGCATTTCATGACGTCTACTGATGTTACCTATTCTTTGACATTCATCACAAGATATGACAAACTTACGAGCATCTTTGAAGATAGTAGGCCAATAAAAACCAGATTGTAGTACCTTGTGTGCAGTTCTATCTCCAGCGTGGTGTCCTCCATAAGATTCGGAGTGACACTTGCATAGGATCTGTTCCTGTTCATGCTCAGGAACACAACGTCTAGTAATACCATCTACTCCTTCTTTATAAAGGTGTGGATCATCCCAGAAGTAATGTCTTAAATCATAAAAGAACTTTTTCTTTTGCTGGTATGTGAAACTAGGCGGTATATATTTAGCAACAATGTAATTAGCATAATCAGCATATCAAGGAGCAGTGCGAGAAGCATTGACAACTGCTAATTGTTCATCAGGAAAGCTATCATTAATAGGCAGTGGGACATCAAGAACATTCTCTAACCTAGACAAGTTGTCTGCAACGGGGTTCTCAGCTCCCTTTCTATCAATAATATGCAAGTCAAATTCTTGGAGCAAGAGAACCCATCTAATGAGTCTAGGCTTAGCATCTTTCTTTTCCATAAGATATTTAATAGCAGCATGATCAGTGTGAATAGTAACTTTGGAATCAACAATATAAGGTCTAAACTTATCACATGCAAACACAACTGCTAAGAACTCTTTTTTAGTAGTAGTATAATTTCTCTGGGCAGTATCAAGAGTCTTACTAGCATACTGGATAACATTCAATTTCTTATCGACTCTGTAGCAACCAGACCTCAAACAGTCTGATCTCTGTGCATCAGTGTCATCCCTGGATCAGTAATGCTGACACGCACAGTACTCGAAGGATTTATAACATAGTGGCAATGAAACACTTATTACATCGATTGTCTCCAAAGAGAGCTTATTACAATAAATATGGCTTAAGGCCATCTAATAACGATAACAGCGAAAGGCGTGAAAGATAAAGTGAGTCCATCAACTCCAACGGCATCACTGAGTATAGAACCACGATCCTAAGGCATCTTACTCGTCGTCTGAAAAGTCTGCAACATGAACATTGCAGCCCGAAACGGGTCAGCACATGGAATATGCTGGCAATGTAACACATAGAGTGTAATGAAAGAATAATGCTATACTACATGCATACATGGCTGGTGGAAAGCTCTATAGTTATAGTTTTTGCATAAAGCCAATTTTTCCCTACTACAAAGGAATAAATTTATTTAACTATCATGGTGGTTGTTAAACATTGAGAATGGTTGACAGCATTCTCAATCCCAATTAGAATATCATCAATAAACAAACCCAACAGTATTAATTAAAGTAACATGTCGCGATTCACATGATAATCCAAGCACTAGATACTCAAAATGTCCATAACGGGACACGGCCAATCATGATTAGTTTATACACTCTGCAGAGGTTTGCGCACTTTTCCCCACACGACTTGATCTCCTCCGTTGGTTTTCTCGCACTGCATGGTGTTTGAGAAACGGATGACCGAGACATAATCTTTCAGAAGCGCTAGCACCTTACGATGGGTAGACCTGTACACCTACTTTCCCCTACATCTGCTAGTCTACCACTGTAAGAGTTTGCGCGACTTAGTCAACTATGCTAGAGCCCATAATAGCATGTGGTTGCACATGGAAGTTTCTAGCATGAATAATCTTATGATCCCTTTGAGCCTGGGTGGCGTTCCAAAAACAAACAGGCAATCCTGGAATACCTAGGTACCTCAATCCACCCAGATGTGTATTAAAGTTGCCACCTTAAATAAACCATTAATTAACAATCTCACATCTGTCACGGATACACTCACCCAATCCACGTCTACTAGCATAGCATGGCATAATACGCAAACGTAGAAGTAACTCCCAGGGGTTTGATAATAAAACAGGTGATAGGTACTACCTCATCTACATCCCAAAACCCACATATTAATCAGATCCTAATCATGCCATTGTTTGAGGATTGATCTAATGCATAAAAACTAGGTAAGAAAAGGGATATGATCAAAGTGTTACTTGCCTTGCTGATGATCCGTGAAACCTAGGGATTCGAAGTAGCAAGCGGCACAATCCGGGTACTCTATCGTAAACAAACAAACAAGAATACAATAAGTACTCATCTAATGCACAGGTAAAACTCAAATAAGAGATCTAACCAGAAAGTTCAACTTAAGAACTCCGGTTTGCAAAAAGAATCAAATCGAACGAAACAACGCAAGTCAAACGGCGAAAGAAACAAGCTTCATTTACTAATCTGGACCTAAGTCAAATTTTACAGAAGCAAAAACTTGCTAGAGTAGATTATTTGGAAAGAGGGTTTCGATACAAAACTCAAGGCGCTTGAGTCGCCAGATTCCGATAAACGAGCGAAAAGTTATACCAAAACAAAAATCGGATCAGAAATCACGATCAAAAAATCACGGAATAAATCCGAGAAAAAGAAAAAACGACGAACAGAATAACGAACGAACAAGCGAACGCTCGCTAATTAACCTAAACCGAAAAAACGGATCTAATAAAAAAACGGATCTAAAAAAACCGACGAAAAACAAACGGAAAAACCGAACCGTTCTTCTAAAAAAATGGCGGCGGCGGTTGGGTCAACCTCGGCGTGCGGGTCCGGCGGCGGCGGTGCGGGGCGGCGGCGGCAGCAAGCGGCGGCGGCGACGCGGGCTGGCGGCGGCTAGGGATTGGGGCGGCGGCGGCTCGGGTGGGCAGGGGATGGCGGCAGCCCGGAGTGGCGCTATATAAAGGCCCCGGCCAGAGGAGTCCTGGCCGATCCCAGCCCATAGTCGGTTCGGATTTTTTTTAAATAATTTTCGAGCAGAAAAACAAACGAAAGAAATACTAAACTGACTCCAAAAATCGCGAAATAAATTTTCCCCGACTTCTAAAATCAAGACGGACAAGAAGAACATTTATTTGGGGCCTAAATGCAATTGTGAAAAAGGCGCATTTTTCCTAAATTCAAATAAAATGGCAATAAAATCCAAAATAAAATCTTATTTGATTTTTTATTAAATCCTCAATATTTCTTTATTTTGGGAAAGTCATTTTATTCCCCCTCTCATAATTTATAATTTGAAATAATTGAATATAAAATAAATTAAATCAAATGATCCTGTTTCCAAAATCTGAGAAAACTCAAATATGAAATTTACGAAATCCCCAACTCTCTTCGTGGGTCCTTGAGTTGCGTAGAATTTCTAGGATCAAGGAAAAATGCAATAAATATGATGTGCAATAATGATTTATTGTATAACATTCCAAATTGAAAATTTGGGATGTTACAAACCTACCCCCGTTAAGATGAATCTCGCCCTCGAGATTCGGGTTGGCTAGAAAATAGGTGAGGCTGGTCCTTCAGCAGATCTTCCTCTCTCTCCCAGGTGGCTTCATCCTCGGTGTGGTGGCTCCAGTGAACTTTGCAAAACTTGATAACCTTGCTGCGGGTGACTCGGCTAGCATACTCAAGAATCTTAACTGGTTTCTCCTCATAGGTCAAATTACTGTCCAACTGAATTGCCTCTAGCGGCACTGTATCTCTCAGCGGTATATCAGCCATCTCTGCGTGGCACTTCTTCAACTGCAAAACATGGAACACATCGTGAACTCCAGACAATCCCTCAGGCAATTCCAACTTGTAGGCAACTTCTCCCATACGCTCCAAAACTTTGTATGGTCCCACAAAACGCGATGCTAACTTTCCCTTAACTCCAAAACGCTTAATTCCTCGAAGTGGAGATACACAAAGATAGACTCTATCTCCGACTTCGTAAACTGTCTCCTTGCATTTTGAATCTGCATAGCTTTTCTGCTTGGACTGGGCTACCTTGAGCCTGTCGCGAATCAACTTCACTTTCCGTTCAGACTCCTTAATCAAATCCGGTCCAAACAACTGGCGGTCTGCAACTTCATCCAACGACAACGGGGTCCTGCACCTCCTTCCGTATAAGGCTTCGAAAGGGGCCATCTTCAAACTGGATTGATAACTGTTGTTGTAAGAGAACTCTGCATATGGCAAATTGTCGTCCCAACTAGATCCGTAATCTAGCACACAAGCTCTCAGCATATCCTCCAAAATCTGATTGACTCTCTCAGTCTGTCCATCTGTCTGTGGATGAAAAGCTGTACTGAACTCTAGGCTGGTACCCAAAGTTTCGTGCAACTGATTCCAGAACTTTGAGGTAAACTGGGTTCCTCTATCTGATACAATGCTACTCCGAACTCCATGCAGACATACGATCCTGGTCATGTATATCTTGGCCAACTTAGCACTGGTGTAAGTTGTCTTCACTGGAATGAAATGTGCTACCTTCATCAAAGATCCACTACAACCCAAATCGAGTCATAGCTTGAACGAGTCCTTGGCAATCCCGTGATAAAATCCATGCCTAGTTTATCCCACTTCCAGTCGGGTATCGGCAATGGTTGTAACAATCCCACTGGCTTCTGATGCTCTGCCTTTACTCTCTGACATACATCACAAACTGCTACATACTCTGCAATATCCTTCTTCATTCCGGTCCACCAGAAAGTGTCCTTCAAATCCAAATACATCTTGGTATTTCCTGGGTGAGTCGAATACGGTGAATCATGGGCCTCCTTTAGAATCACTTCCTGATCTCCGGGTCATTAGGCACATAAACACGGTCTTCAAACCATAAGGTATCGTGCTCATCCTCACAAAAACCTTTAGCTTTTCCTTTGCTCATCTTCGTCTTTATCTCGGCAATTTCCTTGTCGGTCTTCTGGGCTTCTCTGATCTTATCCATCAAAGTCAACTTAATCTCCAATGCTGCTACATAGCCTCTCGGAACTATCTCTAAACATAGCTCACGAAGGTCCTCGGCTAACTCCTTCAGTAACTCTCCGGTCATGAGTGTATTGACATGGCTCTTACGGCTCAACGCGTCGGCTACTACGTTAGCATTTCCTGCGTGGTAATGCAATCTCATATCATAATCCTTGATGAGCTCCAACCATCTCCTTTGCCTGAGATTCAACTCCTTCTGCGTGAAAAATGTACTTCAAACTCTTGTGATCCGTGTACACCTCACAATGATTTCCGATAAGAAAATGTCTCCATGTCTTCAATGCATGCACTACGGCTTCTAACTCCAAATCATATGTGGCATAATTCAACTCATGAGGTTTAAGCTGTCGTGAAGCATACAAAACAACTCTCCCCTCCTGCATAAGCACTGCTCCAAGTCCTCGACGCGAAGTGTCGCAATACACCTCATAATGCTTGCTCTGATCTGGCAGAATCAATACTGGCGAGGTAACCAAAAGTTTCTTCAATTCTTGGAAACTGGCCTCACATTCCTCAGTCCAAATGAACTTGGTATCCTTCTTCAACAATTCCGTCATGGGCTTTGCAATATTTGAGAAATTCTCAATGAATCTCCGGTAGTATCCTGCCATTCCAAGGAAACTCTGGATCTCTCCTACTGTTGTTGGTGCTACCCAATTTGTCACGGTGACAACCTTGGTGGGGTCTACTGCTATACCTTCTCCGGATATAACATGTCCAAGGAATCCAACTTCCTTCAACCAAGATTCACACTTGCTGAACTTGGCGTATAACTGGTGTTCTCGGAGCTTCTCCAATACTAAACGCAAATGCTCTTTATGCTCTTCTTCGTTCTTTGAGTAGACCAAAATATCATCAATGAACACCACCACAAACTTATCCAAGAACTCCATAAATACTTTGTTCATCATGTTCATGAAGTAGGCAGGTGCGTTAGTCAGACCAAATGACATAACGGTATACTCATATAGCCCGTACCTGGTGGTAAAAGCCGTCTTAGGTATATCCTGCTCTCGAATCTTCAACTGATGGTATCCTGATCACAAATTGATCTTGGAAAATACCTTTGCTCCTTGCAATCGTTCAAACAGATCATTGATCATTGACAGTGGGTACTTGTTCTTGATTGTTACTGCATTCAATCCTTGATAGTCAACAACCATCCTCAATGATCCATCCTTCTTCTCCACTAGAAGTACTGGTGATCCCCAAGGCGAAGAACTTGGGCGAATATAACCTTTATCCAGTAACTCTTTAATCTGCTTCTTAATTTCCTCCAAATCCTTAGCGGGCATCCGGTACGGTCTCTTAGATATTGGTCCTGTGCTTGGCAAAAGCTCAATCAAAAACTCGATGTCTCTATCCGGTGGCATGCCTGGCAACTCTTCTGGAAATACATCTGGAAAATCCTTCACTACTGGTACTTCCTCCTGCACAACTCCTGATAAGGAATTTACGTGCATCCTCTTCGGCTCATGTCTTGATACATACTTTATCCTTCTCCCTTCTGGGGTAGTAAGCAAAATCGGCTTACTGGCGCAATCGATGTTTCCTCCATACATCGATAGCCAATCCATACCCAGAATCACATCCAAACCTTGAGATTCCAAAATGATTAAATCTGAGGGGAAGACATGCTTGCCTATACTCAACGGCACTTGAAAGCATCCTCGATTGGCCATATACTCCGCTCCTGGTGAGGTTACTAACATGGGTGTCCCTAGAACTTTGGTGGGCATTTTATACTTATCCACAAATCCCCTTGATATGTATGAATGCGATGCACCAGTATCAAAAAGAACGAGTGCAGTAAATGACTTAACCAAAAACTTACCTATTAGTGCATCTGGTTGGGCTTCAATCTCCTCCACATTTATGTGGTTCACCTGCCCCCGGTTGAAAGGGTTCGGCTTCTTCCCCGAGCTTCCATTGCTATTCCCATTCTGACCTTCAGAACATTCATTGCCGTAATGTCCAGTCTTCTAGCACTTAAAGCAAGTGACTTGACTCAAATCTCTCTTGGCTGGTGTTGAGGGATTGGTACGGTTCTGGCCATTGCTTCCTCCATTCCCGTTACCATTCTTGGAACCATTATGGTTGTGTGAGCTACCACCTCCATGGGTATGCTGGAACTATCCTCCCAATTTCGGGGTAAAACGTGGCTTCTGCTGTGCTCCAGAATTGTACTTCCCTTGTCCATACTTCCTCTTGCGGTTCTCGATCTGCTGCTGCTTCCCTTCAATCATGAGAGCTCTATCTACCAACTCCTGGTAGTTATTGAAACTTGCTACCATCAACAGCATACTCAGCTCATCATTCAGTCCTTCCAGAAACTTCTCTTGCTTAGCTACATCCGTAGCAACGTCATCTAGGGCATAACGTGCTAGCTTACTAAAGTCATCCAAGTACTGGCCAACTGTACGTCCTCCCTAGCGTAAGTTGCGAAACTCACGCTTCTTCATGGCCATAGCTCCTGCTGAAACATGAGTAGTACGGAAAGCCTACTAAAACTGATCCCATGTGACAGTGTCTACTGGATAGGTGGCTGTGAAATTCTCCCACCGTGATGCTGCGGGTCCTTCAAGCTGATGTGCGGCAAATCACACCTTCTCCACATCTGTGCATCCTACAGTGGTCAAATCCCTAGCTGTCTTGCGAAGCCAATCATCTACAACAATGGGCTCGGTGCTACTAGAGAACACCGACGGATTCAGCCTAAGAAAATGGGTTAAGTGATCAACAGGTGGTGGTGGTGGTGGGTTGTGGTTGTTGTTGTTCCCCTGATTCTGATTCTGGACTAACAACTGCATCAAGGCATTCTGCTGCTGGATCAACTGGGTGAGCTCCAGTGGGAAAGCAAATCCATTATCGCATCTCAGAGGCATCTGAGGGTTTAGAAAAGATGAGAATACAAAATAGAATGAGGTCTAGAGGGAAAACACTACCCATATGCACATGAGACAAATTGCAATCAAACAAGCAAGGGCATACAATGGTCTATCTATCATTACAAAAGTGCTCAAACTATACTAGATACATGGAGGGAAAATACTACTACTGTTATGGTGGTCTACTAGAAAAACTGCTCCGATGAAGACTCCATGATTTCTGCTCCAGCTTCATCAACATAATCATCATCACTATCGTCTGGGTCCGAGTCGGTGTCGTTGATGATGATGTAGTTCTCTGGACAAGTGCAATCTTCATCTTCTCCAGTTGCGGGAAATCCCATAAACACTCTTAGCTTCTTCTTCAGATCATCATTCTTCTCTACTAGCGTTGCTATTTCCTCCTCATATCCATCGCGTGTATACTTGAGTTCTTCCTCCAGTTCCGTGATCTTGGTCATGGCCTTCTTCAGATCCATCATGCCTGCGAACATCTGGTTCTCCTAGCGTCGGATGTGCTGGTTTAACTCCTGGATGAAAGCTGCAATTGATCTGTCCTTCCTGGTGCTGATCATCTCCCATTGCTCATCTCGGCACCCACAAATCTGGTAGATAGTATCCTTAAGCTCCTTGTGGTAAACTTCTCCAATACGTCCCATGGTGATGTGGGCTGCCATGCTCTTTCCTAGACTCCAGGTTGGTGCATCAAAGGAAAACTCTATGGGCTCAGTGACGGGCATGAACGCCCTTCCTGGAACTTGTACTTGAATCATCCAGCGCTCTTCTTCAGGTAAGGTAGTGTTTTAGGTCCCGGTGAAGCTTGGTACTCCAAGCTTTAGGTATCTAGTGACTTCCTTCAGGTGTCGTCCAAAGGGTGTATCTTCATCCGGTTGCGTGAACTTGTTCCTTGCATCAGCCATCCTAAAAGAGAGTAGAAAATATGAGGAGTCAGAAATGAGAAGATAGAGTAGTGATCTAGGGCTTTAGCTTAGTGGTCGTGTCCGACAGTCGGCGTGTTCTCTGATACCATCTTGTAGTGACCAG
This sequence comes from Triticum aestivum, assembly GCF_018294505.1. Taxonomy (NCBI): domain Eukaryota; kingdom Viridiplantae; phylum Streptophyta; class Magnoliopsida; order Poales; family Poaceae; genus Triticum; species Triticum aestivum. The sequence continues at coordinate 527,923,697 of NC_057798.1, forward strand.
ACCTCAAACAGTCTGATATCTGTGCATCAGTGTCATCCCAGGATCAGTAATGCTGACACGCACAGTACTCAAAGGATTTATAACAGAGTGGCAATCACACACTTATTACATCGATTTTCTCCAAAGAGAGCTTATTACAATAAATATGGCTTAAGGCCATCTAATAACGATAACAGCGGAAGGCTTGGAAGATAAAGTGATTCCATCAACTCCAACGGCATCACTGAGTTTAGAACCACGATCCTAAGGCATCTTACTCGTCGTCTGAAAAGTCTGCAACATGAACGTTGCAGCCCGAAACGGTTCAGCACATGGAATATGCTGGCAATGTAACACATAGAGAGTAATGAAAGAATAATGCTATACTACATGCATACATGGCTGGTGGAAAGCTCTATGGTTACAGTTTTTGCATAAAGCCAATTTTTCCCTACTACAAAGGAATAAATTTATTTAACTATCATGGTGGTTGTTAAACATTGAGAATGGTTGACAGCATTCTCAATCCCAATTAGAATATCATCAATAAACAAACCCAACAATATTAATTAAAGTAACATGTCGAGATTCACATGATAATCCAAGTACTAGATACTCAAAACGTCCATAACCGGGGACACGGCTAATCATGATTAGTTTATACACTCTGCAGAGGTTTGCGCACTTTTCCCCACATGACTCGATCTCCTCCGTTGGTTTTCTCGCACTACATGGTGTTTGAGAAACGGATGACCGAGACATAATCTTTCAGAAGCGCTAGCACCTTACGATGGGTAGACCTGTACACCTACTTTCCCCTACATCTGCTAGTCTACCACTGTAAGAGTTCGCGCGACTTAGTCAACTATGCTAGAGCCCATAATAGCATGTGGCTGCACACGGAAGTTTCTAGCATGAATAATCTTATGATCCCTTTGAGCCTGGGTGGCGGTCCAAAAACAAACAGGCAATCCTGGAATACCTAGGTACCTCAATCCACCCAGACGTGTATTAAAGTTGCCACCTTAAATAAACCATTAATTAACAATCTCACATCTGTCATGGGTACACTCACCCAATCCACGTCTACTAGCATAGCATGGCATAATACGCAAACGTAGAAGTAACTCCCAAGGGTTTGATAATAAAACAGGTGATAGGTACTACCTCATCTACATCCCAAAACCCACATATTAATCAGATCCTAATCATGCCATTGTTTGAGGATTGATCTAATGCATAAAAACTGGGTAAGAAAAGTGATATGATCAAAGTGTTACTTGCCTTGCTGATGATCCATGAAACCTAGGGATTCGAAGTAGCAAGCGGCGCAATCCGGGTACTCTATCGCAAACAAACAAACAATCATACAATAAGTACTCATCTAATGCACAGGTAAAACTCAAATAAGAGATCTAACCAGAAAGTTCAACTTAAGAACTCCGGTTTGCAAAGTCAAACGGCGAAAGAAACAAGCTTCGTTTACTAATCTGGACCCAAGTCAAATTTTACAGAAGCAAAAACTTGTTAGAGTAAATTATTCGGAAAGAGGGTTTCGAGACGAAACTCTAGGCGCTTGAATCGCGTGATTCCGATAAACGAGCGAAAAGTTATACTAAAACGAAAATCGGATCAGAAATCACGATCAGAAAATCGCGAAATAAATCCGAGAAAAAGAAAAAATGACGAACAGATTAACGAACGAACGTTCGTTATCTGGATCTGAACGATGAACACGTTCGTTAAAATGAACGAACGAGCGAACACTCACTAATTAACCTAAACCGAAAAAAACCGATCTAATAAAAAACCGGATCTAAAAAAACCTACGAAAAACCAACAAAAAACCGAACGGTTCTTCTAAAAAAACGGCGGCGGTGGCGGGGTCAACCTCGGCATGCGGGTCCGGCGACGGTGGCGGCAGCTGGCGGCGGCGGCGGCGGCAGCAGGCGGCGGCGGCGGCGCGGGCTGGCGGCGACTAGGGTTTGGGGTGGCGGCGGTGGCTCAGGTGGGCTGGGGCTGGCGGTGGCCCGGGGTGGAGCTATATAAAGGCCCCGGCCAGAGGAGTCCTGGCCGATCCCGGCCCATAGTCGGTTCAGATTTTTTTTTAAAAAAATTGTGCAGAAAAACAGACGAAAGAAATACTAAACGGACTCCAAAAATCCCGAAATAAAATTTCCACGACTTCTAAAATCAAGCCGAACAAGATGAATATTTATTTGGGGCCTAAATTCAATTTTGAAAAACGCGCATTTTTCCTAAATTCAAATAAAATGGCAATAAAATCCAAAATAAAATCTTATTTGATTTTTATTAAATCCTCAATATTTCTTTATTTTGGGAAAGTCATTTTATTCGCTCTCTCATAATTTGTAATTTGAAATAATTGAAGATAAAATAAATAAAATCAAATGATCCTATTTCCAAATTTTGAGAAAACTCAAATCTGAAATTTACGAAATCCCCAACTCTCTCCGTGGGTCCTTGAATTGCGTAGAATTTCTAGGATCGAGGCAAAATGCAATAAATATGATGTGCAATAATGATCTATTGTATAACAATCCAAATTGAAAATTTGGGATGTTACAGACTCTTTGCCTTAAAACAGCACCTACAGCATAATCGCTAGCATCGCACATAATTTCAAAAGGTAAATTCCAATCAGGTGGCTGGACAATAGGTGCAGTGATCAAAGCTTTCTTAAGTGTTTCAAATGCTTCTAAACAATCATCATCAAAGACAAAAGGAATATCTTTTTGCAATAAATTAGTCAGAGGCCTAGAGATTTTAGAAAAGTCCTTAATGAACCTCCTATAAAAGCCGGCGTGACCAAGAAAACTTCTTATACCTTTTATGTCCTTGGGACATGGAATCTTTTCAATAGCATCAACTTTGGCTTTATCAACTTCAATACCTCTCTCGGAGATCTTGTGCCCCAAGACAATGCCTTCATTAACCATAAAGTGACACTTTTCCCAATTCAGGACGAGACTAGTGTCTTCCCATCTCTGCAAAACTCGATCAAGGTTGCTCAAACACTCATCAAAAGAGGATCCATAGACAGAGAAGTCATCCATGAATACCTCACAAATCTTTTCACAAAAATCAGAAAATATAGCCATCATGCATCTTTGAAAGGTAGCAGGTGCATTACATAAGCCAAAAGGCATACGTCTATAAGCAAAAGTACCAAAAGGGCAAGTAAAAGTAGTTTTAGATTGATCCTTCGCTGATATAGGTATCTGTGAGAAACCAGAATAACCATCTAGAAAGCAAAAATGTGTGTGTTTGGATAGTCTTTCGAGCATTTGATCAATAAAAGGTAAAGGGTAATGATCTTTCTTAGTAGCTTTATTTAACTTACGGAAATCAATTACCACCCTATAATAATTCTTTGCGGGATCAATTCATCTTTATCATTAGGAACAACGGTAATACCTCCATTTTTAGGGACACAATGGACAGGGTTTACCAATTCACTATCAGCAACAGGATAAATAATACCTGCCTCAAGGAGCTTTAGTATCTCCTTTCTTACCACTTCCTTCATCTTGGGATTTAATCGTCTTTGAGGATCTCTAACTGGTTTGGCATCTTCCTCCACTAAAATTTTGTGTTGACATAATGTGGGACTAATGCCCTTAAGATCATCTAGAGTATATCCAATAGCATCTCTGTGCTTCTTCAGAGTTTTCAATAATCTTTCTTCTTCTTTCTTTGAAAGCTTAGCACTAATAATAACAGGATATATTTCTTTTTCATCAAGATAAGCATACTTAAGATTATCAGGTAAGGGTTTGAGTTCAAACACAGGATCACCCTTGGGTGGAGGGTGATCCCCAAGAATTTCAACGGGAAGGTTATGTTTCAGCATAGGTTCTTGTTTAAGGAACAATTCATCTATCTCTTCCCTTTCCTTCATAAACATATCGTTCTCATGGTCTAACAAATAATGTTCTAACGGATCAGTTGGAGGAACAGCAATGGAAGCAAGACCAATAATTTCATCCTTACTAGGTGGTTCCCTTTCACGAGGTTGTCTACTAAACTTAGCAAAATTGAACTCATGAGACATACCATCTATGCCAACAGTGACGACCTTCCTTTTACAATTAATCTTAGCACTAGCAGTATTCAAGAAGGGTCTACCAAAAATAATGGGACAAAAAACATCTTGTGGGAAAGCAAGAACAAGAAAATCAGCAGGGTATTTAACCTTCCCACACAAAACTTCAACATCCCTAACAATTCCAATAGGTTTAATGGTGTCCCTATTAGCAAGCTTAATAGTAACATCAATGTCTTCTAATTCAACAGGTGCAATATCGTGCATAATTTCTTTATAAAGATCATAAGGTATCGCACTAGCACTAGCACCCGTATCACATAAGCCATGATAACAATGATCTCCTATTTTGTCACGACCGGTTTTCCAATAAAAAGCTTATTGAGAAACCGACCCTTATATAAACCAGTATAGGAAGAATCTCCTTACTGGCAGACAAATCCTTGATACAGAAATCCAGAAGTACTAATTATTATACAAGGTTGAGCTGAGGCTGCTCAATAATTTATTACAAGCACGCCAATATTATAAATAAGGGCGGATATGACACAAGGGTGTGGTGGCATACTACTGACTTGTAATAAAAGTGGTGGTGGATATGTCACAGTGAAGTGGGTGACATGACTCCTAATCTTACAGCTCATCGAGCGTCGGAGTGAGGCTCGATGATCTTATTCGGGTAGCGGAAACGTATATGATACAAGTGACCAATTCCAGGATCGCACGGGACTGACTGGGACTCCTCTAGGCGTCGGACTCACTATCATACTCTTCATCCATATGATTGCCTTCGTCAGCATCTAGCCAAATCAACAAGCCAGGTGAGTACTTTCAATGTACTCGCAAGACAGTTCGGATATAAGATATAACAAATGCAAACATGATGCACATAGGCAGTTAGCAATGCACACTCAAATAATAAATTTGCACGGCATGTTAAATAAAAAGGAAGTCAGGCGGTAGTCCTCCCGAAATCCCAATAAAAATAACTGAAAACCGATCGGGTGTCTGCAGCGACGCCTCGAAAGGTAAAAATAAATTAACATGCCGCAGTCGAGCGTCTGAGCGACACCACATAAAGGGCTTATATTGAAATGTAAATGATAGTGCGTGCCACAGTCGGACGTCTACGCGACATCTCGAAAAGGTCTTATAATGAAAGTAAATAACATGGATGCCACAGTCGGATGTCTAAGCGACATCACATAAAGGGCTTATAACAAAAGATAATCAACCAGAATGCCACAGTCGGACGTCTGTGTGACATCACATAAAGGGCTTATAAAAAAAATAACAGGAATGCCACAGTCGGACGTCTACGCGACGCCACATAAAGGGCTTATAACAAGGAAAATAAACCACAAGAATGCCACAGTCGGACATCTGCACGATGTCACATAAAGGGCTTATATTTCATCATCCGAACTCAAGTTGTTCATGAAATTAACTCATTCCAAGAAAATACTCAGTGATAATAAGCAGGTTAGTCCATCCACAATAATAACATTCAGCCGGGTTTACCATTCTTGTTTGTTCGCCGGGGATTGTCACTGAAACTGACTCTGAGACTGACATAGATAAGTTGACCACAGTCCTTGACCATAGATACGGTTACTTGAATGATTTTTGACTCTGCAAAGTTGGTACTATTTAACCACAGCTAACGGATTCCAGTAGTCACGAAGGACTAGTTCCATTTACGGTATTTCAGAGGAAACCCATCTAACCAGTACACACCCATTCCACATCCCGATGCCAGGAATCACCCTAGGCAACGTTCAAGAAAAACTTTGAGACGGGGAGGCCACAACCTCGAGTAGCATGGGATCAAATTTATATCGCGCGCTCTAAGGGGTGCCCCCCTCTCGGTCCCAACCGGAAACACCCATGCCCCCTGACTGGATGACTGGCTTTAATCCAGGGCCATGGAACCCTCATCACGACCACTCTATTTGGTGTGTACGAGGAAAGAGGTTTGCAACTTACTAAACCATATTCTTTGCAGAAAACATGTGGTAGCACAAAAGGGAAACGGATGGTAACATGACTTGATCCATGTTATCACTGGAGTTAAATGATTTGGCATAAGACTGGCATGCTACAAAAATACCATCTTACCACCTTTCATGTCACCACATGATCATGTAAACTCGCATCAAATAACACATCGAGTTTCGAAGCTCACTTGCATTAGCTTTGCATGCAATATAACCCTTACTGATATTCATATAAACATGATATGAAATAACCACTCAAGCAAACATGCAAAACACTCATCATATCAAAGGTTCAAACATGCTTGCCTGGTTCAGAGTAGTCAGAGTCTAGCTCAGTGAAGTTTGTGGTTCCGTCACCTCCTCCGGTATCTACGGTATAAAGAAAATGCGTACTAACGTAAATACCGTGTGTGCACAAAAAGTGTTCCAAATATTTTTCAAATAAATATGGTAAAAAACTAAACAGAAAAATAAAGATGACAGAAAAAGAATCAATCAAAAATCATTTTCTGTTTAAAAGTTATTAAGGTTTTAGCCCAGGGACTCATCTGTAATGAAACAAAAAGTTTCCAGGGGGTAGTTTATAAAAACAGAAAACGTTTCGATAGAAACACGCCAACCCCAAAGGAAAACGTATTTTTCCCAAAGGCGTTTTCAGAAAACGGTTCAAAAAGAAGAAAATGCTGACGAGGGGGTCCCACCCATCAGGTTTGAATCTTCAAAACAGAGTCACCGGCGCCCGAAGGCTGCGGTGGTCGCCGACGGCGATCCACGGCGAGTTAGGAGGAGTGGATGGTACCTACGGACTCGGGGTGCTCTTCCACGTCTGTGGGTGGTGGAGTTGGTCGTTGGCGAGCACCACGTCGACGCCGGCCTTTACTTGTGGCACCCCAAAAATTTTGGCCTTGTTTTATTTAAAATTTTTGCCAGGGATTAAAACTTTAGGTTTCTGAGCTCCATTTTTTTTTAATGTTTTCCTTCCCTGTTATGATGAGTTTTTCCCAGAGAGAAAACTTTTCAATTATGTTGTTGGACTTGTTTAACCTCTCAAGAAAAACTTTGCTGTTATCAGTGTAACTAATTAAATAATTAAATTGCTTGATCTTTACTTTCTTGAAAAAGGTTTTTCAAGGTTATCTGACCATATTTGAACTACAACCATTTGATGGACTCACTTAAAATTTCCACAAAAATTTGGAGATGTCATGTGATGTTTTTGATTAACTTTTATGCAAAAATATATTTCATTCATAAAATATTTTGAGCCCTGCACTCAATTTTTCTTCTCTGGTCCAGAGTGCATTTTGCACTACAAACTATTTAAATATTTCCTTAAAACTTCTACCAAAATTAAGGGAGGTCAGTAGGGGCATATTATTTCACTTTGTGCAAAAACCTATTTATGTTCTTTGAAAAATTTGAGTGGATCAACCTCATTTCCATTCTGGTCCAATTTGAGGATTTGTACAGCAGCCACCATTTTAGTTGCTCCTATACCCTTGATTATTTCTCCTACTTGTAGTCCCCCATGGTAAACCCTTAAGTCCAAGAGCATGCACCTTTTGGATCATTTTTGGTTCATGAAATAATGTCATTTATTTCCTGTCCAGAATTGGGGTTTTGTAAAACTTGCACTAGCAAGTTTCCCCTTTTGTCCAACTAACCACACCACCCTCTTATTCTTCTAAAGAGACCCCCATCTGGAGTTTTTGGCCACTCCAAGACATGCCTAAGTGCCATTGGCATTTTGTCAAACACCTAGAGAGCATGATCAGTTTTGACATGAGTTTTGGCATTGCACTGTAAACTTGCACCTTTGATCAAACCAGCATGTCCACTAGACTCCCCGTTCCTCCTAACCTAGGTCTGTTTATTGCCAGCCTCGACCGCGACCTCTAGCGTGCTCCGACATAGTGTCGAACATGTCCCGTGCACGCCCGGAGCGCGAGCAGAGCGCGCGTATTGCAGCCACGCACCCGAGCCGACACGCTGGCCCCACGGCTTTGGCCCACTCTGTAGCACCACGCCACGCGCTCCCCTCCTCGCAGCAACGCGCCAAGCAGCCCCCGCCGCGCCCGGCAGGCCAAGAGCTAGCCGCCGCCGCCGCCCGACAGCCCTGCGCCGTGCAGCGCCGCCCAAGCCACCCCGGCTCGCCACCTGGCCCCTGGAGCAGTGCCCTCTCGTCCACTAGCTCTTGCCGTCATCCCCAGCCGCGCCACGTTGCCCTGCAAGCTACTGCGAGGCGGTTCGCCGGGGAGCTTATCCGGCCTCCGCGGAACCGACCTCGACGGGCTATAAGAGGAGGCCCCGAGCCACCCCGGGCACGCAGGAAGCCTTAGAGTGCTCCCCTAGTCCTCCCTTGGCAGCCAATCGACTCGGGGGAGGTCTTCATCCCCATCTCCGGCAACGGCGGCCGCCACCACTGCCCCGGCCAATTCGGCACCACCAGGGCCTCCTACTCTTCGTTCTCTCCACCAAGAACCCCCTCATCCTCCCGTAAACCTTCCCCCTACTCCATTTCGATCGAGAACCACCGCCGCCCCAAAACCGCTTTGCACCGAAACCTCCCTCCGCCGTGAAGCTCTCCGCCGACGACTTCTTCCACCACTGTCGACCCCTCGACCACCGGGAGAAACGCCCCAGCCGTGCGGATCCATCCCCGCCCTCCAGAGGCCGCGAGGAGCCGCCGCTCGCCGGCGTTGGTCGCCGGAGTCCCGCCTCCGCTCGGGACAGAGGAAGAAGGAGGAGGGCGGACTGGTCAAACCTGACCAGTGGGCCAGGCGGGCCCACTGTCAGTGACCCTGCGCATATCCACGTCGGTTAAGTGAAGACGTATTAACCCCAGTACGTCTCCCATTTTCGAAGACGTATTCTGCCGAAACGTTTTCTTTTCTGTTTTATTTTTTAAAAACAGATTTTGACCAGAACTTTGACTGGCTATAACTTTTTAAATATAAATCCAAATGAGTTGATTCTTTTTCCTACCTTCTTCAAATTTGGTCTAGTTTATTTTAAGATTTATTTGAAAAAAATTTCAAACAACTTTTTGGTTCTGTTTTTGAAATATGTGTTAATTCAAATATATTTTTAAATAGGATTTTGGGAGAGAGAAGAAACTTTCAAAAGTTTTGGAGTGCACCCTGCCTTTCCACACATTGAAGGCAAGCATTCTGAACCTCGGCATAATATTTTGGTGTGATCATTGATGCATTTATAACACCACCGCGTTTCGAAGGACTTGTTATTTCATGTGATAAGATCATATGCATGGGTGCATGTATTTGATTTCCATGCTGTTGGAAACGAACACACTTGTGATGATAATCACCCTCATATGCCTTGAATGCATACCGGCAGAAAACCGTGAAAAACCTCTGCCTTGGGTAGGTATGAGTTTGTCACCGGTCTCCGTCGGGACGGTTATGTCTGATATGGCATGGCAAGGTGATATGAGCGGTGACCCTGTTAGATGGATTATATTTGTTATACTAATCATGCAGGGAATACTTTAACCTCCTGAGTCGACCGTAGATCGAGTCTTGTTCCAGTAACCCCCATACTTGTTCGTACTACCACTCGTCTCTACAGCAAGTAGAGTACGGTTCAGTAAGTTGTCAACCTCTTTCTAGCACACACCGTACAGAGAGGCCATGGTGGAAGATACTGGTTGTAACTGGTAGGCAGGCCACCTGGTCCGGGAGCATGGGTGTTTCCGGTTGGGACCGAGAGGGGAGGCCACCCCTTAGAGCGCGCGATATAAATTTGATCCCATGCTACGCGAGGTTGTAGCCTCCCCACTTAGAGTTTGCTTAACAGGTGTCGTGGGTGATTCCAGACACGTGTGTGATAAGCTGGTGTGTGCAAGTTAGGTGTGTTTTCAACAAAAAGACCGTAGATGGAATTAGTCCCGATGGACTAAAGAAATCCGTTACTTGTGGGTAAAGAGTACACCCTCTGCAGAGAATAAACCTATTCGAATAGCTGTGTCCATGGTTAAGGATTACAGTCTGGGATGGGTCAAGTATCGGTCTTAATGTCGGTCTTCGGAGGTGAAACTGTTAACCAGAAAAATGGAATTACTACCCGTGACTTGTGATATCTGTGATGATTATTATTATTGTTGACTAACCCGTGATATTATTGTTATTACCGAATATCTCTGGGATGGTTCTACCTCCGGGATATTCATTATGATCCTTTCTTTTAAAGCCCTTTATGTGGCGTCGCTCAGACGCCCGACTATGGCATTTCTTTTAAAGCCCTTTATGTGGCGTCGCTCAGACGCCCGACTGTGGCATTTCTTTTACAGCCCTTTATGTAGCGTCGCTCAGACGCCCGACTGTGGCATTTCTTTTAAAGCCCTTTATGTGGCGTCGCCTAGACGCCCGACTGTGGCATTTTCTTTTAAAGCCCTTTACGTGGCGTCGCTCAGACGCCCGACTGTGGCATTACTTGATTATTTGTTTTCATAAGTTTTTATACTACCATGTTATTGCAATTTTATAAATAACTTGCTTGCACGCATCGGGATTTCATTTATCTATTGTGACTGACGTCATGAGCATAAAATATTTTCAGCACATCATTGTTATATTATACCTGTGTTCATAATGTTTGCGAGTACATTCAAAGTACTCACTGGCATGTCCCTGGCTATTGTCTTGGCCAGATTTTCTTGCACGGAGAGGAGTGACGCGATGACAGCCACGGAACCTAAGCAATGGAGATAGCAGCCTCGCGAAGATAGGAGTTAACCTGGTCAGCCTGTTCCCATGGGAAATGGAGTCCCATAGACACTGATGTTTCACAACCCGCTTCCGCCATCAACCACTAGAAACCATTTGTCGTACTCACAGGCCAGAATGGCCTTGTACTACATATTTTGTATTTTGCTTGGAATTTCTGTATCAAGTTGGAGCCTCATCAGCTAACAGTAATCCTGGGGCTGATGAGCACGACGGTCTTTTCTGGAAATTTATTACCCGGAAAAACCGGTCGTGACAGGCTTGGTATCAGAGCCAGGCTGACCATTGGATAATCCTATCTTAGCCCGGTCAATAAACTTAGGCAAACCAACCCACCAGACCTCAACCAAACCCCAGCCAAGCTTCTCGTGCAAGATAGCCACATAGTGACCCAACATCTTTTGGCAGTCGGTGCCCAACCTATCAACCGAACCTTTCACTCATGCGCCAGTGACCGGCCCCTAAATAGTCCTTTCTCGCAAGCGTTCGAAGGATGATTCCGTCCCTTTTTCCTATAAAAAGGGCGCGCTAACACCAAACCAGCACCGCACAGCCGCTACCCCAAACCGAGCCACGATGCCTGGCCCTGTCGTGCACAACGAAACCACAGCAACCCACCTTGGAGGTTTTGTGACCATCCTCGCAAACCTCACCCGTCGTGCCTACGCATTAGAAGAGCCACCAGAATATGTTGTGTATCAAGGACCCATGAGCGGTGAAGACCGCCAATTCTGGGCCACTGTGCACATTTACGGTAGGAGTCTAGCACCCGAGCGTCCCTACCGGTTCACCGGAAGGACAACTTCCTTTGAGCCACAGGCCGTCCAGCTAGCCGCTCGAGAGGCTATAGTTGATCTCAGGCACTTGTCGCCCAGAGTTAACTGTCGCTCGTTCCACTACTACCCCAGACGAGAAGGGTATGGAAGACCACCCCAAGTCGCCAATGGAGACCACGAGACGGACCCCGCATTGTTGCACCTAGTACGCTATGTAAGTGCACTAGAGGCACTGTTGGACCAGATCACCATTGATCTAATGGCAGCTCGTGGAGAGCTGGTTCGTCGACTCCGGCGAGAGAAGAAAACGAGCCCAACACCGACAACCCAGTCGTGCTATTTGGACAACCGATTGAGACCCCGAGATCTGCCCCAACCATCGGCCAAGGTGCTGCGATAACCCCAGAGGTGCTTCGTCGCATTTTGGGAGCACACTCCAACGGGGTTGTGGCCAACAATCCCCGTGATGGTCATTCTCACTACCCCGACCCTGCAGTTCCTCTGCCATCTCCGACTAATCCCGGCAGGGAGACACGTGGAGAAGCCTCGGCATCCACCAGGCACGCCCGTTTAGACATAAACGAAGTAGACTAAGCAGTAAGAGTAGCACCAAGTTTCAATGTATCATCGCTTTGTAGTCATGCGACCGCGTATATTAATGCAGTCTGTCTTTGTGCCTCTGTTTTAATAATAGCCTTGCCTGTTTGGTCAGCGCATAGCTGCATATTCTTCCCGGCACAACTACCAAAACCAACCCGACGACAACCACAGTAACACGTCTCTTTATGAGATATGTGTATCTCTGACACTGACCCGACCTTTGGAGCCAAGCTGGCAAATTTATTACCTTTCACCACGGTAAAAATGATCCAGCTCCATTGCTATATAAAGGCCACCTTGTGACCTTACCCAGCTACCCCCACCTTGTGCACAACACTCACGCTTTTTCCTGTCATGCCAAACCCCAGCATTCATCTGAGAACCCCAGATGCAACCCCAGGTAGCTTTGTCAAAATATTGTGGGATTTTACCCGCAGTACCATGGGTTCTACCCAGCCACCCCAGTACGAGCTGTTCAAATCAAGGATCACCCCATCCACCTCGGAATATTGGGCAGCAGTGCATATTCCTCCTGTAGACCCCAACCAAGATCCAATAGAAGTTTCCTTCGTGGGGAAATCTATGCCAACCCCACACTTGGCCATAGAAGCTGCTGCGAAAGAAGCAATTGCCCGTCTTCGATCCGCAGTACCCTATGCCCGCGAGCGAGGATATTATTACTTTCCGAGTCGTGCAACACCCGGAGAAGTAATGTCTTTTCCCGGTGGGCGTATTGAGAGAGACCCAGTTCTGGCCAACCTTATCCAGTACATCATTGCTCAAGAACATTTAAACCAGCGAGTGATGGATTATCTCCAGAGTCTCGCAGATTTAAATCCTCAGGTTGCCATCGGCAGACCACTGAGACCCGACACGGAGAGACGCATACACCGACTGGTCAATCCACTTCCCCCAATAGAAGAGGAGTGTATTCCTTTACCAGAGACATTTTATCAGGACCCCGTTCAGTTACCATTTTCATTTTAGACGTCGCTACTATATTCGTTCTTTGCAGCATTTATTTATGTGTGTGACTTATGCGTGATACCCTGAGTTTGTACGACAAGTCAATTAATTGACTTCTACTTATGTGTGTAGTTTTTGTTGTGGTTTATGCTCCCTTAAATTAACTGCTCTTCCCTCGCGAAATCCTGGAGCAAGATTTCTTTTCCCTAATTTGCTACACCTGCCACTTCACGACATGGATTTATTAATTTCACACAGCACCACGAGCAGACTCACAGCCATAATCTTTCGGACACATACACTATTTGCAAAACTTTGCAACGGTGTTACATCCAGCTAATCATCCCCTGACAACAGTAAGCACCCGGCATACTTCATCTACTCTTCATGATCACCACCGCGGAGAGCCAACACCCGAGCCGCAGCATCGCAATACTCGTCGAAGATCATCGCACACAGGAGCACAGAGAGCCCCAGCAGCGTCGCCAAACCTCCGCATATCAGGATCACAAACTAGTCCGGCATCGCCTCCGCCATTAGAGCCTCGACCGAGCTTCTGTAAGCAGTAATGGAGAAAGGAGAAGGAGAAGTGAGGCCAGATGTGAGGAAGAAGAGAAAGGCACCCCGGCCATTTTTATAGCTCGAGCTCGGTGTACGGTGGGTGAAGTCCACCAACGCCGCTCGTCGCCGATCGCCAGAATTCGGAGTCGAATCCGCGAGCAGTGCCGACAGCGCGCTGGCCCGCGAGGTGAGTGCACGCTGCACCGGCAGCTAGCACGCCGCGCACTACCACGGTACGGCCTAGATGCCCTACGCATTAGGCATCGCCGATGGAGAAAGCGCGAGAAAGCGCGCGGGAGAGAGGAGGAGGACAGAGCCAGAGGTAGAAGGAAGAGCCAGTGGGAGAAGAAGAGGCTGACAGTGGGCCCCGGGTCCACCTGTCGGCCAGAGAGAGCACTGTGCTCTCGGGTGCGACCAGCATATATTTAAATTTAGAAGATTATTCTAAATTTTTATCTAGCGTAGAAATCACCCAGTTTTGTCCCGAACCGTAAACTTTTCCACGCAGCACCAGTTTTCACACTGTGGTTTTTCACCACTTATTGCCCTCTCACTGTAGCCATTCTTTTTTTTTTGTGTGCGTATAGTTTTCTTAAAACAGCTTTTAACAAATCTCGAGGACGAGATTTTTCTTAAGGGGGGTAGTATCTGTGGCACCCCAAAAATTTTGGCCTTGTTTTATTTAAAAATTTTGCCAGGGATTAAAACTTTAGGTTTCTGAGCTCCATTTTTTTGTTTTTTTAATGTTTTCCTTCCCTGTTATGATGAGTTTTTCCCAGAGAGAAAACTTTTCAATTATGTTGTTGGACTTGTTTAACCTCTCAAGAAAAACTTTGCTGTTATCAATGTAACTAATTAAATAATTAAATTGCTTGATCTTTACTTTCTTGAAAAAGGTTTTTCAAGGTTATCTGACCATATTTGAACTACAACCATTTGATGGACTCACTTAAAATTTCCACAAAAATTTGGAGATGTCATGTGATGTTTTTGATTAACTTTTATGCAAAAATATATTTCATTCATAAAATATTTTGAGCCCTGCACTCAATTTTTCTTCTCTGGTCCAGAGTGCATTTTGCACTACAAACTATTTAAATATTTCTTTAAAACTTCTACCAAAATTAAGGGAGGTCAGTAGGGGCATATTATTTCACTTTGTGCAAAAACCTATTTATGTTCTTTGAAAAATTTGAGTGGATCAACCTCATTTCCATTCTGGTCCAATTTGAGGATTTGTACAGCAGGCACCATTTTAGTTGCTCCTATACCCTTGATTATTTCTCCTACTTGTAGTCCCCCATGTTAAACCCTTAAGTCCAAGAGCATGCACCTTTTGGATCATTTTTGGTTCATGAAATAATGTCATTTATTTCCTGTCCAGAATTGGGGTTTTGTAAAACTTGCACTAGCAAGTTTCCCCTTTTGTCCAACTAACCACACCACCCTCTTATTCTTCTAAAGAGACCCCCATCTGGAGTTTTTGGCCACTCCAAGACATGCCTAAGTGCCATTGGCATTTTGTCAAACACCTAGAGAGCATGATCAGTTTTGACATGAGTTTTGGCATTGCACTGTAAACTTGCACCTTTGATCAAACCAGCATGTCCACTAGACTCCCCGTTCCTCCTAACCTAGGTCTGTTTATTGCCAGCCTCGACCGCGACCTCTAGTGTGCTCCGACATAGTGTCGAACACGTCCCGTGCACGCCCGGAGCGCGAGCAGAGCGCGCGTATTGCAGCCACGCACCCGAGCCGACACGCTGGCCCCACGGCCTTGGCCCACTCTGCAGCACCACGCCACGCGCTCCCCTCCTTGCAGCAACGCGCCAAGCAGCCCCCGCCGCGCCCGGCAGGCCAAGAGCTAGCCGCCGCCGCCGCTCGACAGCCCTGCGCCGTGCAGCGCCGCCCAAGCCACCCCGGCTCGCCACCTGGCCCCTGGAGCAGTGCCCTCTCGTCCACTAGCTCTTGCCGTCATCTCCAGCCGCGCCACGTTGCCCTGCAAGCTACAACGAGGCGGTTTGCCGGAGAGCTTATCCGGCCGCCGCGGAACCGACCTCGACGGGCTATAAGAGGAGGCCCCGAGCCACCCCGGGCACGCAGGAAGCCTTAGAGTGCTCCCCTAGTCCTCCCTTGGCAGCCAATCGACTCGGGGGAGGTCTTCATCCCCATCTCCGGCAACGGCGGCCGCCACCACTGCCCCGGCCAATTCGGCACCACCAGGGCCTCCCACTCTTCGTTCTCTCCACCAAGAACCCCCTCATCCTCCCGTAAACCTTCCCCCTACTCCATTTCGATCGAGAACCACCGCCGCCCCGAAACCGCTTTGCACCGAAACCTCCCTCCGCCGCGAAGCTCTCCGCCGACGACTTCTTCCACCACTGTCGACCCCTCGACCACCGGGAGAAACGCCCCAGCCGTGCGGATCCATCCCCGCCCTCCAGAGGCCGCGAGGAGCCGCTGCTCGCCGGCGTTGGTCGCCGGAGTCCCGCCTCCGCTCGGGACAGAGGAAGAAGGAGGAGGGCGGACTGGTCAAACCTGACCAGTGGGCCAGGCGGGCCCACTGTCAGTGACCCTGAGCATATCCATGTCGGTTAAGTGAAGACGTATTAACCCCACTACGTCTCCCGTTTTCGAACACGTATTCTGCCGAAACGTTTTCTTTTCTGTTTTATTTTTTAAAAACAGATTTTGACCAGAACTTTGACTGGCTATAACTTTTTAAATATAAATCCAAATGAGTTGATTCTTTTTCCTAACTTCTTCAAATTTGGTCTAGTTTATTTTAAGATTTATTTGAAAAAAATTTCAAACAACTTTTTGGTTCTGTTTTTGAAATATGTGTTAATTCAAATATATTTTTAAATAGGATTTTGGGAGAGAGAAGAAACTTTCAAAAGTTTTGGAGTGCACCCTGCCTTTCCACACATTGAAGGCAAGCATTCTGAACCTCGGCATAATATTTTGGTGTGATCATTGATGCATTTATAACACCACCGCGTTTCGAAGGACTTGTTATTTCATGTGATAAGATCATATGCATGGGTGCGTGTATTTGATTTCCATGCTGTTGGAAACGAACACACTTGTGATGATAATCACCCTCATATGCCTTGAATGCATACCGGCAGAAAACCGTGAAAAACCTCTGCCTTGGGTAGGTATGAGTTTGTCACCGGTCTCCATCGGGACGGTTATGTCTGATATGGCATGGCAAGGTGATATGAGCGGTGACCCTGTTGGATGGATTATATTTGTTATACTAATCATGCAGGGAATACTTTAACCTCCTGAGTCGACCGTAGATCGAGTCTTGTTCCAGTAACCCCCATACTTGTTCGTACTACCACTCGTCTCTACAGCAAGTAGAGTACGGTTCAGTAAGTTGTCAACCTCTTTCTAGCACACACTATACAGAGAGGCCATGGTGGAAGATACTGGTTGTAACTGGTAGGCAGGCCACCTGGTCCGGGAGCATGGGTGTTTCCGGTTGGGACCGAGAGGGGAGGCCACCCCTTAGAGCGCGCGATATAAATTTGATCCCATGCTACGCGAGGTTGTAGCCTCCCCACTTAGAGTTTGCTTAACAGGTGTCGTGGGTGATTCCAGACACGTGTGTGATAAGCTGGTGTGTGCAAGTTAGGTGTGTTTTCAACAAAAAGACCGTAGATGGAATTAGTCTCGATGGACTAATGAAATCCGTTACTTGTGGGTAAAGAGTACACCCTCTGCAGAGAATAAACCTATTCGAATAGCCGTGTCCATGGTTAAGGATTACAGTCTGGGATGGGTCAAGTATCGGTCTCAATGTCGGTCTTCGGAGGTGAAACTGTTAACCAGAAAAATGGAATTACTACCCGTGACTTGTGATATCTGTGATGATTATTATTATTGTTGACTAACCCGTGATATTATTGTTATTACCGAATATCTCTGGGATGGTTCCACCTCCGGGATATTCATTATGATCCTTTCTTTTAAAGCCCTTTATGTGGCGTCGCTCAGACGCCCGACTGTGGCATTTCTTTTAAAGCCCTTTATGTGGCGTCGCTCAGACGCCCGACTGTGGCATTTCTTTTAAAGCCCTTTATGTGGCGTCGCTCAGACGCCCGACTGTGGCATTTCTTTTAAAGCCCTTTATGTGGTGTCGCTCACACGCCCGACTGTGGCATTTTCTTTTAAAGCCCTTTACGTGGCGTCGCTCAGACGCCCGACTGTGGCATTACTTGATTATTTGTTTTCATAAGTTTTTATACTACCATGTTATTGCAATTTTATAAATAACTTTCTTGCACGCATCGGGATTTCATTTATCTATTGTGACTGACGTCATGAGCATAAAATATTTTCAGCACATCATTGTTATATTATACCTGTGTTCATAATGTTTGCGAGTACATTCAAAGTACTCACTGGCTTGTCCCTGGCTATTGTCTTGGACAGATTTTCTTGCACGGAGAGGAGTGACGCGATGACAGCCACGGAACCTAAGCAATGGAGATAGCAGCCTCGCGAAGATAGGAGTTAACCTGGTCAGCTGTTCCCGTGGGAAATGGAGTCCCATAGACACTGATGTTTCACAACCCGCTTCCGCCATCAACCACTAGAAACCATTTGTCGTACTCACAGGCCAGAATGGCCTTGTACTACATATTTTGTATTTTACTTGGAATTTCTGTATCAAGTTGGAGCCTCATCAGCTAACAGTAATCCTGGGGCTGATGAGCACGACGGTCTTTTCTGGAAATTTATTACCCGGAAAAACCGGTCGTGACATTACTCCGGCGAACGGCGGTTCGGGCGGTGGTGGCTGTCGCCTAGGAGAGCTGCAAATGCCAAATCGATGCTAGGGTCAGACATGTGGGTGCACTAGAGGGTTGCTGACGCAGTTTGGGAGGCGGAGGTGTCCTCACCGGAGTGGATCATGTCGGAGCCCGAAGCGGATTGGGGCAGCATGAGTCGGGGAAGGAGACCTCCTCGGGGTCCTCCTAGTGGCTAGGCGGGGCTCTGGTGAGGTGGAGGAGTGGTGCGGGGTCGAGAACAAGCTCGAGGGCTCCTTTTATAGCTGGTCCGAGGTGGTGGCCGAGAACGGGATAAATCCGGCGATGATTACGGTGAGGCAGTGGTCGGTCAGGTGATTTAGGGGGCTAGGCATCATCGCGATGGTCTACTGGTTCCGTTTAAGTGCTAAGCTTGGCTTGCCTGGGGTGATACTCCAAGTTTCCGACGGAACGGCTCACGGAGCTCGGCGGCGGCAGAGAGCATGCTCTGCGCTGCTCAGGCCATGGCGACGGTGCCGCGGCGTGCACAGGCAAGCGGACAGCCACGCGGAGACTTCGTGTGGCTTGGGCGGTGCTGGACAGCGCCGAAAGGTGGTGCTGGTCCCTGCTGGCCGCCACTGGTGTCTCTACCACCGTAGAAGTTGCCGGCGTCGGTGAGACGCGTCACCACCGATGCTGGTGCCCATCCAAATGACCGTGCGGCGCTCTGGATAAGAACAAGGAGCAGTGAGCATCGCGCCAGAGCAGGCACTGGTGAGATTGAGGCCGCGCTCTGAAGAAAACGACACTGACGGCAGAACTGAAACGCTGAAGCTCTGAATTTTACTGAATTTTGCCAGGAACAGTGCATGCCAGATGTTCGCTGAAATGATTTTGGCATGTGGAAAATTTTTCTGGAGCTGATCTTTGGTGAGGTGGTCTCTTGATGCATCTAGGGGTTGCCTGATTTATCCCAGTATTTTTGGAGAAGAAAAATATTGAATTTCACCAGAAATGACAAATCTGGTCCAAACTTGCAATGAGCAAAACTTGAAAATTTTGAACTGTGGACAAGTGGGTCTTGATGGATCTAGGTTGGGGCGCTAAGGACTAGTCAGAGGAGTTTGTTTGGGATCGAAACTCAGAAGTAATCTGGTACTTCCTTTGTAAATCACCTAGGTCCAAAATAAATGACAGAAATAGTTTTGGGGATAGAATAAATAGAATAAAAAATCAAAAATGGGTTGAACTTGCTAGGATTGGATATTTGACTTGACCCAAAGTGGAGGGAGGGGTTTTGGAAGAAAGTTTCAATAAGAAGCATGGCAAAAGACGATGGTTTGAAATAAAAGAATAAATCCAAAACCCATAGGGTTTCTTTTTAATTGAAAATCTTTCCAAAATTAATTGTGATGAGTCAGCACCAATGAAAAACCTTCAATACCAAACATCAAGGTTGAGGATGACCCAAAAATAAAATATTTGGCAAAAGAGAAAGTTTTGAGAAGGAGTCTTTTTAGAAAGATTTTAAATAGCCTCCTTCAAATCAAATAAAGAATTTGCTAAAAACCAAATCAAAATTTTTGGAGTGTCACAACACCTACCCCCTTAGGAAAAATCTCGTCCCCGAGATTTCAGCAGATCCTCAAATAGGTGTGGGTGTTCTGTCCGAAGAAACTCTTCTCTTTTCCATGTTGCTTCATCCTCGGTGTGATTGCTCCACTGAACTTTGAAAAACTTAATTGATTTCTGACGGGTCCTCCTTTTAGACTCCTCCAATATTTTTATTGGACGTTCCCTGTAGGTGAGGTCTGGTTACACGTCAATGTCTTCATGCGATACATGCTTCTCTGGGTTGCTTACGCATTTCCTCAACTGTGAGACGTGGAACACGTCGTGGACGTCTGACAGTTCTTCGGGTAGGTCTAGCTGGTAGGCTACTGTGCCTCTTCGCGCAACTACACAGAAGGGTCCGATGAATCTTGGTGCTAGCTTTCCTTTAACTTTGAATCGTTGCAGGCCCCTCATAGGAGATACTCGTAGGTACACATACTCACTGGGTTCAAAGCTGACTCCCCGATGTTTTCGATCGTAATAACTCTTCTGTCAGCTTTGAGTTGTCTTGAGTCGGTCCAGGGTTAGCTTAACTTTCTCCTCAGCTTCCTTGAGCATGTCTGGGCCGAAGATACGACTGTCTCCGGTCTCTGACCAATTTAGTGGGGTACGACATCTCCGCCCGTACAAGGCTTCAAAAGGTGCCATTTGTAGGCTGGCTTGGTAACTGTTGTTGTATGCGAACTCGGCACATGGCAAGATTTCTTCCCAACTGGTTCCATAGGTGAGGACACACGGTCCCAGCATGTCCTCTAGAATTTGGTTCACGCATTCAGTTTGTCCATCAGTTTGGGGGTGGTATGCTGTACTGAATGCTAGTTGACTTCCCAGAGCTTGTTGTAATTGATCCCAAAATCTAGAGACAAATTGGGTGCCTCTATCAGATATTATAGTCTTTGGAACTCCATGCAGACAGACGATACGGGAGAGATAAAGCTTGGCCAGCTTCTGAGTGGTGTGGGTTGTCTTTACTGGGATGAAATGTGCTACCTTAGTCAATCTATCTGTGATGACCCATATGGCATCATTTCCGTATCGTGACCGAGGTAGTTCGACAATAAAATCCATTCCAGTTCCGTCCCATTTCCACTCGGGTATCTTGTTTGGCTGTAATAGTCCTGCTGGTTTCTGGTGCTCGGCTTCAATGCGTTGACATGAATCACAACATGCAATGAATGTGGCTATATCCCTTTTCATACCGTGCCACCAAATTTTTTCCTGAATGTCCTTGTACATCTTGGTCCCTCCAGGATGGATTGAATATGGAGCGGTGTGGCCTTCGGCTAGAATTTGCGGTTTAAGACCTTCTATATTTGGTACACAAAGCCTATCTCCGTACCACAATATTCCCTTATCGTCTATGACGAATTTGGAGGCCTTGCCCAAACTCACTTTTCTTTTTATGCGTTTGATGCTGGGGTGCCCATGCTGAGCCTCCTTAATCTGTTCCATTAGGGTAGGCTGTATTTCCAAATTTGACACATTTCCCTCCGTGACCATCACCATGTTGAGTTTGGCGAACTTCTTCTGAAATTCAGGTCTCAAGTTTGGTAGACCGTCGTTGCCCGAACTGGGGTGTCGGGGGTTGGGTGCGACATATGCCAAAGGATGGCTTATCATGGTGGGGGCGAGTAGAACATTGCCGGTGCCTGGAAACGGGATGAGGCGAAGACATGCACGCCGGCGAATCTTACCCAGCTTCAGGGCTCTCCGAGGAGATGACACCCCTACTGCTGCTCTGCGGGGTCTCCGCATCACTAAGGCAAAGCGACTACAATGGTGCTCCTGGAGCTGTATCAGGTGGCAGGAGAGGGCAAGGCTAGCTCTCTCCTCCCTATGTTATCTGCTTTATCTCTATCAAGGTCCGAACCCTTTGCATGGGTGCCCCGGGGGATTTATATAGGCCTACCCCCCGGGGGTACAATGGTAATCCGGCTGGGCGCGGGTCCCAGTCGTCTGTCTCTCAGACCGCCATCCTTTCCGCCGGCTTCTGGGGCCCGCCGACTGGTGGGTCCCGCAGACAGGCTTGATACTGTAGCGACACTCCTGATGATGCAGGCTTGGTCACTGGGTCGTGGCAACAGTGCCGCCGTCTATCGGGCGATCACTGTCGCCATTCCCCACCCTATCTGGTTAATGGCTCGTGGGGCCCTGGGGAGGAGTCGGCCGACCCCAGGGAGGCCGACTCCCACAGGTCCATCTTCGGGGCGCTCAGAACGCCTTCGGTCCACCCATTGACAGGCGGCCCCGCGGTCTTCGGGTCGTACAGGCTGGCGTCATGGGCACAGTGCACTGCGCACTGTGGCTGAGGTCAGGGCATGCATGGCAACAGTGCCGCGCCTCGCTGGAGATCTTCCAGCGATACGGCTCACTGTAGCCATGCCGGTCCTTCGTATGCAGGGGGGAACGGCCACGCCGTGACCGTACCCCGCATCGTACTTCGAGATGAGGGAGGAGTCATGGGCCGACTCTCCATAGTCGGCCTCTCTGGAGGTCGCCGGCTTAGAGTCGGCTCGTCTTGGAGTCGCCGGCTTGGAGTCGCCGGCTTGGAGTCGGCTCTTGGGACTCGGCCTGAGGGGCGCGGCCTGCCCTGATGTCTTGAAAGGTCCCGGGACTCGGGTTAGCCTACCCGTGGCCCATTACTCCGACAGTAGTCCCCGAAGCTGGTGAAGCCTCGCGGACGCTGCATTTGTGGGGCTTCAACAGTTTCAACCTTCCCGGAGCGGACTCTGGAACTCGGCCGCCGTCTTCTCTTGGGCCGACCGTCGAGAGTCTGATTCTTTCTCAGCGAGGAGCCGCAGCTTGAAAGTTGCGGCGGGAAACCAGGCGGCATGCCTGATACGCTTCCCTGCTGCCATCGAGGAAATCCTATCAAGTGGCGCCACGTGGAGAGGACGGTTTACCAGCCCACGCGCGCGACGGGACGGGCCGTTAGGCGGGGCCCGCCACTACCGTGCCTCAGCATACGAACGGATCCATTGCGGCCGTGGACGGTTGGTTTTCCCATGTTGTTACTGCACGCAATAACTTCGTGGGGTGAATCGTGGGGCGGCGTGGGGTATCGCGCGCAGTTAATCCCACGCCCGCCCCCTCGGCTTCTCAGCCCATAGGGCTATAAGTAGGCGGTGGGGAGCGGAGCGGCACTGCACGCGCGCCCTTCTCCCCCATTCCCCCGCCTCATCTTGCCTTCTCTCCCTCCTACCTCTGCCGCCAAGCGAGAGCACTCCGCACCACGGCGATGAGCTCTTCTTCCGCCACGGCCCCCGCCATGTGCTCCGACGTGTGGGACGGCTCGGAGGTATAAGAGGAACACATCGAGTTCCTCCGCCAGACACGCCGTCTCCCCAGCGCGGACCTCGTGCGCGCCCGCCGCGCGCCGGAGGGGGAGACCCGGCCGACGCCGGAGGAGGGCGAGCGGGTCATCTTCCGCTCGCACCTCATGCGCGGCCTGGGGCTGCCGGCGAGCGGCTTCTTCCGCTCGTTCTTGGAGTTCCACAGCCTTCAACCGCACCACCTCACTCTGAATACGGTGGTGTTGCTCTCCGCCTTCGCCACTCTGTGCGAAGGTTTCCTCGGTGTTCTCCCCACCCTCGAGCTGTGGAGAGAATTCTTCTCTTCTAAGCTCGGCACGCAAGTCGCCGGCATACCAGCTCAGTGCGGCACCTACATCGCGGTGCGGCGCTCGACAGCCGACAACCCTTTTCCTCCCATCTCGCTGATCAAGTCGGTGAAGATGTGGCAGCGCTCATATTTCTACGTGAAGAACCTCTCCTCCGATGGCGACTGGGTCAACCTGCCGCCTTACAACGCCGCCCCCCTAACTGGGAGGCTCCCCAGCTGGTCTCACCGAGCCAAGACGCTGACTCCCGCCGGAGCCGCCGCCGTAGCGCAACTCCGAGTCTTGACGCAGTCGTAGGGTCTCGTCGGTGCCGACTTGCTGGCCGCCTTCATGGCGCGCCGAGTTCTCCCGCTCCAAGGCCGGCCTCACCTGATCTGTCAGATGAGCGGCCTCCGAAACCCGAGTCGGATGAGCACCAAGGAGATTCCCTGCAAGGAGGTGGCGAACTTGGTGAACCATATCGCGCACTACGAGTTCAAGGAGGAATGGCGGTTCGGCAAGGAGCCGTACTCGCGCGACAACCCCCACCAATGGTAAGTTGCGTCCCCCTATTGTTTGTCTTCTTTGCAGCCGACTCCGGCTTCTGACTCTTGTCGTTTTCTTCTGAGCCAGAATCCCCTCATGCAGCCTGCAGCCGGCGCCACGAGACAGCCCCGCGAGTATGTTCCGATCGTGCGGACAGCGACGTTGACGACCCCGACTTGGGGGCGGCGGCGATGGAAGCCGACGCCGAAGGCGGGGGAGAAGGAACAGAAGGCGGCTTCAGGCCCTCGGCCACCTTCGCCGACTGGCCTGACGACGACGCCGACGGGGAAGTCGCCCCGCGCCACCAGCCGAGGGCCGGCTTGACGGGCACCGGCTCCTCCGCCGGCCTGGCTGGCCAAGGCGGCGCGAAGAGGCGTCACGCTGGGCCAAGTATGTCCGCCGCGACCAAACGGGAGGAGGCGGCCGCGAAGGCCAACCGCTTCCGAAGGGAAGTGAGAAGGCGGCCGCTAGTCTCCACGTAAGTCTTTATGCTCTTTTATTTTCCTTCGCTGAATCTTGTCCGAGTCTTCTTTTATTCTCCCTCCGTTCATCTTCAGGGCCCCTCTTTCCCTTGAGAGAGTCGCCGTCCCCTCCGTCATGGGGTCGGCAGAGACGTCCGCCAATACTCGGCGGGCCGATCCCGCCGCCGACCTTCGGGAGGCGACGGAGCGAAATGCGCGGAGAAGCGAGATGGGGAGGAGGCCGACCGCCTGGAAAAGGCGCAGGCCGAGAAGGCGGCCGCCAACGCCCAAAAGAGGCTGGAGGATGCCGAAGCCGCCCTTGCGGCGAGACGGCATGCCGAGGAAGCCGCGCGTCGCCGATCGGCGATGCTCGTCCCCCCATTGTCGTCTGCGCTACCGCCTCCGGAGTTCACGGGGCAGACCGGAGAAGCCGGCACCGAGAACCCCCTCGTAGAGAAGGAGAGCGGCGAGGCTTCTATGTCGGACACTCTTGTGCCGCCACCGCCGCCTCCGCCGCCGTCTGGGAGACCGCACGGCAAACAGCCGGTGGGTCAGTCGGAGCCGCCGATCGTGGACGAGGCCGAGGCACGGTTGCTTCTTCAAGTCGTCTCGCCGGTGCACCACCATCTTGAGAGGGCGATCTCGGTGCCGCGACCTCGGGAGACCGGTGCTGCCAGCTCGGCAACCCTAGACACCGAGGCCACAAGCGCCGCGCCCACTGGGTGGTTGCGTGGAGGCGGCACCGGGCCGCTGAACCAAGCGCTCCTTGACGTACAGGCGAAGCTGCACGCTGAAGACGACGCCCTTAAAGCTTGCACCAGGGCACATCTGGCCGCGCGGACGTCCGTCCGAGTATGTTTCCCTCTTCTTTTTGATTCCTGTTTTTCTCTGTGGGGGCGCGCCAGCGCACCCTTTGGGTGTAGTCCCCGAGTTCCGGGCCGGCTGCTGAGCAGGCGGTTCGGAACTCCCTCTGGCGAGTTCCAAATACTAATTTTGTCTCCATTAACTTATTGCAGGAGTATCATAACCTCCGCGCCACTGCCTTCAACCGTAATGTTGAGGAGTTGAACAAGCGGACCGCCGACTTGGTAGAGTAAGCTCTTTTTCCTTTTCTTCGCGGGGGCGCGCTGGTGCACCCGCGGGCTGTAGTCCCCGAGATTCGGGCCGACTGCTGAGCTGTCGGGCCGGATCTTCCCTGCGATCTACTTTGCTGACGACTTATTTGTCTCTTCTTTCGTTCTTCAGGCGCAAACGCCGCTCTTCAGGAGTAGCTAGGCGAGGCCAATACCGCCCGGCGTGCCAAGGAGGAGTGTGGCAGGCTTGCCACGGAGCACGACCTGCTGGCGGCGCAGCTGGCCGAGCAGAAGGAGCTGCTCAAGAAGGCGTAGGACGAGGCCGAGAAGAGGGAGACCGCTCTCCTGGCCGAGTTTGAGAGCAAGCGCTCCTCCTGGACTGACAAGGAGGCGATGCTGACCTCCGGCTTCCATGAGATCGAGGATATCGTTGATGGTAAGTTTCTTTCGTTTCTTCGGGCTTCCGACTATGCGTCAGGCCGACTTCTAATTTTTCGACTTGCTTCTTTTTTGTCTTGGCAGACTTCTTCCCTGGTCACTCGCAGGCAGTCCCTCTGGCCATCGAGGCCGCTCGAGAGGCACGAAGGGCCAATGGTGAGGAGATCGCTGCCAACGCCCCCCGAACCATCGATGAGCTGCTTCTGAGCATTGAAGCCCGTCTTTGTCCGGCTCACCGGCTGTTGCGTCGGCTTCAGCGTGCCGGTGCCCTGGCGGTTCCGCCCTATGGCCAAACATGCTGGCTCTGCGCACCGCCAGTCGGACCGCCGACTAGCTGGAAGTCGCTGCCGGCCGTCTTGAGGCTTGGAATGGCTCCTCGGCCCGGGCCGGAGCGTGCCGGGCCTTGGAGTTCGTCAAGGCGTGGTATCCAGGGCTGGACCTGGACCGTCTGGCCGCGTTCTGGTCAGAAGCCCAGGCCGAGCTGGAGGCCGTGGAGGGCGCCCTTATCGAGCGTGCGGCGGCCATCGCCGAGTACACGGACACCAGTGTCTTCGTGCCCGAGCGGGCTGAAGGCGGCGAGGAAGTGCCGCCAGAGTGGTTCGGGATGAACCCGGAGTACGGTGAGGACTCGGCGGAGGTGATCGACTCCAGCACCGAGGAGGAGGACGAGGCAGAGGACGGAGGCGAGGCGGAGGTGCCAGAAGACGGAGCAGGTGGCCAGCCTCAGCTCGACCGCGCCTCCAGCAACGAGCCGCGTGGAGAGAAGGCGACTGCCGCCGGAGGCGACCAAACCGAGACCGCCCAGCCGACTTCCCTGGCGCCTGACACCACCATCTCCTCCGACCCTCCGATCCCAGATGCCGCCTCCTAGGCTGCCTTTTCCGTCTTTGTTTGTCTGTCTTAATAATCTTTTGAAAACTTTGTTAGATTCGAACAGTTCCACGCGCGGGGTGTATCTTGAACTTCTATCCGAAGATTCGGCCAAGGGCCTATGTAAATATTTATCCAATTTCCGCCTTTTCCTTGCTTACTGCTCTTTAGGCTTTTCCCTTTGCCGCCTTCCCTTAGTTGCCGCCTTGCCAGTTGGACAGCCGCTCTGCGGACTGTTGCTGGGTCAAGTGCTTGGCTACTTCGGGAAGGCAAGTACTTGGCCGTTTAGAGTTTCTTTAGCAAGTCGGCTAGAAAGCGACAGGCCGACTACCCAAGAGCCGGCCGTCCTTGATAGAGGCTAAGACGGCAAGCCGACTACTCATGAGTCGGCTTTCTGTTTCAGAAATGCTGGAGGCCGTCTTACACTATGTTCGTGCTTTAGGTCCTTAGCCATTTTCGTGTGGGCGCCCGTTCTTCCTCACTCCTGCCCGCCTCACAGTCGCTCTGCGAGCTGCGGCTTTGGCAGGAGGCAGATTGAGCACCACGCACTACTTGTCTGACTGCAGGAAGCTCCTCATAGCGCAAGGCGGCGAGTCCCCGGGCCGACTAGTCTGGCCCGGTGCCAAGCGGCTTGTAATGAAAGTAATGTACTCGAAGGCATAATTCTTATCATACAGATAGCAAAAAAGGGCAGTCCCCGAGCTCGTCTCGGGGCGCCCAAGGTCTTTGGTACTTTTAATACAAAGGGGGTAGTGCGATACATACTGCATCAACTGTAAAATCTTCGAAGAAGATTTGCATTCCATGGGCGCTCTGTTTCTTTGCCGGAGTCGTCCCTCTTGCGCGCTCGGGGCTTTTGAGCGTCAATCAGATAATAGGCATCGTTCCCTAGCACCTTGCTGATGATAAAGGGGCCTTCCCAAGGCGCCGACAACTTGTGCTGGCCGGCTGTTCTCTGAATCAGCCGGAGCACAAGGTCGCCCTCTTGAAACAATCTCGGCTTGACCTTTCGGTTGTAGTATCGGCGCAGACTCTGCTGGTAGATGCCGGACCGGCTGAGCGCTAACAGCCGGCCCTCTTCCAGCAGGTCAACACCGTCTTGGCGTGCTTCTTCAGCTTCCTCTTTGGTGTACATGGTGACTCGTGGAGAGTCGACCTCTATGTCCGTCGGGATGACTGCTTCGGCACCATAGACGAGGAAGAAAGGCGTGAAGCCAGTTGACTTTTTTGGAGTCGTGCGCAGACTCCAGAGGACGGATGGTAGCTCCTCAACCCAACAGCTGGCCGAACGCTTGAGTGGTTCGACCAGCCGAGGCTTGACGCTGGACAGGATGAGGCCGTTTGCTCGCTCCACCTGGCCTTTTGACTGCGGATGCGCAATGGATGCTAAGTCCAGTCGGATGCCCTGCGTCGTGCAGAAACGAGCCAAGGCGCCTTTGGCAAAGTTTGTGCCATTGTCGGTGATGATGTTGTGCGGTATGCCATACCGCACCGTGATGTCGGCGATGAAAGTCACCGCAGTCGGACCGTTCAACTTCTTGATGGGCTTTGCTTCTATCCACTTGGTGAACTTGTCCACCGCGACAAGCAGATGAGTTAGGCCACCTCGGGCCGTCTTGAATGGTCCCACCATGTCTAGGCCACAAACTGCGAAGGGCCACGCGATGGGGATTGTCTTCAGCGTGGAAGCCGGCTGAAGTGGCTTGGAGCGGAACTTCTGACACCCCTTGCATTTTCGGACTAACTCTTTAGCCTCTTCCAGGGCAGTCGGCGAGAAGAAACCATGCCGAAAGGCTTTGGCGACGAGTGCTCTTGAAGCTGCATGGTGGCCGCACTCGCCCTGGTGAATGTCTCTGAGAATTGCTTGGCCTTGTTCCGGCTCTACGCAGCGCTGGTAGACACCGGTGACACTGTGCCTGACCAGCTCTCTATTGATTATGGTGTTTGCTGCCGCTCGGCGCTGCACTTGCCGAGCGAGGATATCGTCGGTCGGCAGCTCTCTGTTCACTAGAAACTTGAGGATGGGCTGCGCCCATGAGGGTGTTGCTATTTCTTCAACTGCTACCACCGCGACTTGGACAAGGGTGGTTGGGTTGGGAGGCGGCGGGCTGGAGTCTGCGGCCGCTTGCTGGATTGACGGAGTCCCTAGGCCGACTGGCGCAGTCCCCGGGCCGACTGGCGCAGTCCCCGGGCCGGGCTCTGAAGTCCCTAGGCCGGCTTCAACTATGATTTTCTTGGGGCCGTCTGCTGGGGCTCTTGAGTCGGATCCGACTTCTTCTGGAGGAGCCGGCACAAAGATGGAGTCTGACTCTGGTGAAGGCTTGATAGACGGCTTGAGGAGGCGCTGAAGAGTGACTCCGGAAGGTATTGCTTGGCGGGTGGAGCCGACTCGTGCCAAGGCGTCTGCTTGGTCGTTGTCGTTCCTTGGCACGTGGAGGAACTCGCACCCCTCGAAGTATCCGCTGAGTTGCTGCACTAGGAAGCGGTAGCTCGCCATGTTTGCATCCTTGGCATCCCAGTCGCCAGATGACTGCTGGACCACCAAGTCGGAGTCGCCATAGCACAGGACCCGGCGAATGCCGAGTTCTTTGGCAAGCCGAAGCCCATGAATGAGCGCCTCGTATTCACCGACGTTGTTGGAGGCGGCGAAGTGGATCTGCAGCACATACTTGAGCTTGTCGCCTTTTGGGGAGGTGAGGACGACGCCGGATCCCAGGCCGGTGCGCATCTTGGAGCCGTCGAAATGCATCCGCCAATGGGTGGAGTCGGGCGCTGGCGGCAGGTACTGGGTCTCGGCCCAGTCAACGAGGAAGTCGGCCAGCGCTTGCGACTTGATGGCGGTGCGGTGCTGGTAGTAGATGGTGTAAGGAGCCAGATCTATGGCCCATTTGGCTACTCGGCCGGAGGCATCTCAGCTTCCAATGATCTCGGCCAACGGAGCCGTGCAAACCACGGTGATTGGATGCTCTTGAAAGTAAGGCTTCAGCTTCTTGGCGGCGAAATGCACGCCGTAGCACATCTTCTGGTAGTGAGGGTAGTTCTACTTGGAGGTCGACAGTACCTTGCTCAGGTAATATACCAGTCTCTGGATAGGGAGCGCCTTGCCTTGCTCTTTGCGTTCGACTACGATGACTGTGCTGACTACTCGGCTGGTGGCGGCGATGTACAGGAGCATGGGCTCTTTGGGAGTCGGAGCCGCCAGCACAGGGGGAGTGGTCAACATCTTCTTTAGCTGGAGAAATGCTTCATCCGCCTTGTGGTTCCACTCGAAAAAGGTGGTCTTCTTCATCAATTGATACAAAGGCAGAGCTTTCTCCCCCAGCCGACTGATGAATCGGCTGATGGACGCCAAGCAGCCGGTGAACTTCTGCACATCTAACAGTCGGCTGGGTACCTCCATCCTCTCGATGGCCTTGATCTTCACAGGATTGCACTCTATGCCGCGTTCGGAGACCAGGAAACCGAGGAGCTGGCCGGCTGGTACTCCAAAAACGCACTTCTCTGGGTTGAGCTTGATCTGGAATCAGTGCAGGTTCTCAAAGGTCTCCTTGAGGTCTTCTAGCAGTGTCCCACGCTTCTCCGTCTTCACCACCACATCATCCACGTAGATGTGGGCATTCCTGCCGAGTTGCTTGAGGAGGCACTTCTGCATGCAACGCTGAAAGGTGGCGCCGGCATTCCTCAAGCCGAACGTCATCGTCAGGTAGCAGAAGGCTCCGAATGGTGTGATGAAGGCAGTCTTCAGTCTGTCTGCCGGGTTCAGCTTGATCTGGTGATATCCTGAATATGCATCTAAGAAACTCAGCAGCTCGCATCCGGCTGTGGAGTCTATCACCTGATCCATTCTTGGCAGGGCAAACGGACCCTTTGGACAGGCTTTGTTGAGGCTTGTGTAGTCAATACACATCCGCCACTACTTGTTTTTCTTCAGTACCAAAACTGGGTTTGCCAGCCACTCTGGAAAAAACACCTCCATGATGAAGCCGGCCGCAAGAAGCCGGGCTATCTCTTCTCCAACAACTCTTCTCTTCTCTTCTGACAGGCGGCGCAAGGGCTGCCTGACGGGTTTTGCATCTAGCCTGACATGTAGCTTGTGCTCGGCGAATTCCGTCGGTACACCTGACATGTCTTTGGGGGACCATGCAAAGATGTCTCGATTCTCACGGAGGAAATCGACGAGCTCGCCTTCCTAT
Organism: Triticum aestivum; assembly: GCF_018294505.1. Taxonomy (NCBI): domain Eukaryota; kingdom Viridiplantae; phylum Streptophyta; class Magnoliopsida; order Poales; family Poaceae; genus Triticum; species Triticum aestivum. Next base: position 527,954,940 of record NC_057798.1, read on the forward strand.
TTGCTGTCAAGGTTCACACCTATGACAGCGTGCCTCTCTGGGTGCTCCGGGTCCAAGGGTATCTTCTTGGTCTCTTTGGCTGGCTTAAACGAGCCCTCAGCTTCCGACTCCTTGGGGTCGGGCGACATCTTTGGCTGCTTTTCGGCCATCGCCACGACTCGGTCAAGGAGCCACTTCTCAGCTGCGATCACCAGGGACTCGGCCAGTCGGCTGCTCTCGGCCGTGCAGGCGTACGACTTCCTATAGTCGTCGGCTACGGTCAGAATTCCCTTGGAACTCGGCATCTTCATCTTGAGGTAGGCGTAGTGAGGAACCACCATGAACTTGGCCAAGGTAGGTCGGCCAAGCAGTGCGTGGTATGGGCTTTTCAGGTCCACTACTTCAAACCAGAATGGCTCTCGGCGGAAATGATCTTTGTCTCCGAAGAGGACGTCTATCAGGATCTTGCCGATTGGTGAGCAGGAAAGGCCGGGTACAATTCCATGGAACACCGTTCGGCTGCTCTGAAGTTGTCTTCGCTTCATTCCTAGTTTCTCCATTGTATCCTTGTACAGGATGTTGATACTGCTGCCTCCGTCTATCAGTACTCGCGAGAAGCGGGCGGCCCGCCTATCAGTGGCCAAGGTGGCACCTAGGACCAGGGCATAGGAACCCGGATTCGGCATCACCTCTGGGTGATCCGCTCTACTCCAACTGATAGGCCTCTCGGACCAATGCATGAACTCTGGAGTGCTTGACGCGCCCGCATTCACTTCTTGCTGCTGTTGGTGCCTGCTGTGCCGGTCATCTGCTACACTGGTGAACACCACATAGGCTCCGTGCTCATCCGGGAACTTGTCTTGCACTGCGCTGACTGGCCGAGCAGCCGGCTGCTGGGGCGGCGGCGGATGCGGCGGCCCAGCAGGAGGCGGAGGAAGGAGGCCATCTCCCTTGGCGATTCTGGTGAGCCAGTGGCACTTTTGGGTGGTATGGTTTGACGGCTTCGCGCCACTGTGGAACTTGCACGGACCATCCAGAGTCTGCTCATAGGAAAAGGCCGGCAACCAATTGGATTTGCCGCCTTTCTGCCGTTTGGACGGAGGCTGCCCCTCCGGTTGTTGATCTTCAACTGTCGTGACCTATCGACTGTTGGAAGTCGGCTGTTGGGCCTTGCGTTTGTTGTCGTTCGGCTGTTGTCGCCGACTGGTGTCTCCAGCTGGAGTTCTGGGAGCCTGAGGGGCCACCTTGCCAGCCGCATTGACTTGAATCTCCATCTTCATGGATGAGTCGGCCGTGGCGTACTTGTCTGCTATAACCAGCAGTTCGTCGAGGGTCTCTGGCTCGTCGCAGAGGAGCCTGTGCTTGAGGAGGGTGCCTTCTCGGCACCCGGCAGTGAAGTACTCAATAGCCTGCACCTCGTGCACGCCCTCGCAGGAGTTCCGAAGCTCGCCCCAGTGCGTGAGGTAGTCGCGTGTCGACTCATCAGGGCCTTGCACGCACAAGGAAAGCTGGCGCGGCTTGGGAGGTCGCTTGTACGTGCTCGTAAAGTTGCGGATGAAGGCTTCGGTGAAGTCGACCCAGCTGTTGATGCTGCGGGGCTTCAGACTGTTCAACCATGTCCGGGCCGTGCCCTAGAGCATGAGTGGAACATACTTCACGGCAACCCGCTTGTTGCCGTTCGCTATGCTGATGGCTGTGGAGTAATCTATCAGCCAGTCCTCCGGCTTCACAGAGCCGGTGTACTTGGGTGTGTCTCGGGGGACCGTGAACCCTTTGGGGAAGGGCTCGTCTCGGATGCAGGGCCCGAAGCAAGGCGGACCCAGCTCGTCTTCTTCTTCCAGCGCCAGGTATCGGTGGAGTCGGTCGATCCGATGGCGGGCGTCGTTCTCTCTGACTCCTTCTCGACGGCCGAGGCGGCCGCCGAGAGTCAGATCCTCAACAGGCGGCGGGCAAACTCGCCGTTCTCTCCTTGGTGGGGGAGGCAGGTAATTGTCCCGCCGCTCTACCACTCTCCGACGGCCGTCTTGGTCGTGCTCAATGGTGATGTGAGTCCGACTGCGACTGACAGCGGACTCCGCCAGTCGGCGTCCGAGATGTCGCGCCTTGATCTCGGCACGGAGGCAAGTCGTCGTTTGGTTGCTGCAGCGCATCCGCGCGACCGCCGGCCGCGTTCTGCGTAGCAACCGCGTCGAGGAGCTGTTGGACTCGCTCCGTCATCATGCAACGCTCCTCGCCCTCGAAGTTCTTCAACTCGTCAGTCGCCGCTTGGGCAGCGCGGATGTTCTCTGCCGGGGTGGCGTATACGGGGCGTTTTGCCCTGAACAAGTCGGTGATGGTTGCGCCGTGCTGCCGGACTGCACCTAGACGGCTAGGCCCAGTCGGAGCCGGCGAGCCGCCCACAACGCGATCCATCTCGCGCTGGTATGCTTCTGACAGGCGCCTCATGCTCGCCAGCCTCTTGGCGCCTTCAATGATCTGAAGGCGGCATGTCTCCAGCGTCTCGGTGTCTGCGTCCTCTGGAATGGGCGTCGTTAGGTCTTGCAGGGCCGCAGCGAGCGGGTCCTAAGCTTCTTCGCCGGAGCGCTCATCGTGGCTGATGACGAGCACCTCCGTGACGGCGCTTCTGCCACTCTCCTCGTGAGGAAGCGGCTCGTCGTAGGCCACCACATTGGTGGGGAAAGTGTCAAGAGACACGGCGTCAGAGTCGACCAGCATCGGGTCGGTGGAGCCTACGGACTCCAAGTCCACGGTAGGCTCGCCGGCGACATGGAGTTAGTCGAGGAGGCCCGCGAGGAGACTCTCGGGGCCACCCGTGCCTACGTCGGATGCAGGCTCGTCGGAGAGGTGCACCTCGCCGACAAGTTTGGCGAGGCTGCTCGTTGCACAGGCGGCCTCGGCGCCGCGCAGAGCATCGATGCAGACTCCATCTGGCGAGCCTAGCTGGCTGCGCTCGCCAGGGAGGAGGAGGGTTCCCGTCCAGAACAGATCTCCGGACGACGATGCACCAGGCCCCACGGTGGGCGCCAAATGTCGGGGGTTGGGTGCGACATATGCCAAAGGATGGCTTATCATGGTGGCGGCGAGTAGAACATCGCCGGTGCCTGGAAACGGGATGAGGCGAAGACATGCACGCCGACGAATCTTACCCAGCTTCAGGGCTCTCCGAGGAGATAACACCCCTACTGCTGCTCTGCGGGGTCTCCGCATGATCACTAAGGCAAAGCGACTACAATGGTGCTCCTGGAGCTGTATCAGGTGGCAGGAGAGGGCAAGGCTAGCTCTCTCCTCCCTATGTTATCTGCTCTATATCTATCAAGGTCCGAACCCTTTGCATGGGTGCCCCGGGGGGTTTATATAGGCCTACCCCCTGGGGGTACAATGGTAATCCGGCTGGGCACGGGTCCCAGCCGTCTGTCTCTCAGACCGCCGTCCTTTCCGCCGGCTTCTGGGGCCCGCCGACTGGTGGGTCCCGCGGACAGGCTTGATACTGTAGTGGCACTCCTGATGACGCACGCTTGGTCACTGGGTCGTGGCAACAGTGCCGCCGTCTATCGGGCGATCACTGTCGCCATTCCCCATCCTATCTGGTTAATGGCTCGTGGGGCCCTGGGGAGGAGTCGGCCGACCCCAGGGAGGCCGACTCCCACAGGTCCATCTTCGGGGCGCTTAGGCCGCCTTCGGTCCACCCATTGACAGGCGGCCCCGCGGTCTTCGGGTCGTACAGGCTGGCGTCGTGGGCACAATGCGCTGCGCACTGTGGCTGAGGTCAGGGCAGGCATGGCAACAGTGCCGCGCCTCGCCGGAGATCTTCCAGCGATATGGATCACTGTAGCCATGCCGGTCCTTTGTACGTAGGGGGGAACGGCCACGCCGTGACCATACTCCACATCGTACTTCGAGATGAGGGAGGAGTCATGGGTCGACTCTCCATAGTCGACCTCTCTGGAGGTCGCCAGCTTGGAATCGGCTCATCTTGGAGTCGCCGGCTTGGAGTCGGCTCGTCTTGGAGTCGGCTCCTGGGACTCGGCCTGAGGGGCGCGGCCTGCCCCGATGTCTTGAAAGGTCCTGGGACTCGGGTTAGCCTACCCGTGGCCCATTACTCCGATATGGGGTTTCGACTAAGAGCATCCGCCACTACATTTGCTTTTCCTGGATGGTAGTGAATGCCAACAGCATAATCTTTCACTAATTCCAACCAGCGTCATTGTCGCAAATTGAGTTCTGGTTGTGTGAAAATATATTTGAGGCTTTTATGGTCCGTATATATTTCACAACGATTCCCAAGCAAAAAGTGTCTCCACTCCTTGAGTGCATGAATGACTGCTGCCAACTCCAAGTCATGAGTGGGATAATTCTCTTCATGCTTTCGTAATTGCCTGGAAGCGTATGCGACTACTTTTCCTTCTTGCATTAATACGCATCCGAGGCCCTTCTGGGATGCATCACAATACACTTCAAAACTTTTGTGTATGTCTGGTACAACCAATACTGGTGCTGTCATTAATTTCCTTTTAAGTTCTTGGAAACTTTTCTCGCAAGCTTCAGTCCATACAAATTTCTTATCCTTCTTGAGTAACTGTGTCATTGGTTTTGCTATGGTGGAGAATCCTTCAATAAACCTTCGGTAATATCCTGCCATTCCCAAGAAACTTCGTACATCCATTACGCTGGCTGGTGGTTTCCAGCCAAGTACGGCCTTGACCTTTTCTGGGTCTACGACAACACCTTCTTTGGTTAGTACATGACCTAGAAAACCAACCTGTCTTAACCAAAATTCTCATTTGCTGAACTTGGCGTATAATTGATGTTTCCTTAATTCTCCCAGTACAATCCTGAGATGTTCAGCGTGCTCTTCTGGTGTCTTGGAGTATACCAGAATATCATCAATGAACACCACAACAAATTTGTCCATAAATTTCATAAATACTTTGTTCATGAGGTGCACAAAATATGCGAGGGCATTTGTCAGTCCAAACGGCATTACTGTAAACTCATATAGTCCGTATCTGGAGGTGAATGCTGTCTTGGGAATATCTTCTGTCCGTACTTTTAATTGATGATATCCCGACCTTAAATCAATTTTTGAGAAAACCTTGGCTTGTGTGAGCTGGTCAAATAAGTCATTTATCCGTGGCATCGGATATTTGTTTTTGATGGTGACCATGTTGAGTGCTCGATAGTCTATACATAATCTTAGTGTCCCATCCTTTTTCTTGGCAAATAATACTGGTGAACCCCAAGGTGAGGAGCTGGCTCGTATAAATCCTTTATCCAGTAATTCTTTTATCTGCTTCTTTAATTCTACCAACTCGGAGGGTGCCATTCTATAGGGCTTCTTGTAAATGGGGGTGGTTCCAGGTGCTAGCTCAATGATGAACTCTATTTCCCGGTCTGGCGGCATGCCTGGTAGCTCTTCGGGAAATACGTCGGGGAACTCACACACCACTGGAACTTTCCTTAACTCTGAAATGTCCACCTTGTTCAACCTTGGTTGCCGTGATATTTGTCTTTCTTGAGCTGCAATTTTTATTGTCTTCCCGTGATGATGGGTAAGAATTACAGTCCGATTGAAGCAGTCAATAAATCCTTTGTTGGTGGTTAACCAGTCCATTCCTAGGATAACATCCAGTCCCTTATTTTCCAATACAATGAGGTTTGCATGAAACTTTAGTCCTTCAAACTCAATAACCACACCTTGGCAGTAACTCTGAGTAACTTGCTTAATCCCAGGGGACTTGATGATCATGGATTTTTCCAAGGGAAGCATCGAAAAATCATTTTGCAAAGCAAATTTCTTTGAAATGAATGAGTGAGAAGCTCCAGAATCAAACAAAACCGTGGCAGGTATTGTGTTGACAGGGAACGTACCGAGTACGATATCCGGGGCATTCTGTGCTTCCTCCTTAGTCACTTGGTTCAAGTGACCCTTCTTGTGATTCTTATTGGGGTTGAAGTTTTTTCGCTTGGGCGTTGAATTATTGCCACCATTGTTCGGCTTGGGGGCTGAGTTTCTTGGCTTTGGACACTGCTTGGCATAGTGTCCTTCTTCTCCACAAGCGTAGAAAGTAACACCTCGGCGATATGTAAAATCCTTGTCCCTCGCATGGAAATTTTTGTTTGGGAGTGAAACATTGGTCGTGGGTTTGTGTGCCCCACCTTTCTGAAAATCAGTCTTGCTCCGGTGGTTGCGAGCAAGAGTAGTCTGGTCCCTTTTGCGCTTGCGAAAATCCTCCAAGCTGCAGCGCTCATTTTCCAATGTAATAGCCTTGTCCACAAGTGTTTTGAACCGGGAAGGTGTATACGACCAGCTGGCATTTAAGTGCTGGTGCCAGACCGTCCAGGAATTTTTCCATCTTTTTGTTTTCAGTCATACGCTCTTCGTTGGCGTAACGAGACAATAGAGTAAACTGACTATTGTACTCAGTCACTGTCATAGTTCTCTGCTTGAGGTCATCAAACTCCCTCTTCTTGATCTTCATAATACTTCTGGGAATGTGCGCCCCACGAAAACCTTCTTTAAATTCTTCCCAGGTGATGTCATTTTCATTGGGGTGCATGTGTAGGAAACTCTCCCACCATGATGCAGCTGCTCCAGTGAGATAGTGAGGTGCATATAGCCCCTTCTCACGATCTGAACATTGTGCAATAACTAATTTCCTTTCAATGTCCCGAAGCCAATCATCGGCCTCAAGAGGTTTGTCAGTATGAGAGAATGTTGGGGGACGCGTCTTTTGTAGTTCAGACAATTTGGATTGCCGCTGATATGGTCCACGGTGATTTCCCATATTGATGACATGGTTCATCATTTCTTGATGCTGTTGCTGGCTTTGCTCATAAAGGCGGCATACTTGAGAAAATGCTGCTTCACTGCCTTGCTGACTTGACTGCCCTTGTGTGAAATTGTTACTTGTCTACGTACCATAATTTTCTTCCAGCGGACTTGGCATAGAACGAGTCCAAGGACGAGGCATTTTCCACTCTGGGGTATTTTTTTGTAAAACTTATGAGAAGAGCTGAGTGGCATATTAAATAATTTTGCAAGGCGAAAAATTAAGAACTCCAACATTTTTCAAGAAAATACTTGATTGCGCATGGAGAAGGTCTGCTCAGTACATATCTTACAAGCAAGCCGTAATTATACAATAAATCACTCAGGATGTGCGTACACATTCCTGACATGTTATTTAGGCTAGTGCACTTCTCCCAGTTCCTACATGATGCGCACACAAACTACTTCTCCAACATATATACATATAAACATATCATACAAGCTGACACATTGCACGGCTGCTAGGCGCACTCAGTCGGAGATGGTAAGGACTTTCCTCGGACTGCCAAGGGTAAGACCCAGTGATGCTGGAGACTCAACCTCCTCCTCACTAATAGGCTCCAGACGTGAAGCACTAAGTTGTGGAGCTGGTACGGGTGCGGTAGGTGGTGCAGCTCTAACTGGAGTAGGAGCGATGACTTGGTCAAATTCATCAGGAGTAGGCAGGCGGCGAGCAGTGGCGAGGGTGGCAGGTGTATAGGATGCTGAGGACGAGACGTAAGTCAGTGGTGGTGCTGTATGGAGGAGCTCCCTCCTGTTGGCGGAACACCTATGCACGAAGTCCATATGAGCAGCCACAAGGTCGTCCACGAGGTTATCAAAAGCTGCCTCGAGGGCCTTGAGGTACTCAACTAACATCTCAATAGCCTCATCTTTCTCTCCCCTAGGGCAAGCGAATGCATAGTGACATGTGTATGGCACGTGGCATGGGAGGTAGCGGTAGCGACGAGTCTTCATTGAAGGAAGAACATCCCAAAGACGAGCTATCGCCTCACGGGCAGCCATCTGCATAGCATGCCTCTCCGTAGGCATGGCTCTTCCCACAAACCGGAAGCGGCGTGACTCAACACGTCCTCCCTTGAATTGCACCGCGGCCTGGTGCATGGACAGAATGTCGCTGATCTTGTGCTGGTAGAGTGTGAACTCCGGACGCGTCGATGGCCCGATCATGATTTTGATGATGGAGACGAGAAGCTTGACGAACCCCTCAGGTACATTGGCGAACATCTGTGACTCACAGTCGTTTCCAGCCATCTACTAAAGTAGACAAAAATTCCGAATAGTCAAATCATAAATTTATGATGACTAACAGAAAATTGCTACATTTGCTAAATATTATAATAACACTCATTACGCTAATAACCGATTAGCGATCGCACCTAGTGGCTTCCTATAGTCATCCTGGCTCTGGTACCAAGTTTGTCATGACCGGTTTTCCAATAAAAAGCTTATTGAGAAACCGACCCTTATATAAACCAGTATAGGAAGAATCTCCTTACTGGCAGACAAATCCTTGATACAGAAATCCAGAAGTACTAATTATTATACAAGGTTGAGCTGAGGCTGCTCAACAATTCATTACAAGCACACCAATATTATACATAAGGGCGGATATGACACAAGGGTGTGGTGGCATACTACTGACTTGTAATAAAAGTGGTGGTGGATATGTCACAGTGAAGTGGGTGACATGACTCCTAATCTTACAGCTCATCGAGCGTCAGAGTGAGGCTCAATGATCTTATTCGGGTAGCGGAAGCGTATATGATACAAGTAACCAATTCCAGGATAGCACGGGACTGACTGGGACTCCTCTAGGCGTCGGACTCGCTATCGTACTCTTCATCCATAAGATCGCCTTCATCAACATCTGGCCAAATCAACAAGCCAGGTGAGTACTTTGAATGTACTCGCAAGACAGTTCGGACATAAGATATAAAAAATGCAAACATGATGCACATAAGCAGTTAGCAATGCACAGTCAAATAATAAATTTGCACGACATGTTAAATAAAAAGGAAGTCAGGCGGTAGTCCTCCCGAAATCCCAATAAAAATAACTGAAAACTGATCGGGGGTCTGAAGCGACGCCTCGAAAGGTAAAAATAAATTAACATGCCGCAGTCAGGCGTCTGAGCGACACCACATAAAGGGCTTATATTTAAATGTAAATGACAGTGCGTGCCACAGTCGAACGTCTACGCGACATCTCAAAAAGGGCTTATAATGAAAGTAAATAACATGGATGCCACAGTCGGATGTCTGAGCGACATCACATAAAGGGCTTATAACAAAAGATAATCAACCAGAATGCCACAGTGGGACGTCTGCGCGACATCACATAAAGGGCTTATAACAAAAATAAATAACAAAAATGCCACAGTCGGACGTCTACGCGACGTCACATAAAGGGCTTATAACAAGGAAAATAAACCACAAGAATGCCATAGTCGGACGTCTGTGCGACGTCACATAAAGGGCTTATATTTCATCATCCGAACTCAAGTTGTTCATGAAATTAAGTCATTTCAAGAAAATACTCAGTGATAATAAGCAGGTTAGTCCATCCACAGGAATAACATTTAGCCGGGTTTACCATTCATGTTTGTTCGCCGGGGATTGTCACTGAAACTGACTCTGAGACTGACATAGATAAGTTGACCACAGTCCTTGACCATAGATACGGTTACTCGAATGATTTTTGACTCTGCAGAGTTGGTACTATTTAACCACAGCTAACAGATTCCAGTAGTCATGAAGGACTAGTTCCGTTTACGGTATTTCAGAGGAAACCCATCTAACCAGTACACACCCATTCCACATCCCGATGCCAGGAATCACCCTAGGCAACGTTCAAGAAAAACTTTGAGACGGGGAGGCCACAACCTCGAGTAGCATGGGATCAAATTTATATCGCGCGCTCTAAGGGGTGCCCCCCTCTCGTTCCCAACCGGAAACACCCATGCCCCCTGACCGGATGACTGGCTTTAATCTAGGACCATGGAACCCTCATCACGGCCCCTCTATTTGGTGTGTACGAGGAAAGAGGTTCGCAACTTACTAAACCATATTCTTTGCAGAAAACGTGTGGTAGCACAAAAGGGAAACAGATGGTAACGTGACTGGATCCACGTTATCACTGGAGTTAAATGATTTGGCATGAGACTCGCATGCTACAACAATACCATCTTACCACCTTTCATGTCACCACATGATCATGTAAACTCGCATCAAATAACACATCGAGTTTCGAAGCTCACTTGCATTAGCTTTGCATGCAATATAACCCTTACTGATATTCATATAAACATGCCATGAAATACCCACTCAACCAAACATGCAAAACACTCATCATATCAAAGGTTCAAACATGCTTGCCTGGTTCAGAGTAGTCGGAGTCTAGCTCGGTGAAGTTTGCGGTTCCGTCACCTCCTCTGGTATCTACGGTATAAAGAAAATGTGTACTAATGTAAATACCGCGTGTGCACAAAAAGTGTTCCAAATATTTTTCAAATAAATATGGTAAAAAACTAGACAGAAAAATAAAGATGACAGAAAAAGAATCAATCAAAAATCATTTTTTGTTTAAAAGTTATTAAGGTTTTAGCCCAGGGACTCATCTGTAATGAAACAGAAAGTTTCCAGGGGGTAGTTTATAAAAGCAGAAAACGTTTCGATTAGAAACACGCCAACCCCAAAGGAAAACGTATTCTGCCCGAAGGCATTTTCAGAAAATGGTTCAAAAAGAAGAAAACGCTGACACGGGGGTCCCACCCGTCAGGTTTGAATCTTCAAAACAGAGTCACCGGCGCCCGAAGGCTGCGGTGGTCGCCGGCGGCGATCCATGGCGAGTTAGGAGGAGTGGATGGTACCTACGGACTTGGGGTGCTCTTCCGCGTCTATGGGTGGTGGAGTTGGTCGTCGGTGAGCACCACGTCGACGGCGACCTTTACTCCAGTGGACGGCAGTTCGGGCGGTGGTGGATCTCGCCTAGGAGAGCTGCAAATGCCAAATCGAGGCTAGGGTCGGATGTGTGGGTGCACTAGAGGGTTGCTGACGCGGTTTGGGAGGCGGAGGTGTCCTCACCGGAGTGGATCATGTCGGAGCCCCAAGCGGATCGGGGCGGCCGGAGTCGGGGAAGGAGACCTCCTCCGGGTCCTCCTAGTGGCTAGGCAGGGCTCTGGTGAGGTGGAGGAGTGGTGCGGGGTCGAGAACGAGCTCGAGGGCTCCTTTTATAGCTGGTCCGAGGCGGTGGCCGGGAACGGGATAACTCCAGCGATGATTACAGCGAGGCAGTGGTCGGTCAGGTGATTTAGGGGGATAGGCATCATCGCGATGGTCTACTGGTTTCGTTTGAGTGCTTAGCTTGGCCTGCCTGGGGTGATACTCCAAGTTTTTGAAGGAACGGCTCACGGAGCTCGTCGGTGGCAGAGAGCACGCTCTGCGCTGCTCAGGCCACGACGACGGTGCCGCAGCATGCACAGGCAAGCGGACAGCCACGCGGAGGCTTCGGGTGACTTGGGCGGTGCTGGACGGCGCCGAAAGCTGGTGCTGGTCCCTGCTGGCCTCCACGGGTGGCTCTGCCACTGCAGAAGTTACCGGCGTCGGTGAGACGCATCACCACCGACGCTGGTGCCCGTCCAAATGACCGTGCGGCGCTCTGGATAAGAACAAGGAGCAGTGAGCATCGCGCCAGAGCGGGCACTGGTGAGATTGACGCCGCGCTCTGAAGAAAACGACATTGACGGTAGAACTGAAACGCTGAAACTCTGAATTTTACTGAATTTTGCGAGGAACAGTGCATGCCAGGTGTTCGATGAAATGATTTTGGCATGTGGAAAATTTTTCTGGAGCTGATCTTGGGTGAGGTGGTCTCTTGATGCATCTAGGGGTTTCCTGATTTATCCCAGAATTTTTAGAGAAGAAAAATATTGAATTTCACCAAAAATGACAAATCTGGTCCAAACTTGCCATGAGCAAAACTTGAAAAAATTGAACTGTGGACAAGTGGGTCATGATGGATCTAGGTTGGGGGTGCTAAGGACTAGTTAGAGGAGTTTGTTTGGGATCAAAACTCAAAAGTGATCTGGTACTTCCTTTGTAAATCACCTAGGTCCAAAATAAATGACATAAATAGTTTTTGGGATAAAATAAATAGAATAAAAAAATTGAAAATGCGTTGAACTTGCTAGGATTGGATATTTGACTTGACCCAAAGTGGAGGGAGGGGTTTTGGAAGAAAGTATCAACAAGAAGCATGGCAAAAGAGGATGGTTTGAAATAAAAGAATAAGTCCAAAACCCATAGGGTTTGTTTTTAATTGAAAATCTTTCCAAAATTAATTGTGATGAGTCAACACCAATGAAAAACCTTCAATACCAAACATCAAGGTTGAGGATGCCCCAAAAATAAAATATTTGGCAAAAGAGAAAGTTTTGAGAAGGAGAGTCTTTTTAGAAAGATTTTAAATAGCCTCCTTCAAATCAAATAAAGAATTTGCTAAAAACTAAATCAAAATTTTTGGAGTGTCACATATTTTAACAGAAATAACAGGCTTACCTACAACAGGTCTACGTGTCTTAGTATCGGGTCTAGCAATATTAGCAGTTTCACCCAAGAAAGGGATAACATGCCCATCTAAGTCCTCATCCAAGAGATCTTTAATCATAGCAATACCAGGTTCAACATTAATTTGCTCAGGAGGTGTATAGGTCCTAGTATTACTCTTACGAACAACAGTCGAAGCTTTAACATGATCTTTTATCGTAACAGGAAAAGGAGGTTTTTCAACATAAGCAGTAGGAATAATAGGATCACTATATGTAATAGTCTTTTCATCGACTGTAATAGGTGCAACTACTTTCACATCAATAGGGGTATTATATTTAAACCTCTTTTCTTTAGGGACATCAACGTGAGTAGCAAAAGTTTCACAAAAAGTAGCTACTATCTCAGAGTCAAGTCCATACTTAGAGCTAAATCCACGGAAAGCATCGGTATCCATAAAAGATTTAACACAATCGAACTTAGGTGTCATACCTGACTTCTTACCATCGTCGGAACCCCAATCTTTAGAGTTGCGTTTAATTCTTTCCATTACGTCCCATTTCAAATCAATAGTCTTCAGCATATAGGAACCAGCACAGGAAGTATCGAGCATGTTGCGGTTATCAAGAGAAAGCCGAGCATACAAATTCTGGATAATCATTTCTCGAGAGAGCTCATGATTGGGGCATGAATATAACATTGACTTAAGCCTCCCCCAAGCTTGAGTGATGCTTTCTCCTTCGCGAGGCCAGAAATTATATATGTAATTACGATCACGATGAACAAGATGCATAGGATAGAACTTCTGGTGAAATTCCAACTTCAATCGCTTATATTTCCAAGATCTCGTATCATCACATAGCCTATACCATGTCATTACATCTCCCTTCAAAGATAAAGGGAAGACCTTCCTTTTGACAACATCGGGAATACCTGCAAGCTTAAATAATCCACAAACTTCATCCACAAAGATAAGGTGTAAATCGGGATGCAATGTTCCGTCTCCAGAAAAAGGATTAGCTAGCAGTTTTTCTATCATACCCGAAGGAATCTCAAAGTGAATATTTTCATAAGGTTCAGTAGGTTGAGGAGAATCTCTTTGCTCTTCTGGTTGGGGTGAAGATACCCCAAACAAGCCCCTCAAAGGGTTAGTTTCCATAGTGACAAGTAACAGAAAATTTCAGCACACTATATAAATGTTTCCTTACTAAGTTCCACTCACCAAGAGCGCTACGCTCCCCGGCAATGGCGCCAGAAAAGAGTCTTGATGACCCACAAGTATAGAGGATCTATCATAGTCCTTTCGATAAGTAAGAGTGTCAAACCCAACGAGGAGCAGAAGGAAATGATAAGCGGTTTTCAGTAAGGTTTTCTCTGCAAGCACTGAAATAGTAGGTGATAGATAGTTTTGTGATAAGATAAATAGTAACGAGCAAAAAGTAAATAAAGTGCAGAAAGGTGGACCAATCCTTTAGGTAGCAAAGGATAAGCCTGGACAAATTCTAATAATGAAGAAGGAGCTCCCGAGGACACATTGGGAATTATCGTCAAGCTAGTTTTCATCACGTTCATAAGATTTGCGTTCGGTACTTTGATAATTTGATATGTGGGTGTACCGGCACTTGGGTACTGCCCTAACATGGACAAGCATTCCACTTATGATTAACCCCTATTGCAAGCATCCGCAACAACAAAAAGGAGTATAAGTTAAACCTAACCATAGCATTAAACATATGGGTCCATATCAACCCCTAACGAAGCAACGCATAAACTAGAGTTTAAGCTTCTATCACTCTAGCAACCCATCATCTACTTATTACTTCCCTATGCCTTCCTCTAGGCCCAAATAATGGTAAAGTGTCATGTAGTTAACGTTCACATAACACCACTAGAGGAAAGACAACATACATCTCATCAAAATATCGAACGAATACCAAATTCACATGACTACTAATAGCAAGACTTCACCCATGTCCTCAGGAACAAACGTAACTACTCACAAAGCATATTCATGTTCATAATCAGAGGAGTAATAATATGCATAAAGGATCTGAACATATGATCTTCCACCAAGTAAACCAAATAGCATCAACAACAAGGAGTAATCAACACTACTAGCAACCCACAGGTACCAATTTGTGGTTTTGATACAAGATTGGATACAAGAGATGAACTAGGGTTTTGAGAGGAGATGGTGCTGGTGAAGATGATGATGGAGATTGACCCCCTCCCTATGAGAGGATCATTGGTGATGATTTCCCCCTCCCGGAAGGAAGTTTCCCCGGCAGAACAGCTCCGCCAGAGCCCTAGATTGATTCCGCCAATGTTCCGCCTCGTGGCGGCGGAGTTTCGTCCCGTAAGCTTGCCCACGATTTTTTCCAGGGTAAAAGTGATGATATAGCAGAAGATGGACGCCGGAGGCCCACCAGGGGGCCCAGGAGATAGGGGTCGCACCCTACAGGGGGGGCGCGCCCTCCTGTCTCCTGGACAGGGTGTGGGCGCCCTGGCCTATTTCTTTCGCTCATAAATTCTTATTAAATCCAAAAAGTTGTTTCGTGGAGTTTCAGGACATTTGGAGTTGTGCAGAATAGGTTTCCAACGTTTTCTCCTTTTCCAGCCAGAATTCCAGCTACCGGCATCCCCCCTCTTCATGGTAAACCTTGTAAAATAAGAGAGAATAGCCATAAGTATTGAGATAAAATGTGTAATAACAGCCCATAATGCAATAAATATTGATATAAAAGCATGATGCAAAATGGACGTATCACTCCTCCCGGTTGTCGATATTATAAAACATGGTCATCTCATACAACAACATATATCACATCACAACATGCCCTGCAAAAACAAGTTAGACATCCTCTACTTTGTTGTTGTAAGTTTTACGTGGCTGCTACGGGCTTCTAGCAAGAACCGTTCTTACCTACGGCAAAAACCAAAATGATGATTTATCAAGTTTGATGTCTTAACCTTCTTCAAGGACCGTCCATAGTCAAATTCGATTCAACTAAAGTAGGAGAAACAGGCACCTGCCAGCCACATTTATGAAAAACAAGTTGCATGTCTGTCGGTGGAACCAGTCTCATGTATGTGGACATGTAAGGTTGCTCTGGGCCGCTTCATATTACAATACCACCGAATCAAAATAAGACGTTGGTGGTAAGCAGTATGACCATCACCGCCCATAACTCTTTGTGTTCTATTCGTGCATATCATCTACGCATAGACCTGGCTCGGATGCCACTGTTGGGAAACGTTGCATGGAAAACAAAAAAATTATACACACACGCAAGATCTATCAATGGAGATGCATAGCAGCAAGAGGGAAGAGTGTGTCTACATACCCTCATAGACCGTAAGCGGAAGCGTTTAGTAACGCGGTTGCTATAGTCCAACTTCTTCGCGATCCAACCGATCAAGCACCGAACATACGGCACCTCCGCGTTCAGCACATGTTTAGCTCGGTGACATTCTTGCCTTCTTGATCCAGCAAGACGGACGAAGTAGTGGATGAGTTCTGGCAGCACGATGGCGTGGTGACGGTGATGGTGATGCTATCTCCGTAGGGCTTCGCTTAAGCACTACGAAAATATGACCGAGGGTGTAAATGGTGGAGGGGGGCACCGCACACGGCTAAGAGATTGTCGTGGTTATGCGTGGCGCCCCCTCCCACATATATATAGGTGGGGGAAGGGAGGAGCAGCCAAGGAGGCACCCCAAGTACACCGAATCCTACTTGGGGTCCTCCCAAGCCGCGCCCCTTCCTTATTAGGTGAGCGGGAAAAGGCAGGGGAGGGGGGCGCCCCCCTCCTTTCCTTTCTCGCATGATAAGGGGAAGGCAGGAGGGGCTAGCCCTCCCCCTTTCCTTCCCTATGGCTAGCGGCCAGTGAGAGGGGCGTGCTAGCCCCTTGTGGGCTGGTTTGTCCCCACCCCCTTGGCCCATTAGGCCCATACACCTATCGGGGGTGTCCCGAACCCCTTCCGGTGACTATCCGATGCACTCCGAAACTCTCATGTGTCCGAATATCATCGTCCTATATATCAATCTTTACCTCAGGACCATTCTGGAGCTCCTCGTCATGTCCGTGATCTAATCCAGGATTCCGAACAACATTTGGTCACCAAATCATATAACTCATATAACACTATATCATCAACGGACGTTAAACGTGCGGACCCTATGAGATCGAGAACTATGTAGACATGACAGAGACACCTCTCCGGTCAATAACCAATAGTGGAACCTAGATGCCCATATTGGTTCCTATATATTCTAGGAATATCTTTATCTGTCGAACTGTTATGACAACATACGTAATTCCCTTTGGCTGTCCGTATGTTACTTTCCCGAGATTCGATCATTGGTATCTTCATACCTAGTTCAATCTCATTACCGGCAAGTCTCTTTACTCGTTTTGTAATACATCATCTCGTAACTAATTCCTTAGTCATTTGCTTGCAAGCTTATTATGATGTGTATTACTGAGAGAGCCCAGAGATACCTCTCTAATACTCGGAGGGACAAATCCTAATCTCGATCTATGCCAACTCAACAAACACCTTCGTACATACCTTTAGAGAATCTTTATGATCACCTAGTTATGTTGTGACGTTTGATAGCACACAAGGTATTCCTCCGATATCCGGCAGTTGCATAATCTCATAGTCGAAGGAATATGTATTTGACATGAAGAAAGCAATAGCAATAAACTGAACGATCATATGCTAAGCTAACGGATGGGTCTTGTCCATCACATCATTCTCCTAATGATGTGATTCAGTTATCAAATGACAAAACATGTCTATGGTTAGGAAACCTTAACCATCTTCGATCAACGAGCTAGTCTAGTAGAGGCTTACTATGGACACTGTATTTGTTTATGTATTCACACATGTATCTAAGTTTCCGATCGATACAATTCTAGCATGAATAATAAACCTTTATCATGAATAAGGAAATATAATAATAACCTATTTTCTTATTTCCTCTAGGGCATAGTTCCATCAATCTACGCATAGACATGGCTCATGATGCCACTGTTGGGGAACGTTGCATGGAAAAAAAATTCTACGCGACGCATGATCTATCCATGGAGATGCATAGCTACGAGAGGGGAGAGTGTGTCTACGTACCCTCGTAGATTGTAAAGAGGAAGTGTTTATCAACGCGGTTGATGTAGTCGTACACCTTCACGATCCGCCCGGTCAAATACCGAACGTACGGCACCTCCACGTTCTATACACATTTGGCTCGATGGCATTCTCACCTTCTTGATCCAGCAAGACGACCGAAGTAGTAGATGAGTTTTGGCAGCACGACTGCGTGCTGACGGAGGTAGTGAAACTATCCGCAGGGCTTCACCAAGCACAACGAACATGGACGAAGGAGGAACTAGAACTAGCGGGAGACGGGGCACCGCACACGGCTTGGGGATCATGGTGTGTTGTGCCCCTCTCCCTCCACACATATATATAAGTGGGGGAGGAGGGGAGGCAGCCTAGGGCAACCCCAAGGGGGGCGGCGGCCACCACCCTTGGCCCCTGCCCTAGTCGCCCCCTTCCTTCTTAGCCCATCGATCCTCTCATCGGGAGGGGGTCAATCTCCATCAACATCTTCACCAGCACCATCTCCTCTCAAACCCTAGTTCATCTCTTGTATCCAATCTTTGTCCCAAAACCTCAGATTGGTACCTATAGGTTGCTAGTAGTGTTGATTACTCCTTGTAGTTGATGCTAGTTGGTTTATTCGATGGAAGATCATATGTTCAGATCCTTTATGCATATTAATACCCCTTTGATTATGAACATGAATATGATTTGTGAGTAGTTACGTTTGTTCCTGAGGACATGGGACAAGTCTAGCTATAAGTAGTCATGTGAATTTGGTATTCGTTTGATATTTTGATGAGATGTATGTTGTCTCTCCTCTAGTGGTGTTATGTGAACGTCGACTACATGACAGTTCACCATTGTTTGGGCCTAGGGGGAGGCATTGGGAAGTAATAAGTACATGATGGGTTGCTAGAGTGACAGAAGCTTAAACCCTAGTTTATGTGTTGCTTCGTAAGGGGCTGATTTGGATCCATATGTTTCATGCTATGGTTAGGTTTACCTTAATACTTCTTTTGTAGTTGTGGATGCTTGCAATAGGGGTTAATCATAAGTGGGATGCTTGTCCAAGAAACGGCAGTACCCAAGCACCGGTCCACCCACATATTAAATTATCAAAGTAACGAACGCGAATCATATGAGCATGATGAAAACTAGCTTGACGATAATTCCCATGTGTCCTCGGGAGCGCTTTTCTCTATATAAGAACTTGTCCAGGATTTGTCACTTGTCACTTGTTAGTATGGAACATAATCCTTTGAGGGGCTTGTTCGGTATATCTTCACCCCGACCGGTAGAGCAAACAGTTGCTCCTTGTAAGTGCATCTAGTGCCCCTTAGTGATTTTGGTGTATAGAAAACTAATAGGTTAAGGGACTAATATGTTTGTAAGTGTACACAGGCTCTATAAGTCAATGAGGAGTTTGTTATTTACAGTGAAAGTCGACCCCTAAAAATGAATGTCTTCGGCTGAAGACTTTGGTTCTCCTGAAGACTTTGAAAGTGAAGAAATTGGTGTGACCTTGAAGACTCCAATATTCATGCGAGGAATCTGAAGTGTGAAGACTTTGTTTTCGTAGTTTCATTTTCTCTTTCTTGAGTCATAGGAAACACCGCACTATTAAAGGGGGTCGAGGTAATAATAAGGAAACTGATTTCCAAGTGATGCTCATCTCAAAATCCTACACCTACCCAATCCTTCGAGTGAAGCCATTGGAAATCTCATATCAGTTCGGTCAATTTCTTCAGTGACAGAGATGAAGATCTTCTGGTCTCTGAAGAATTTGTTCTGACCAAGGAGTTAGGAATTCGCTAGTGTGAATTGCCTACACAATGAGGAACATGATAGCCCTGAGGAATTTGAACCTCAAATCCGACCATTGTTGTGCCGCGCGCCAGCTGTCCCAAAATATCCTACCACCTAATGGTCATATCAGACAAGGGCATTTATGTCTTATCATGCCGGGCTGCTCCCTAGGCTATAAATAGCCACCCCCTACAACCACTAGCTGGTTGGCTGCTCCTAGAGAAACCGACACTTTCCATTTGAGAGCATCCCATCCTCCAAGGACTTTGAGCGAAAATCATCAAGTGAGGAAAACCCAAATCCCAAACCCAAACCTACAAACCCCAAAGTGATTGAGCATCACTGAAGAGATTGTTCCTGTGTGGAACCAACACTTGTTACCTTTGAGGATTGTGTATCCTCTAGATGGTTAGGCGTCATGGTCTGAGCATCCAAGAGGAATTGTGGATTGCCGAGTGACCATGTCTGTGAAGGTTTGGCAGTCACCTGTGAAGACTTACCACTACTGTTGGGTGAGGTCTGTGTGATCTTAGCTCAAGGAGAATACGGTGAGGACTGTGTGTCCGGGACTGTGTGTCCGGGACTGTGTGTCCTCGAGTTTAAATACTCAACCGCTCCAACCAGACGTACAACTGTCACAGCAGTTGGAACTGGTCTACCAAATCATTGTCTTCACCAGGCCTACTGGTTCTATTTCCTCAACCCTTTCATTTCCTCGGTTATGTGTCGATGAACCTGATCATTACTGTTTGAAGACTTTGACTAAAGGCTTTCTCTAATTCCTCAATCCTATTTCTTCAATCAGTTTCTCTTCGTCCAGCTTAGCCTGTGTTTACACTTTTTGTACTCTGTGTTTGTCTTTCATTTCATCATGATGACTATGTTGTTGCTCTTTTATGCTTATACCTGAGTACTTATTCCGCTGCAAGTAGTTCTTCGCTTAGGAATTTCCTCACCCTGAAATTCCTCAGTGCAGAATTCATAAAAATCGCCTTTTCACCCCCCCTCTAGTCGACGTAACGCACTTTCAATTGGTATCAGGGCAAGGTACTCCCTTGTTCTGTGTGATTTTGGTTTAACCGCCTAGAGTTTTAGTTACGTCGACTACAGGTATGATCAAGGTCTCGACTGGTTGTCCTACCTTTGATGGGACGGACTACCCCTAGTGGAAGAACAAGATGTGTATGCATCTTGAGGCAATTGATAACAATCTCTGGTACGTTGTGGAAAATGGCGTTCCCTCAGTCACTCCGTCTCTAAATGCTACTGATGTGAAGAGATTCAAGTAACTCGATTCTCAAGCGAAGAATATCATATGTGGCCATCTGAGCAAAGGTCAGTACGGCAGAGTGAGTGCATTGGAAACTACTAAGATGATTTGGGACAGGCTGTCCAAGGTCAACGAATGAGTCTCAACTCAACATGACTCCCGAGTTGATGTTCTTCGCAATCTCTTCAACCGCTTCAAAAGATTCGACAACGAAAATGTTCAGCAAACCTTCGATCGCCTCACTGACATCTCAAATGAGCTTCAAGCACTTGGTGCCACTGATATCACCGAACATGAGGTGGTGAAGAAATTGCTGAGATCACCTGACACCTCATTTGATACCCTCACACTGATGATTCAAGAACGAGCTGATTACAAGTCACTTGATCCCGCTGATATCCTCGAGAGGCTAAATACTCATGAGTTCTAGCTTGCTGAGAAGAGAGATCTCTATGGACCGAGCTATGGAAGATCACGTGCACTGAAGGCCAAGGCAGTATCTGAGTTTGAAGCTGAGGATTCTGGTAGCAGCCTTGGTGATCCTGAAGAATTGATCCAGGAGCTAGCAATGCTCGTGAGGAAATTCCAGAAGTTCTCTCGCTGTGGCTGTTTGGGAAAGTCTTCAAGAAATGATGATTCCACGTCCTGTGACTACAAAAAGAGAACTTGCCACAAATGCAAGAAGCCTGGTCACTACATGTATGATTGTCCTCTGTGGGAAAAGGAATCAAAGAAGAAGAAGTACAAAGATGACGATTCTGATGAATCAAAAAAGAAGAAGAAATCTTCAAAGTCTTCATCATCAAAATCCTCAAAGTCTTCATCTCACAAGAAGAGCAGTTCCAAGAAGGCCCGGGCATTCATTGGCAAGGAAATGGAATCTGAAGCGGAATCTGAGGAAAATGTGGAAGAGGAGGAATCTGACTCTGGTATGGCTAGCCTAGCACTCGCTACTGCTTATGTTAGCAAGTCCATCTTCAACACTGAAGAAAATGATTTCCCCGGCTCTGCTGACAAGAGCATTGATGACTATGCTCCCACCTATTGCTTCATGGCAAAAGGTGCCAAGGTACTCAAACATTCCCCCTCAGACTCTAGTGAGGATGAATCTGATGACAATCTTAAGACTAGCTATTCAAAACTTGCAAAAATTGTTGTTAAAGCATAGAAGGCTTTAGAAAAGATTCAAAATCAACTAGACAGAAGCGATGACCTGTTGGGTGAGGAATTGAATCGAACTAAGACTCTGGCAGATAATCTTCACAGACTTCAAACTCGGTTTGACAACCGTCAAAATCATCATAACACTCTCTTAATTGATTGTGAGAAGCTTTCTTATGAATTTCTTCAGAGAAAGAAAGATCTTGAGAAGTTAAAAGCGAGTTATGAAGATCTTCAGAAGGAAAACAATTCATTGCTTGCTCAACAGATCAGTTCCGTTGAGGAAGAATTTATTCCACCATGGGTGAAATGCATTGAACGTGAATCTGCTAATTCATCACCTGAATGTTCAAATGCTACTCTTACTGCAAATTCTTCAACTGTCTCTATGGTTACAAATTCCTCATCTGAGGATACCACATGTATCACTGATGATAGTGCGGGGCTGAAGGAATTGTATGTGACAGGCATTTACAAAAGCCTCAAAGGGCATCAGACTCTATGTGATGTGCTCAAAAAGCAGATCTTGAACAAGAACCCTAGGAAAGAGTGTATTGCCTTTGAGAGGAAAGTCAATGCTAACGGGACCTACTGGAAACCTGAGCAGTAACCCACAACCTCATGGGTTGCTGCGAAAGGACCTCTTGTAGATCCATGCACTTTATCTGGCTTTACCTCTGATTCTTCATATTCCTCTAATGAGTCATTTGACTCCAACTATAAACTGTTTAATAATCAGAATGGTGAAGTATTTGCTCGATATGTTGGAACTAACTACAGGAACGATCCCCCTATGAAGAAAATCTGGGTTCCTAAAAGATGCCTTGAAAATCTTCAGGTGAATGTCATCATGACACCACCAATGAAGAATAGGAACCCCAGTTCAAATTCTTCATCTGGACTAAATTCTTCTTATGGATCAAATTCCTCGCATGGATCAAAATCCTCATATGAACATCATCATGCTAACACTTCTGTTTCGCAGGGAAAGTCTAAAGGCTATGAATATGTGCATTATTCTTCAAACCATTATGTTCATAAGTCCTCGAAGAATTTCTCTGCTTATTCATATGCTTATCCTAACCACTCTTCTGTGAAACGAAGTGCACTGGCTTCTATGCCATCATTTTCTTATGGAGCTCGCAGAATGATGAACTATTTAACACCCCTCCAGATGTGGGTGGTGAAGAAAAAGAACTAATCTCTTATGTAGGGTCAGGACTCCAGACGAACTTACTCGTCTGAAGAATTTGCTGGAGACCCGAATGTGCTTGAAAGGACGCAAGCTAATCATGAAGAAATGAATCATTCATTTCTCATGTCCTCATATTGCCATATCTATTACTGTTGATGAAGTTGATATCATATTCTTCACTGATGAAGTATATGGGTTCGTAAGTTGCACTAATTCATCTGCAGGATGAACAACCCAAAGCTACTGAGTGGTGCTATGCCTTGAGCTTGCGTTGGTTTTCCTTGAAGAGGAAAGGGTAATGTAGCAATAGTAGCGTAAGTATTTCCCTCAGTTTTTGAGAACCAAGGTATCAATCCAGTAGGAGGCTCCTCAAAAGTCCCACGCACCTATACAAACAAACAAAGAACTCGCAACCAACCCAATAAAGGGGTTGTCTATCCCTTCACGACCACTTGCTAAAGTGAGATCTGATAGAGATAGTATGATGCAAATAAAAGTAGATTGAAAGATTATATGATAAAAAATAGACCCGAGGGCCATAGGTTTCACTAGTGGCTTCTCTCAAGATAGCATAAGTATTACGGTGGGTGAACAAATTACTGTCGAGCAATTGATAGAAAAGCGAATAATTATGAGATTATCTAGGCATGATCATGTATATAGGCATCACCTCCACGACAAGTAGACCGACTCTTGCCTGCATCTACTACTATTAATCCACACATCGACCGACTCCTGCCTGCATCTAGAGTATTAAGTTCGTGAAGAACAGAGTAACACATTAAGAAAGATGACATGATGTAGAGGGATAAACTCAAGCAATATGATATAAACCCCATCTTTTTATCCTCGATGGCAACAATACAATATGTGCCTTGCTGCCCCTGCTGTCACTGGGAAAGGACACGCAAGATTGAACCCAAAGCTAAGCACTTCTCCCATGGAAAGAAAGATCACTCTAGTAGGCCAAACCAAACTGATAATCGAAGAGACTTGCAATGATAACTCAATCATACATAAAAGAATTCAGAGGAGATTCAAATATTTCTCGTAGATAAACTTGATCATAAACCCACAATTCATCAGATCTTGACAAACACACCGCAAAAAGAGTTTACATCGAATAGGTCTCCACAAGAGAGGGGGAGAACATTGTATTGACATCCAAAAAGAGAGAATAAGCCATCTAGCTAATAACTATGGACCCGAAGGTCTATGGTAAACTACTCACAACTCATCGGAGGGGCTATGGTGTTGATGTAGGAGCCCTCCGTGGTCGATTCCCCCTCCGGCGGAGCGCCGGTGAAGGCTCCAAGATGGGATCTCGCGGATACAGAAGGTTACGGTGGTGGAAACTGTGTTTTTTGGCTCCCTGGATGTTTTCGGGGTACGTAGGTATATATAGGAGGAAGAAGTACATCGGTGGCCGCCTGTGGGGCCCAGGAGATGGGGGCGCGCCCAGAGGGGGTGGGCGTGCCCTCCTGTCTCCTGGCCGCCTCGCAAGCTTATTTACTTGCACTCCAAGTTCTCTGGATCATGTTCGTTCCAAAAATCACGCTCCCGAAGGTTTCATTCCGTTTGGACTCCGTTTGATATTCCTTTTGTTCGAAATACTGAAATAGGCAAAAAAAAACAGCAATACGGGCTGGGCCTCCGGTTAGTAGGTTAGTCCCAAAAATGATAGAAATGTGTAAAGTAAAGCCCATAAACATCCAAAAGGGGTGATATAATAGCATGGAACAATCAAAAATTATAGATACGTTGGAGACGTATCAAGCATCCCCAAGCTTAATTCCTGCTCGTCCTCGGGTAGGTAAATGATAAAAACAGAATTTTTGATGTGGAATGCTACCTAGCATAATTCTCAATGTAATTTTCTTTATTGTGGCATGAATGTTTAGATCCACATGATTCAAGATAAAAGCTTATAAAACATAAAAATAATAATGCTTCGAAGCATACTAACAAATAATCATGTCCTATCAAAATATCATAGCCAAAGAAAGCTTATCCCTACAAAATCATATAGTTAGGCCATGCTTCATTTTCATTACACAAAATACTCCCATCATGCACAACCCCGGTTTCAGCCAAGCAATTGGTTCATACTTTTTAACGCGCTTCAGCTTTTTCAACTCTTACGCAATACATGAGCGCAAGCCATGGACATAGCACTATGGTGGTATAAAGTGGTGGTTGTGAGGACAAAAGAGGGAGAAGATAGTCTCACATCAACTAGGCGTATCAACGGGCTATGGAGATGCCCATCAATAGATATCAATGTGAGTTAGTAGGGATTGCCATGCAACGGATGCACTAGAGCTATAAATATATGAAAGCTCAACAAAAGAAACTAAGTGGGTGTGCATCCAACTCGCTTGCTCACAAAGACCTAGGTCATTTTGAGGAAGCCCATCATTGGAATATACAAGCCAAGTTCTATAATGAAAAATTCCCACTTAGTATATGAAAGTGACAACATAGGAGACTCTCTATTATGAAGATCATGGTGCTGCTTTGAAGCACAAGTGTGGAAAAGATATAGTAGCATTGTCCCTTCTCTCTTTTTCTCTCATTTTATTATTATTTTTCTTTTTCTTTTTTTCTTTCAGCCTTTTTTGGCCTTTCTCTTTTTTTTGTAAAGTCCGAAGTCTCGTCTCGACTTGTGGGGGAATCCCAGTCTTCATCATCCTTTCCTCATTGAGACAATGCTCTAATAATGAAGATC
Source organism: Triticum aestivum (assembly GCF_018294505.1). Classification (NCBI taxonomy): domain Eukaryota; kingdom Viridiplantae; phylum Streptophyta; class Magnoliopsida; order Poales; family Poaceae; genus Triticum; species Triticum aestivum. Next base: position 527,980,563 of record NC_057798.1, read on the forward strand.
ATCACACCTTTATTGATTTACATGTCAAGAATTACAACTCAAAGCTAGAACAAGATATGACTCTATATGAATGCCTCTGGCGGTGTACCGGGATATGCAATGAATCAAGAGCGACATGTATGAAAATTATGAAGGTGGCCTTGCCACAAATACAATGTCAACTACATGATCATGCAAAGAGCAATATGACAATAATGGAACGTGTCATAATAAATGGAACGGTGGAAAGTTGCATGGCAATATATCTCGGAATGGCTATGGAAATGCCATAATAGGTAGGTATGGTGGCTGTTTTGAGGAAGGTAAATAATAGGTGCATGATACCGGTGAAATTGCGCGGTATGATAGAGGCTAGCAAAGTGGAAGGATGAGTATGCGTATATCCATGGACTCACATTAGTCATAAAGAACTCATATACTTATTGCAAAAGTCTACTTGCCCTCGAAGCAAAGTACTACTACGCATGCTCCTAGGGGAAGGGTTAGTAGGAGTTAACCATCACGCAATCCCGACCTCCACTCATAAGGAAGGCAATTAAAAGAGCACCTCATGCAACAAATTTGTCACACAACTTTTACCATACGTGCATGCTACGGGACTTGCCAACTTCAACACAAGTATTTCTCAATTTCATAATTACCCACTAGCATGACTCTAACATTACTACCTTTATATCTCAAAACAATTATCAAGCATCAAATTGATAAGAGAATCCAATTCACTTCCTATAATAGTTTTTGTTATACCCAACTTGGATGCCTACCATTCTAGGACCAATTTTATAACCATAGCAAATACCATGCTGTTCTAAGAGACTCTCAAAATAATATAAGTGAAGCATGAGAGACTAGCAATTTCTTCAAAATTAAGCCACCGCCGTGCTCTAAAAGATATAAGTGAAGCACTAGAGCAAAAACTATCAAGCTCAAAAGATATAAGTGAAGCACATAGAGTATTTTAGAAAATTCTAATCAAGTGGGCTTCTCCCAAAAGGTGTGTACAGCAAGGATGATTGTGGTAAACTAAAAATCAAAGACTAATATAATACACGACGCTCCAAGCAAAACACATATCATGTGGCAAATAAAAATATAGCTCCCAGTAAAGTTACCAATGAACGAAGACGAAAGAGGGGATGCCTTCCTGGGCATCCCCAAGCTTAGGCTTTTGTCTATTCTTGAATATATTTGGGTGCCTTGGTGTCGCGACCGGATTTTCGGGATATCAATTTCCCGGAAAACAACCCTTGTGCCCACCAGCTCCAGGATTTACTGTTAGCTGATGAGACACCAACTTGATACAGAAACTCCAAGAAAAATACATAATATGTAGTACAAGACCATTCTGGCCTTTGAGTACAACAAGGTTTCTAGTGGCTGATGGCGGAAGCGGTTTGTGGTTCATCAGTGTCTATGGGACTCCATTTCCCACAGGAACAGCTGACCTGGATAACTCCTATCTTCGCGAGGCTGCTATTGTCATTGCGTAGGTTCTGGGGCTGTCACCGCAACGCTCCTCTCCATGCAAGAAATCTGGCCAAGACAATAGCCAGGGACAAGCCAGTGAGTACTTTTGAATGTACTCGCAAACATTATGAACACAGGTATAATATAACAAATTATAATCATTCTCTCAAATATTCTATGATCACAACGTCAGTCACAAAATAAAAATCCATGATGCATGCAAGCAGGTTATTCATATACAACATGGTTATGCAATGAGGGAGTAGAAATAGAATGCATCCATCGGGTGTCTGAAGCGACGCCTCGAAAGGAAATTAATATAAAGCATGCCTCAGTCGGGCGTATGAGCGACACCACATAAAGGGCTTATAAATAATTTAAATAACAAGCATGCCACAGTCGGGCGTCTGAGCGACACCACATAAAGGGATTATAAATAATTTAAATAACAAGCATGCCACAATCGGGCGTCTGAGCGACACCACATAAAGGGCTTATAAATAATTTAAATAACAAGCATGCCACAGTCGAGCGTCTGAGCGACACCACATAAAGGGCTTATAAATAAATAATCACAGTGAATATCCAGGAGGTAGAACCATCCCAGGGATACTCACTAATTCAAATATTGTAAATGGTTACTCCATAATAACAATAATCAAAATCATCATGAGTCACAAGTCATGATCCTTGTTCTAGTTTAGCAAATTTTTTCCTCCGAAGACCGACACTACGACCGACACTTGACCCATCCCAGACTGTAGTCCTTACCCGTGGACACGGCTATTCAAATAGATATAATCTTTGCAGAGGGTGTACTCTTTACCCACGAGTAACGGGTTCCTTTAGTCCATCGGGACTAATTCTGTCTACGATCTTTTAATTCAAAACACACCTGACTGCACACACCAGCCTAACTTACCAGTGTCGAGAATCACCCACGAGACCCGTTAAGCAAAACTCTAAGTGGGGAGGCTACAACCTCGACTAGCATGGGATCACAAATTTATAACGTGCGTAAACTAGGGGAGCTACCCCCTCGGCTACAACCGGAAACACTCATGCCCCCGGACCAGGTGGCATGTCTACCGGATGCAGCCGGTATCTTCCACCATGGCCTCTCGGTATGGTGTGTGCTAGGAAGGGGTTGACAACTTACTGAACCGTAACCTGCCTATGGCAGGGACAAGTGGTAGTACGAAACAAGTATGGGGGTTACTGGAACAAGACTCGATCTACGGTCGACTCAGGAGGTTAAGACATTTCCTGCATGACAAGCATAAGAAATATATTTCACACCAATCAGACAGAATCACCACTCATCATACCTCACCATGCCCTACCGGACATAACCGTCTCGACGAAGGACTAGAGACAAGCTCGTGTCTACCCAAGACAGAGACTTTCCCGGATTCCTCCCGATAGGCATGAAAGGCATACGAGGGTGATTACTATCAGAAGTATATCAAATTCCAACAGCAAGGAATCATCATTATGCACACATGAATGTGATCATAACATCACATCAAGTATCGAATACTTCGTGTCAAGGTGATGTCGTATTTGCATCAAATGACGCACAACAAATATTATGTAGAGTTCAGAATGCTTGCCTTCAAGAGTATGCAAGAGGGGTGAACTTTTTGAAAGTTGCCTTCTTCTTCAAAAATCCTATTTTAAAAAATTTTAAATCAACATATAGTTTCAAAACAGTACAAAAAAGTTGTCTGTAAAATTTTCAAATAAACATGAAAATAAGCTAGACAAAATTTGAGAAACAACAGAAAAAGAATCAAATCAATTGGTCTTATATTTCAAAAGTTATAGCCAGTCAAAGTTTAGTCAAAATTCTGTTTTTAAAATAAACTGAAAAAGAAAAACGTTTCGAATAAAAAAATGGAGGAGACGTACTTCTGGGTTTACGTTTTCACTTAAACGAGCGTGGATCGGCTCGTGGGTCACTGACAGTGGGTCCCTTGGGCCCACTGGTTAGGTTTGACCAGTCGCCCGCGCCTCCTTCCTCCTCTGTCCGAGCGAAGGTGGGGCTCCGGCGATCGCCGTCAACAAACGGTGGCTCCCCATGGGATTTCGAGGGTTGGGATGGATCCACCAGTCCAGGGCAGTCCTCCCAGTGGTCGAGAGGGTCGTGGGGACAAAGGGAGTTGCCGACGGCGAGCTCCGCGGCGGACGGTGGCTTCGGGAGGATTGGGGTCTCGAGCTATGGTGGCTCCCGATCAAAGCTGAGATGTGGGGTGGCTCCGCAAGGTCAAGGGGAGTCGGATGGTGGCACTGGATGGATTGGGGAGGCCCTACTCGCGACGTACGAGACCGGAGCATGGCGGCGGCCGAACTAAGCAGAGACGGGGAAGACGGCCTCCCCCCATCGATTGCTGGCTATGGAAGCACTAGAGGGATGGCTCGAGGTCGCCTGAGGGATTGGTTGAGCTCGGGGGCTCCTATTTATAGGCGGCCGAGGTCGGTTCGACGGTGGCAGTGGATAGGAACGGTGAACCACCGTTCTATAGCCAGGGGGCGGGTGGCATTGGCTGGCGGGATCTGGCAGGGCGAGCGGATGAGCTTGAGCTGCTCGAGGGGCGAGCTAGCGCGCGACTGTGGCTCGGGCGGTGCCGTCCATGGCAGGGTCCTGCTGCAGACGCCGGCGTGCCGCCAAGGGGGCTCTCATGGCGGTGCTGTAGGGCGCCAAGGGTGGCTTGGAGGGTTCTGGCGAGCGGGTGAGGACAGGGTGTGGCCCTGCGGGCGAGCAAGGGCCAGGGGCAAGACGCGGCAGCTCAGGCACACACACGTGCAAAATGCGCGCTCTAGCCGCGCCTAGAGCAGGCACGCCATGTGCTCGACGGAATACCTGGTTGGCCTAGAGGGCTTGGGTGACGATGCAAAATAACAGTACAAGGTTAAAGGTAGCTAGGAGGTTAGTAGACATGATTGTTGTGTCAGGGGATCAAGTTAGTAAAGCAAACCAAAAACTATGTCAAATTTGGCCATGCACACAAGGTGTTCGACAGAATGCCATGGGCTTCTAGGCATCTCTTGGGGTGGCCAAAAACTCCAGATCAGAGTCTCTTTAGATGTAGGTAATTGTGGCAAGGTTAGGTTGGCAAGACCAGAAACTTGTTAGTGCAAGTTTTTGAGAAAACCAAATCTGGACAGAAAATGAAGGGCATTATTGCATGGACCAAAAATACTCCAATGGGTCCAATCTCCTGGACTTAAGTGTTTGGTAGGGTGGTCTATAAGTAGGAGGGAAAACCATGGGTAAAAGGGCAAGATAAAATATGGTTGCAGTGCAAATCACCAGACTAGACCAGAGAGCAAAAGAGGATGATTTGCTCAAATTTTTTAAAGAACACCAGTGGGTCTTTGCATATAATTGAATTATATACTTCTACTAACATCTCCCAACTTTGGTGAAATTTTTAAAGAAATATTTAAATAGGTTGCAGTGAAAAATCACAAACTGGACCTGTTTTGAAAACTTGGGGTAGAGCTCAAAATCTCCAAATGACTAAAAGAGATTTTTGCATAAAAGTGATGTGGGAACACCACATGACATCCCCAAATTTTGGTGGGAATTTTAAAGAAGTATTTGAAAGGGTTGTAGTGCAAATGGAACTCTAAAACTAATGAAAAATCATTTTTAAAGAAATAAAGCATAGAAAAAATAATTGTATAAATAATTCCACTGATAAAAAGAAATGGTCTTAGGGAGATATACAAGTCCAATAATATTTTTGAAAGGTTTTCCACCTAGAAGGAAAAACTCAAAAAAAATCAGAGGGACAGAGTGATCTGAAATTAAATGATAAAACCAGAAAATAAAAATTTATTTTCCTGGCAAAATTCTAATTAATAAATTAAGGTCAAATTTTTGGGGTGTTACAACACTACCCCCCTTAAGAAAAATCTCGTCCTCGAGATTTTCTAAGGGCTGCTTTGAAAAGAATTACTCCTACTATCTCAAAGTAATATCACAAGAATAACCATCCTACTCATTCAATTAAAACGTGGCTACAGTGAGTGGGCAATTAAGTGGTGTAAAGCTACCGTGTGGAAAACTGGCGCTGCGTGGAAAAATCTATGGTTGGGGAAAACGAGGAATTTCTACTTTGGTTACAGTAAATTTAGAATAAATTTCTAAATTTCTAAAATACATTGGTCGTACCCGAGAGCACAGTGCTCTCTCTGGCTGACAGGTGGACCCGAGGCCCACTGTCAGTCTCTTCTTCTACCTCTTGCTCTCTCTTCTCCCTCTCTCTCACGCGCTTTCCCGCTCTTTCTCCACCGGCGACGTCTAGCGCGTAGAGCATCTAGGCCGTACTGCGGTAGTGCGCGGCATGCTAGCTGCCGGTGCAACGTGCACTCACCTTGCGGGCCAGTGCGCTATCGACACTGCTTGCGGATTCGCCTCCAAACACCGGCGATCGAGCGACGAGCGGTGCTGGTGGGCTTCGCCCACCGTACACCGATCTCGAGCTATAAAACGACCAAGGTGCTCCTTTCTTCTTCCTCACACCTGGCCTCGCTTCTCCTTCTCCTTCCTTCTCCTCCATTTCTGTTTGCAGGAGCTCGAAACGAGGCTCTAATGGCGGAGGTGATGCCGGACTGGTACGTGATCCTGATGTGCGGAGGGTTGGCGGCATTGCTGGGGTTCTCCGTGCTCCTGTGCGTGATGATTCTCGATGATCATCGTGATGCTGCCGCTCGAGTGTTAGCTCTCCGCAGTGGCGGTGATCATGAGGATTAAGTGTGATGTCGAGTGCTAACTGTTATCGGTGTGCTGGAGGCAACTTGCATCCGAACAATTACCCACAATACTCTCTTTCAGAGACTGTGGCGTGCTAGGGAGGTGATCAGTTAGGTGCAACAGGTGACCGTGTATTTGCAATTAGTGCACGTGGTCGAGTGGTTGTGGTTGTGAGTCTGCTGTCGTGGTGTTGCGTGAATAAAAATCTATGTCGTGAAGAGATATATGCCGCAACAACTCTGGGAAAAATCTCACTTCAGAATTTACCGAGAGTGAAAACAGTTAATAAAAATTAACAGCAGTAAAAACCACTCACATCAATTGAAACTAAAAATTTAATTCATCGTACAAATTTAGGATACCACGCATAAGTTGCAACACATAAATAAATGCTGGGACAATAAACATAGCAGTGACGTCTACAACGACAACGGTAAATGGACAGGGTCCTGAGAAAACGTGTCTGGGATTGGGGCACACTCTTCTTCTATCAGGGGAAGCGGATTGACTAGTCGATGAACGCATCTCTCCTGGTCGGGCCTAAGTGGACTGCCGATGGCGATCTGAGGATTTAAATCAGCGAGGCTTTGGAGATAACCCATTATTCGCTGGGTTAAACGCTCTTGAGCGATGACATACTAGGCAAGGTTGGCCAGTACTGGGTCTCTCTCGATTCGTCCACCAGGAAAAGATGCTACTTCTCCAGGTGCTGCACGACTCGGGAAGTAATAATACCCCCGTTCGCTGGCATAGGGTACCGCGAATCAAAGACGAGCAAGCGCTTCGTACGCAGCAGCTTCTATGGCCATTTGCGGAGTCGGCATAGATTTTCCCACAAAGGAGACTTCTGTTGGGTCTTGGTTTGGGTTTGCGGGAGGGATGTGCACCACTTCCCAATATTTCGAGGTGGATGGGGTGATCCTCAATTTGAGCAACTCGTACTGGGGTGGGTGGATAGCACTCATGGTACTACAGGTAAAGTCCCACAATATTTTAACAAAGCTACCTGGGGTTGCATCTGGAGTTCTTAGGTAAATACTAGGGCTCGGCATGGCAAAGAAATGGCCGTGGGAGTTGTGCACAAGGTGAGAGATACTTGGCAAGGTCACGAGGTGGCCTTTTATATAGCATCTGGGCGGGGTCATTTATCGCGGTGAAGGCTAACTAGTTTGTCGGTTCTGCTCTATGGGGTCGGGGTCAATGCTACAGATACACATATCTCACAAAAGTGATGTATTACTGTGGGTGTCGTCAGGGTGGTTTTGGTAGCTGTGCCCGGAATTAAAAATGCAACCGCACGCTAACATACTGATGCATGGCTACTATTCAAAACAGAGGCACAGAAGTAGGCTGCATTTATTTATGGTGATACAAGGTCACACTATTACAGGGCATGGACATACTAAGACTCAGTACTACTCGAGTGACTTAGTCTACCTCGTTAATATCTAAGCGGGCGTGCCTTGTGGACGTCGAGGCTTCTCCATGGGTTTCACCATCGGGGTTAGCTGGATGGAGTTGAGGGGCTGCAGGGTCGGGGTAGCAATGATGACCATCGCGGGGGTTGTTGGCCACAATCCCGTTGGAGCGTGTTCCCAAAAGGCGACGAAGCACTTCTGGGGACACCAAAGTATTTTGGTCGACGGCTGGGGCAGACCTCAAGGATTCAATCAGTTGTCCAAACAGCACGACTGGGTTGTCGGCGTCGGGCTCATCTTCTCCTCTTGCCAAGGCTCGGCGAACCAATTCTCCACGAGCTGCGATCAGATCAAGGGTGATTTGTTCGAACAATTCCTCTAGTGCACTTACATAGCACACCAGATGCAACAATGTAGGATCCGTCTCGTGGTCTCCGTTGGCAACCTGGGGTGGCCTACCATACCCGTCATGGCTGGGGTAGTAGTAGAACGAGCGACAGTTAACCCTGGGCGACAAGTGCCGGAGTTGAACTATAGCCTCTCGAGCAGCTAGTTGGATGGCTTGTGGCTCAAAGGAAGTTGTCCTTCCGGTGAACTTGTAGGGGCGTTCCGGCGATAGACCCCTACCATAGACGTGCACAGTGGCCCAGAATTGATGGCTCTCACCGCTCATGGGCCCTTGGTACACAACATATTTTGGGGGCTCTTCTAATGCAAAGGCACGGCGGGTGAGGTTTGCTAGCATGGTCACAAAACCTCCAAGGTTGGTTGCTGTGGTCTCATTGTGCACAATAGGGCCAGGCATTATAGCTCGGTTTGGGGAAGAGGTTGTGCTGTGCTGAGTTGAGGCTAGCGTGCCCTTTTTATAGAAAAAGGGGATGGAGTCTTCCTTTGCACGCTTGTGAATGAGAAAATTTAGGTGTCGGTCACTGGCGCGTGATCGATAGGCTAGGCTGATAGGTTAGGAACCGACTGCCAAAAAAAGTGTCGAGGTCACTGTGTGGCTATCTTACAAGAGAAGCTTGGCCGGGGTTAGGTTAAGGTCTGGTGGATTGGTTAATCTAGGTTTATTGACCTAGCTAAGATAGGATTAGCCAATGGTCAGCCTGGCTCTGATACCAAGGTTGTCGTGACCTGATTTTTGGGATATCAATTTTCCAGAAAACGACCCTTGTGCCCACCAGCCCCAGGATTTACTGTTAGCTGATGAGACACCAACTTGATACAGAAACTCCAAGCAGAATACATAATATGTAGTACAAGACCATTCTGGCCTATGAGTACAACACAAGGTTTCTAGTGGCTGATGGCGAAAGCGGTTTGTGGCCCATCAGTGTCTATGGGACTCCATTTCCCACAGGAACAACTGACCTCGATAACTCCTATCTTCATGAGGCTGCTATCGTCATTGCGTAGGTTCCGGGGCTGTCACCGCAACGCTACTCTCCATTCAAGAAATCTGGCCAAGACAATAGTCTGGGACAAGCCAGTGAGTACTTTTGAATGTACTCGCAAACATTATGAACACAGGTATAATATAACAAATTATAATCATGCTCTGAAATATTCTATGATCACAACGTCAGTCACAAAATAAAAATCCATGATGCACGCAAGCAGGTTATTCATATACAACATGGTTATGCAATCAGGGAGTAGAAATAGAATGCATCCATCGGGTGTCTGAAGCGACGCCTCGAAAGGAAAATAATATAAAGCATGCCTCAGTCGGGCATCTGAGCGACACCACATAAAGGGCTTATAAATAATTTAAATAACAAGCATGTCACAGTCGGGCATCTGAGCGACACCACATAAAGGGCTTATAAATAATTTAAATAACAAGCATGCCACAGTCGGGCGTCTGAGCGACACCACATAAAGGGCTTATAAATAAATAATCACAGTGAATATCCAGGAGATAGAACCATCCCAGGGATACTCAATAATTCAAATAATGTAAATGGTTAGCCCATAACAACAATAATCAAAATCATGATGAGTCACAAGTCATGATCCATGTTCTGGTTTAGCAATTTTTTCCTCCGAAGATCGACACTAAGACCGACTCTTGACCCATCCCAGACTGTAGTCCTTACCCATGGACACGGCTATTCAAATAGATATAATCTTTGCAGAGGGTGTACTCTTTACCCATGAGTAACGGGTTCCTTTAGTCCATCGGGACTAATTCCGTCTACGGTCTTTTAATTGAAAACACACCTGACTGCACACACCAGCCTAACTTACTAGTGTCTGAAATCACCCACGACACCCGTTAAGAAAAACTCTAAGTGGGGAGGCTACAACCTCGACTAGCATGGGATCACAAATTCATAATGCGCGTAAACTAGGGGAGCTACCCCCTCGGCTCAACCGGAAACACCCATGCCCCTAGACCAGGTGGCATGTCTACCGGATGCAGCCGGTATCTTCCACCATGGCATCTCTGTATGGTGTGTGCTAGGAAGGGGTTGACAACTTACTGAACCATATCCTGCCTATGGCAGGGACAAGTGGTAGTACGAAACAAGTATGGGCGTTACCGGAACAAGACTCGATCTATGGTCGACTCAGGAGGTTAAGACATTTCCTGCATGATAAGCATAAGAAATATATTTCACACCAATCAGACAGAATCATGACTCATCATACCTCACCATGCCCTACTGGACATAACCGTCTCGACGAAGGATTAGAGACAAGCTCGTGTCTACCCAAGACAGAGACTTTCCTGGATTCCTCCCAATAGGCATGAAAGGCATACGAGGGTGATTACTATCAGAAGCCTATCAAATTCCAACAGCAAAGAATCATCATTATGCACACATGAATGTGATCATAACATCACATAAAATATCAAATACTTCGTGTCAAGGTGATGTCGTATTTGCACCAAATGACGCACAACAAATATTATGTCGGGTTCAGAATGCTTGCCTTCAAGAGTATGCAAGAGGGGTGCACTTTTTGAAAGTTGCCTTCTTCTTCAAAAATCCTATTTTTAAAAAAATTAAATCAACATATAGTTTCAAAAGAGTACAAAAAATTTGTTTGTAAAATCTTCAAATAAACATGAAAATAAACTAGACAAAATTTGAGAAACAATAGAAAAAGAATCAAATCAATTGGACTTATATTTAAAAAGTTATAGCCAGTCAAAGTTTAGTCAAAATTCTGTTTTTAAAATAAACTGAAAAAGAAAAACGTTTCGAATAAAAAAACGGAGGAGACGTACTTCTGGCTTTACATTTTCACTTAAACCAGCGTGGATCGGCTTGTGGGTCACTGACAGTGGGTCCCTTGGGCCCATTGGTCAGGTTTGACCAGTCGCCCGCGCCTCCTTCCTCCTCTATCCGAGCGGAGGCGGGGCTCCAGTGATCGTCGTCGACGCACGGCGGCTCCGCACGGGATTTCAAGGCAGGGATGGATCCGCCAATCTGGAGCGGTCCTCCAAGTGGTCGAGAGGGTCATGGGGACAAAGGGAGTCGCTGGCAGCGAGCTCCACGGCGGACAGTGGTTTCGGGAGGATTGGGGTCTCGAGCTATGGTGGCTCCCGATCGAAGCTGAGAGGTGGGGTGGCTCCGCAAGGTCAAGGGGAGTCGGACGGTGGCACTGGAGGGACTGGGGAGGCCCCCCTCACGACGAATGGGACCAGAGCGTGGTGGTGGCCGAACTGACCGGAGACGGGGAAGACGGCCTCCCCCCATCGATTGCTGGATATGGGAGCACTAGAGGGATGGCTCGAGGTTGCCTGAGGGTTTCATTGAGCTCGGGGGCTCCTATTTATAGGTGGCCGAGGTCGGTTTGACGGCGGCAGTGGATAGGAACGGTGAACTGCCGTTCTGTAGCCAGGGGGCGTGTGGCGTTGGCTGGCGGGGTCTGCCAGGGCGAGCGGATGAGCTTGAGCTGCTCCAGGGGCGAGCTGGCGCGCGGCTGTGGCCCGGGCGGCACCGTCCATGGCAGGGACCTGCTGCGGACGCCGGCGTGCCACCAAGGGGGCTCTGACGGCGGCGCTGTAGGGTGCCAGGGGTGGCTTGGAGGGTTCTGGCAAGCGGGTGAGGACAGGGCGTGGCCCTGCGGGCGAGCAAGGGCCAGGGGCAAGACGCAGCGGCTCGGGCGCACACACGTGCAAAACACGCGCTCTGGCCGTGCCCAGAGCACACACGCCATGTGCTCGACAGAATGCCAGGGTGGCCTAGAGGGCTTGGGTGACGATGCAAAATAACAGTACAACGTTAAAGGTAGCTAGGAGGTTAGTGGACATGATTGCTGGGTCAGGGGATCAAGTTAGTAAAACAAACCAAAAACTATGTCAAATCTGGCCATGCACACAAGGTGTTCGACAGAATGCCATGGGCTTCTAGGCATCTCTTGGGGTGGCCAAAAACTCCAGATCAGAGTCTCTTTAGATGTAGGTAATGGTGGCAAGGTTAGTTTGGCAAGACCAGAAACTTGTTAGTGCAAGTTTTTGAGAAAACCAAATCTGGACAGAAAATGAAGGGCATTATTGCATGGACCAAAAATACTCCAATGGGTCCAATCTCCTGGACTTAAGTGTTTGGTAGGGTGGTCTATAAGCAGGAGTGAAAACCATGGGTAATAGGGCAAGATAAAATATGGTTGCAGTGCAAATCACCAGACCGGACCATAGAGCAAAAGAGGATGATTTGCTCAAATTTTTTTAAAGAACGCCAGTGGGTCTTTGGATATAAATGAATTATATACTTCTACTAACATCTCCCAACTTTGGTGAAATTTTTAAAGAAATATTTAAATAGGTTGTAGTGAAAAATCACAAACTAGACCATTTTTGAAAACTTGGGGTAGAGCTCAAAATCTCCAAATGACTAAAAGACATTTTTGCATAAAATTCATGTGGGAACATCACATGACATCCCCAAATTTTGGTGGGAATTTTAAAGAAGTATTTGAAAGGGTTGTAGTGCAAATGGAACTCTAAAACTAATGAAAAATCATTTTTAAAGAAATAAAGCATAGGAAAAAATAATTGTAGAAATAATTCCGCTGATAAAAAGAAATTGTCTTGGGGAGATATACAAGTCCAATAATATTTTTGAAAGGTTTTCCACCTAGAAGGAAAAACTCAAAAAAAATCAGAGGGATAGAGTGATTTGAAATTAAATGATAAAACCAGAAAATAAAAATTTAATTTCCTGGCAAAATTTTAATTAATAAATCAAGGTTAAATTTTTGGGGTGTTATACTTGGGCATCCCCAAGCTTAGGCTCTTGCCACTCCTTATTCCATAGTCCATCAAAGCTTTACCCAAAACTTGAAAAGTTCACAACACAAAACTCAACAGGAAATCTTATACGCTCCGTTAGTGAAAGAAAACAAAACCACCACATAAGGAACTATAATGAACTCATTCTTTATTTATTTTGGTGTTAAACCTACTATATTCCAAGTTCTCTATAGTTTATAAACTATTTTACTAGCCATAGATGCATCAAAATAAGCAAACAACACATGAAAAACAGAATTTGTCAAAAACAGAACAGTCTCTAGCAATATGTAACTAACGCAAACTTCTGTAACTCTAAAAATCCTACCAAAATAGGAAGTCCTGGACAAGTTGTCTATTGATCATCAGCAAAAATAATCAACGCAAAAGCACGTTTCTGTGATTTAACAAAACTAATGGCGTGCGTGAAAAGTTTCTGTTTTTCAACAGAATCAAATCAACTATCATCATAGGTTATCCTATAGGTTCTACTTGGCACAAACACTAATTAAAATATAAAAACACATCTAAACAGAAGGTAGATGCAAAATTTATTACTAAACAGAAACAAAAACAAAAAACACAAATAAAATTGGGTTGCCTCCCAACTAGCGCTATCTTTTAACGCCACTAGCTAGGCATAAAAGCGAAGATAGATCTAAGTAGTGCCATCTTTGGCACTCAATTCATAAGTAGCTCGCATGATAGATTCATAAGGTAATTTGACTTTCTTTCTTGGAAAGTGCTCCATGCCTTTCTTTAATGGAAATTGGAATCTAATATTACCTTCCTTCATATCAAAAAACGCACCAATCATTCTAAGGAAAGGTCTACCAAGAATAATAGGGCAAAAAAGATTGCAATCTATATCAAGAACGATAAAATCTACGGGCACCAAATCCGCAAGGTGCAAATTTAAAGAGCAATCATCAAGATCATGGAAGCCTAGAATATCACATAAAGTTTCCGAAATCATGGAAACACTAGCACCCAAATCACATAAAGCAAAACACTCATGATCTTTAATTCTAATCTTTATAGTAGGTTCCCACTCATCATTAAGTTTTCTAGGTATAGAAACTTCCAAATTAAGTTTTTCATCATAAGATTGCATCAAGGCATCAACGATATGTTTGGTAAAAGCTTTATTTTGACTATAAGCATGAGGAGAATTAACAACGGATTGCAACAAGGAAATACAACCTTATAAAGAACAATTATCATAATCAAATTCCTTGAAATCTGAGATAGTGGGTTCAACACTATTTAAAGTCATGACCTCTCCAATCCCACTTTTACCAAATTTAGCATGAAGATCTAATAACTCCGAATTCTTGGGACGCATTCTAACTAAAGTTGACTCATATCCAGTCCCATTATTATCAAGATTCATATTGCAAAACAAAGATCTAATAGGAGACACATCAATAACTTTAAGATCTTCACCATTATTTTCATTTAACTTTTCTGGTTTGGCAAACATCTTATTGACTAAGGTAGCTTGCTTATCAGAAATTTTGGCTATAGCATTTTCAAGCCGGGTAATTTGTGAGTTCACACCATAAAATTCCTTAGACATATCATCAAGCTCTTTGTTCATAAACCCCAAAAAACCTTTTTGTTCCTTAAGCTCTTTTCTGAAGAAATTATTATGCTCAAATTGCAAATTCATAAAGCTTCTAATATTTGATTCATTCTCTTCCAACCTTCTAAGAAGGTGGTCGGTACTCTTAGGCAAAGCCATAAGGACAAACAGGCACACAAAAATACAAGCGAAAGAGAGAGGAGGAGATTGGGAAAGAGAGGGCAAATAAAACGGCAAGGGTGAAGTGGGGGAGAGGAAAACGAGAGGCAAATGGAAAATAATGTAAATGCGAAGAAGATGAGTTTGTGATGGGTACTTGGTATGTATTGACTTGAGCGAAGACCTCCCCGGCAATGGCGCTAGAAATCCTTCTTGCTACGTCTTGAACTTGCGTTGGTTTTCCTTGAAGAGGAAAGGGTGATGCAGAAATAGTAGCGTAAGTATTTCCCTCAGTTTTTGAGAACCAAGGTATCAATCCAGTAGGAGGCTCCTCAAAAGTCCCACGCACCTACACAAACAAACAAAGAACTCGCAACCAACGCAATAAAGGGGTTGTCAATCCCTTCACAGCCACTTGCGAAAGTGAGATCTGATAGAGATAGTATGATAACATAAATATATTTTTGGTATTTTATAATTTAGATGCAAAAAGTAAAGATGCAAATAAAAGTAGATTGAAAGCTTATATGATAAAATATAGACCCGGGGGACATAGGTTTCACTAGTGGCTTCTCTCAAGATAGCATAAGTATTACGGTGGGTGAACACATTACTGTCGAGCAATTGATAGAAAAGTGAATAATTATGAGATTATCTAGGCATGATCATGTATATAGGCATCACGTCCGAGACAAGTAGACCGACTCATGCCTGCATCTACTACTATTACTCCACACATCGACCGAATCCTGCCTGCATCTAGAGTATTAAGTTCATAAAGAACAGAGTAACGCATTAAGAAAGATGACATGATGTAGAGGGATAAACTCAAGCAATATGATATAAACCCCATCTTTTTATCCTCGATGGTAACAATACAATACGTGCCTTGCTGCCCCTACTGTCACTGGGAAAGGACACCGCAAGATTGAACCCAAAGCTAAGCACTTCTCCCATGGCAAGAAAGATCAATCCAGTAGGCCAAACCAAACTGATAATTCGAAGAGACTTGTAAAGGTAACTCAATCATACATAAAAGAATTCAGAGGAGATTCAAATATTTCTCATAGATAAACTTGATCATAAACCCACAATTCATCGGATCTCGACAAACACACCGAAAAAGAGTTTACATCGAATAGATCTCCATAAGAAAGGGGAGAACATTGTATTGAGATCCAAAAAGAGAGAAGAAGACATCTAGCTAATAACTATGGACCCGAAGGTCTGTGGTCAACTACTCACAACTCATCGGAAGGGCCTTGGAGATGATGTAGAGGCCCTCCATGGTCGATTCCCCCTCCGGCGGAGCGCCGACGAAGGCTCCAAGATGGGATCTCGCGGATACAGAAGGTTACGGTGGTGGAAATTGTGTTTTTTTGGCTCCCTGATTGTTTTCGGGGTACGTAGGTATATATAGGAGGCAGAAGTACGTCGGTGGCCGCCTGTGGGGCCCAGGAGATAGGGGGCGCGCCTAGAGGGGGTGGGCGCGCCCTCCTGTCTCTTGGCCGCCTCGCAAGCTTCTTGACTTGCACTCCAAGTTCTTCGGATCATGTTCGTTCCAAAAATCACGCTCCCGAAGGTTTCATTCCGTTTGGACTCCGTTGATATTCCTTTTCTTCGAAATACTAAAATAGGCAAAAAAACAGCAATATGGGCTGGGCCTCCAGTTAGTAGGTTAGTCCCAAAAATGATATAAATGTGTAAAATAAAGCCCATAAACATCCAAAAGGGGTAATATAATAGCATGGAACAATCAAAAATTATAGATATGTTGGAGACGTATCAAGTGGGTCCTCGACAATGGATGTACAAATCATATGACTGGTGATAGGAGCTTGTTGATGGACACTGATTTTTCACCATCTCATCTGAAGCATATCACCTACGCTGACAAAGGCAAAAGCAAGGTATTGGGTCTAGGTAAGGTTGCAATCTCAAAGGATAAACACATGGACAAGGTCATGCTTGTTGAGTCCTTAGGATTCAATCTTATGTCTGTCTCAATGCTTTGTGATCTTGATATGGTTGTTGTCTTTGGCAAATTTCATTGCCTTGTGCTAATGGAATCTGAAAACTCCAATGTCTTCGAAGGCTTTAGGAAAAGAGACTTGTATATTGTTGATTTCTCTGCAGGACCACAGCCTGCCACATGTCTACTTGCAAAAGCTTCAGAATGCTGGTTATGGCATCGACGACTTGGTCATGCTGTGATGAGGAACTTGCATACACTCGCAAAGAATAAGCACGTCATTGGCATCGAGGGTGTCAAATTCCTCAAATATCATCTTTGTGGGGCTTGTGAGGCTGGAAAGATCACTAGAGCCAAGCATCCCTCAAAGACTATCATGACCACTTCTCGTCCCTTTGAATTACTTCATATGGATCTATTTGGCCCTACTCATTACGCCATGTTCTCTAGTTTTGCATCATTATATGGCTTTGTCATAGTTGATGACTATTCTCGTTACACATGGGTGCCTATCATCACTTACAAAAATGAAGTGCAGGAAGTCTTCAAATGATTTTCTTCAAGAGCTTCCACTAACTTCAGTGTGAAGATCAAGCATATCAGGAGTGATAATGGAACTGAGTTGAAGAACACTAGCCTCGATGAATATCTCGATATGCTTGGTATTACTCACGAACTATCTGGTCCTTATACTCCTCAGCAGAATGGCGTCATGGAGCGCAAGAACAGGACTCTTGTTGAGATGGCCCGCACTATGCTTGATGAATACAAGACACCTCGGTGTTTCTGGCCTGAAGCAATTGATACTGCATGCCACATCATCAACCAGGTATATCTTCACAAATTATTCAAAAAGACCTCATATGAACTCCTCACTGACAAGAAACCCAATGTAAGTTATTTCAAAGTCTTCGGTGCTAAATGCTGGATTAGAGATCCTCACCATCACTCTAAATTTGCACTGAAAGCACATGAGGGTTTCATGCTTGGTTACGGAAAGGACTCGCACACGTACAGGGTCTTCAACATCAATCATCACAAGGTTGTTGAAATTGTAGATGTGCGGTTCGATGAAACTAATGGCTCGCAAAGAGAGCACCTACCTCCTGTGCTAGATGAAATGTCACCTGAGGAATCCATCAAGTTCAAAGCTACTGAGGATGTCATCCCTACCGAAGAATCTACTAAAGAAGTCATTCCTGATCGTGATGAAAATCACGCTGGTACTGCTGAAGAAACTGGTCCTGAAGAAACTGCTGGGCCTAAGCAAAGTTGCCAACCCACACATCCTCGCATTGCAAACAAAGTGCAAATTGAGAATATCATCGATGACATCAAAGCACTAGGTCCCCTCACACGCTCAAAAGCTTCACATTTATCTAACTTTTGTGGGCATTTTGCGTTTGTCTCTATCACAGAGCCCACTAAATTTGATGAAGCATTCATGGAATCTTAGTGGATTCAAGCCATGAAAGATTAATTGCATCAATTCAAGCTCAACAATGTGTGGGAGCTTATTAAGCGACCAGACCCACGCAAGCACAACATTATCGGTACCAAATGGATCTACCACAACAAACAAGACGAAAATGGCCTCGTGGTGAGGAATAAGGCTCATCTTGTAGCTCAAGGCTACAAACAGGTTGAAGGAATTGATTTCGATGAAACTTTTGCACCTGTTGCTAGACTTGAGGCTATTCGCATATTGCTTGCTACGCTAACCATCATAAGATCATCTTACATCAAATGGATGTGTAAAGTGCATTCCTCAGTGGTAAGCTTGAGGAAGAAGTATATGTTGCTCAACCACCAGGTTTTGAGGATCCAAAATTTTCAGATCACGTCTACAGACTCAACAAGGCCCTCTATGGCCTCAAACAAGCACCTTGGGTGTGGTATGACACACTGAAGGAATTCCTCATGAAGAAAGGCTTCAAACCCGCTTCACTTGACCCAACTCTTTTCACCAAATCATATGATGATGAATTATTCATGTGCCAAATATATGTTGATGATATTATCTTTGGCTATACTAACCAACGTTACAGTGATGAATTTGCCTATATGATGAGTGAAGAATATCAAATGTCTATGATGGGAGAATTGAAATTCTTCTTATGTCTTCAGATTCGTCAACAATACAATGGCATATTCATATCTCAGAAATACCTTAAGGATGTGTTGAGGAAATTAGGCTTGCAAGATTGCAAAGGCGTCAAAATTCCTATGCCCACAAATGGCCATTTATGCATTGATGAAAATGCTAAAGACTTCGATCAACAGGTATACCGCTCCATGATTGGCTCTTTATTGTACCTATGTGCATCTAGGCCTAATATTATGCTTAGTGTTTGCATGTGTGCCCGATTTCAAGCTACACCGAAGGAATCACACCATAAGGCTGTGAAGCGTATTCTTCGATATCTAGCTCACACACCAACACTTGGATTATGGTATCCCAAGGGCTTTTCCTTTGATCTCATTGTATATTCAGATTCTTACTATGATGGTGATCGGGTGGACCACAAGTCAACGTCAGGCACATGTCATTTCCTCGAACGATCCTTGGTATGTTGGTCCTCGAAGAAGCAGAACTGCGTATCACTCTCCACTGCAGAAGTTGAGTACATTGCTGCTGGATCTTACCATGCTCAATTACTATGGATGAAGCAAACACTCAAGGACTATGGCATCAACATGAAGAATGTGCCACTCTACTGCAACAATGAGAGTGCTATCAAGATTGCACACAACCTAGTTCAGCACTCGAAGACAAAGCACATCCAGATTCGTCATCATTTTCTTCGTGACCATGTGTTGAAGGGCGACATCTCCATCGACCATGCAAGTACTGAAGACCAGCTGGCCGATATCTTCACAAAGCCCTTGGATGAGAAGAGATTTAGCAAGTTGCGGTGTGAGCTAAATATCCTAGAATCTTCGAATGTTCTTTGAAAAGGACACACATCCTAACACTTATGCTGACTTGATGACTTAGATGTGCAACACACGAAGTAACATTTTTCTTCAATCAATGAAGACTAACCCTCTAAGCATGAAGAAATTGATTCTCAGAACCCTACGAGAGTTGTACGCGGTGTCTGAAATCAGCTTTGTTATACGGTGGGCTACGCCACCAACCAAAGTTGAAAATCTTCAATTTGAGTTTTTCTTCATTTTTGAAATTCCTCAGTTTTTCAAATTCTTCAACTTCGCATTGTCTTCACTCTTTCCGTCATTGTTCTTCATCGACTATATATATATATATATATATATATGAGTTTATGTCCTCCACAGCATTCACTTATTGCTAATTCTTCAAGTTGTTTTTTCTGCTAAGTGAATGTGATCGGACCCTTATCCCCCTCTATGCTAAACTCAACCTAGTCTGTTCACAAATTCTTCATGTGCGTTCTATTTGAAACTCGTTCAAATTCTTCACTGTGTCCTTGTCAGCTGAAGAAATTGCGAACGACACATTAAAATAATTCTTATATGAATTTTCAGTTTTGCCGCTCAAATCATTACACATTCCACGGAATATTTATCTATTCACCCACGATCTCACATGATCGCCACCTCTCAGTACGTGGGTGACACATGTTGCGCGAATGAAAAGGGTCAGGGGCACGTTCGTCCAAATTCTTCGGACGAGCGGTTTTTCACCTTAGCTATAAATAACCCCTTCCCTTCCTCATTTCGTTTTTACTCCGCTCAACCTCACTCCCTCGCTCGAGCTTCTCAAGCCCTAGTGCCGCCGCTACATCCATCGTCTCCGGTGAGGAAGAGCTTCACTGCCTCGACCTCGTCGTCGTCGAACTCGCACCGGCCGCAGAAATCTTCCCTCCGCCGCCGCCGTAGACGTCTTCCTCCGCCAAGTTAGGGTGTGGAAGATCCGAGCCGACGAACTTCCAAATCTACTCTTCCAGTTCGTCGTGTTTTTCATCAAGGGTAATTAAAAGTTACTTTTACCGCATTTATTCTACTAATGATTTTCATCAAATCTTCAAAAGGTGTTTATTCGTCAACCTCCACACTCTAAACACCTAGCACAAATCTTCAGTTCTTGATCTGTTTCTCTAAGTGACGTTTTTCTTCATGATTCCACAATTGTGTGAATCTCACGATCTGCACAACTTTGGAACTTAACTCAAAGAGCGCTTAGTGAAATTCTTCAAGACACATCGGGTCAATTTCCACAAACTTGTTATATTTTACAAAAACTTCTGAGAATGCATATGACCTCTCCAAATTCTTTGCACCTATCTTCTGTTCATAGGTACACATGTCTGCTGCTGAATCACTAGGTTCTCATCAACTTAACTCATTTGCAGCGTTCCTCGAAGAAAAGTTGCATACTTCTTCAGAGAACTCAATTGTGCAAATTCCTCGGCTGAAGAAAATGGCAGATGGTAAAAGGCCTCAGAAAGGAGGAAAGAAGCTTGAAGTCAATACTGCCTTTGAGATCCCCGCGGACATCTATGCAGGGTACTGCACGCCTGATGAGGCAACTCATGGCAAGGAGATGAAGAATGAGCGCAAAGTGCGCATACATAGGATTGAAAGAAGATGGGCAAGAGAGTGGAGGGAGTACAAATATGTCACTCCCAAATAGATGAATTTGCTCTTAACCCTCCATGCTCAAGACCTCCTCTGGCACCTGGCCAAAGAGCTGATCCAACAAGCCTTAAACATGGTGAGGATTATGTTGATGAATGGGCCAAGCGGTAAGCTAAGTTGGCCAAGCAGGCCAAAGAAGCAGTGAAGAATTTTAATGAGGATTTTGCTGCTGCCGCTGCCGTTGCTGAGGCTTCTTCAAGCAAGAAGGCTATGCCAAAGAAGCCAGCCAAGAAACCAAATTCCTCAGCAATGCCCTCACGGCCAAGTTCTTCTTCAATGCCCTCACGGCCAATCTCCTCAGTGCCACCAAGGCAAATTCCTCAAGCTGCCCCAGTTCCTCAAGCTACACAAATTCCTCGGGCTTCAAAACCCTCAGCTCCTCCGGCAAAGACCTCAGCACCTGTGCATCTCGCCACGTGTCAAAGGACCACTGGCATATCAATTGCCTCAGGAGCTTCAGCAAGTTCTTCAGCTCACCCTTCATCAACCGGTCCCACACTGCTGAAGACCAAGGCCCCTGGCATATCGATTGCCTCAACTTGTTCCTTATGGTGAAGAATATTAGATTCCTGAAGAATCTGCTGAAGAAGATCCCTCTGCTACTTCCACAGAGCAGATGGATGAAGAAATTGAAGTTGAGACTTTCACTTCAACTCCCTAGGCATCATCGCCAACGCCTCAGTTCACTGCTGAAGACGACGGCATTGAAGAAATGGAAGTGGATGAGGATGTGGACATTGGCTGCACCATCCAGTGATGAACGGTGATTTTTTGGGATAGTCAACACCCCAACTCTCCTCTGTTCACACCACTACAGCAAATTCCTCAGTCCCCAGCACCAACAGAAGTTCAGATGGGCTCTGAAGAAATACACACTACCCCTTCCATTCATGAAGAAATTCTAGCCACTAGTGCCGATGAAAATGCTGCTGAAGAAATGGAGGCCCAGGCTGCAAATAACGCAGAAGCTGAAATTCCTCAGCCTGCGGCTCTAGAAATTGACATACCAGAGGTTATTCTTCAAATCACTGACACCCCTCAACCCCATCCGAAAAATCCCTTCTCCAAGACTCCGAAGTTCAAGGCTGGCGCCTTCTTCAATGAGCATGTATTCTTCACGGACTACAATCCCTATGATTCTGCTCGTCTGAGGAGGAAGCGCTTCTGGAGAGCCAGTCAAGAAAATTTCTATTCTTCAGTGCTTTTCAACAAGTATAAAGTCTTCGACCATGAGCATATTCCTCACTTGGATATGGAATCACTGCCTTGCTTCACGCCAGTCCTCGCTGCCATTCATGATGCTGGCCTGCTCAACTTCTGCACTGACATTTGTGATTGGAATGAAGAACTCATTCTTCAATTCTATGTGATGCTGCACATCACCGGCAATGCTGAAGATGTGAACTCATGGGTGTTGGACTGGATGACCAAAAATAGACACTATAAGGCATCGCCCACTGAATTGCTTCATGCCATGCCAGTCAGTCCTCCCCCAGAAGGTGCACGTCTCATCTACTCTGAAACTGAGCTATCAGATCACTTCATGCAAGTGTTGATGAAGCCGTTGAAGCCTGGTCAAGCCTCAAGGTCAAAATTCCTTGTGAAGGAATTGCAATATGTGCCAAGGACTGTCTACCGCATCCCGACGAACACATTGAGTCCTATCAAAGGCCACGACTCGAATGATGAAGAAGTCATTGGCATCATGAAGAATCTGCTTTTCAATATCATGCACGGTATTCCTGTGAACTACCATGATTTCTTCATGAGGACTTTGGCAAACGTTGCAATGTCCCCATTTGAGTTGAAGCCTTATGCTCCTTGGATTATGAGATTCATCAGATCAAGGTCTTCACTCAACTACAAAGCTGATACACTCAACCATGGCAGCTACTTGCCCCCAATTGAAGTCCTCAAGCGGACATTTTCCTCAGCTGATGAAAAGGGCAAGGCCACTACTATTATTGATGAGGGCACTCGACCATTGGAAGGACAGTTTCACAAAGCTGCTTCATACTCCAACAATGATGACTCTGCTACTCATGATTCTGCCGCTAATGCCTCAAAGCAAAGTCCTCAGGCAACAGCTCCAAGGGTGATGACCGATCGTGAGCTTCTCCTCAGTCTTCATCAAAAGGTGGATCGCAATCACAAATGGGTAAAACGTTAGTTTGGTTCTATTCTTCACAACATGACTGCCACATATAATTCAGTGAAGAAGAACCATTACTACCTCAATGAAGTGTTTGATCGCACCTGGGCTATCCTGTCTCACCTTTACGGTGATGAAGATCTCAAGCATATGGGCTTCAAGCAGGACTTCGGCTGGTCTAAGCCTCCACCGAAGAAATTCAAGAAAGTTGCAGTTCCTCCTCTGGTGCCCATCTAGACGACACTGCGGCAGGCCCTTCTCCAACAAACGACCCCAACAACGCTGACACTCCTCCATCGACTTCGCGAAGAAATTCTTCAGGGGCGTTAGTCCTCAATTTTCGTCCCTTTTGGTCATTTGATGACAAAGGGGGAGAAATTTGAGTTAGTCTTCAAGCGAGTCTCTATATATATGGGTGTTTTTTTTGTTAAGTTGCAACTCTTGCTCTTCTGAAGCTTTTGTTGTATAAGTTGTAAACTTAAGTCTGATGGTGACCTGATACTTATGCTCTGTTTTTCTGCATGCTATTTGTCAGATTTCGGGTTCCGGCAGACCCTTGAGGTTCGAACACTGGGGTGCGCACGGAGATTTCGCCCTCTACCTACCTGCTCCTCGCCAACTCGCTAGGATCTAAACTATGAAAGGAACAACACAAGAGACACAGAGTTTATACTGGTTTAGGCCACCATTGTGGTGTAATACCCTACTCCAGTGTGTGGTGTGGTGGATTGCCTCTTGGGCTATTGATGAACAATACAAGGAAGAACAACCTCGCGAGGGTCTGTTCTTGGTTGGTGCGATGAACTGCTAGGAGGAGTTTAGTCGCTCTCTCTACTGGTTTTCTGGTGAGGATCCTCGATGCCTCTCTGCTAGCTGCCTCTGCCATGGGGGTGGCTAGTCCTATTTATAGGCAAAGGCCCTGGGCCTCTCCCCAAATATTGAGCGGGAAGGGCGCCAACAATTGGCCATTTTGAAGGGGAACATCGGGTACACTTATCCTGACTAAAGTTGGTCCTCGCCTGTCAAAGGCTCTGGTGGTGACCCCTGCTTGGGCTCCACAATGACTTCCTTCCTGCCGTTGGGCTGGTCTTGGTCTTGTTGCACCAAAATGGATGCCTTTGCTTGATGCTCTCGCACGCGCTTGCTCCCTTTGCACCAAAGAGGAAAGGAGGACACTGCATGGGCTGGCGCCCGACTGGCGCCCTTGGTCGTCATGGCTTGCGTCATGGGCACCTCGCAAGGTACCCCGCCTTGATCTCTCCGCCTCCTCGTGAGCCAGCCTGATGACGCCGTGCCTGAGGAAGCTCCTTGTTGTCCGCCCCGTGAGGCTTGGCCCCTCGTGAGGGTCTTGAGCTTGTGTTGATAAAGATGGGCCGTGCTGGGCCCCCCTTTGAGCCATGCCGCAGGCCGCAGGCAGGCAAGTCTGGGGACCCCCGTTCCCAGAACACCGACAGTAGCCCCCAGGCCCAAGGCGCGCCCGGACTTGGCAAAGCAGAGGGGCGAAAGGGCAAGTGCGAAGTGCCATGGGCCCTAACAGCCTGTGGCCTTGGGCGCCGCATGGCGGTTGATTGGACGTGGGCGGCTCAGCAACCGTGCGAGTTGATAAAGGAGCGGCATCTGTCCAGGCTTTTGCCTCCTTTGCTTTCTCCGGTTGCTGCTCAGATCCCCTTTCTTGCGCCTCTCCTTCCTGCCTCCGAAATCTTCAGATCTACTTCGTCCGCGCGCCCTAGCAAGACATGGCGCCTCACCAGGCCCCAGCCGGAGCTTGGTATTCGTCCGCCTTGGACTCACCGAACGTGTCGGAGGCGAGCCTTGCCCGGGTGCGCCTGATGGCGGCGGCGCAGGGCATCGATGGGGCGAAGGTGTTCAAGGCTAGCTCTGCCCTTCCTGAGGGCCAAGGGAGCACCTTCTATCCGCTCTTTCTGAGCGCCATTGTTACCGGTCTGGTGCCTCCCTTTTCTGAGTTCTTCTTCTCTATCCTCCGCCATTACAAGCTTCAAGCTCTGCATCTCCACCCCAACTCAGTCCTTCTTCTGGCAATCTTTGCCTACTATTGCGAGGCAAATGTAGGGGTGAAGCCCTCAGTGGCCTTACTGTGCCACTACTTCTCCCTCCGGACCTCTCGTGGTCCCGTCTCTTGGTGCGCGAGCTTCATCGCGTACGGTAGCTCCATCGCCATTTCGAACCCTGGGAAGAGGATTGAGGGCTTTAGGAGCAAGTGGGTCTTGGTAGATGCTGGGCGCATCCACCCTCGGCTGGTCTTGCCCACGGGGCACCCCGTGAGCTCCGACGACAGGTCCCGAGTGGAGCTCATGGACCCCCGCGCGAGGCTGGTGTTGGAGAAGATGGACGCGGATCTGAGGACGGCCAACATGGCAGCGGCGAAGCTGACTGGCACATCACTGCTGAGGGAATTCCTGGAGCACCAGCTGGCTCCGCTTCGTCAGTACTCACTTCCGATGTGGAGGCCCCACCCGAGCCCCGCGGTCTTGGGCAACGAGGACCTGGCTGCGGTTCTCCAGTCTTTGGTCGGGGGCGACGTGGTGAGGTTGGAGGGCGCTCCTACGCCCCTGTTCCTCCGCGAGGACTGGGAGCAGGTAGTGGAGTCCATGTCCGTCTTCAACGGGGACGGGCCCGTGCCCGCGGAGGCTCCCGAGGACCCGATGGACGTGTCCTCTGGCGACTCCAGCGAAGAGAAGGAAGAAGGAGAGCTGGAAAAAGGGCCTGACTCCGAGGCGACCGACGGAGAGTCGAGGGCTCCCCCCTTTGGCACAGGTCCCGCACTCTCCGCCTCTCTCTGAGTGATGACGACGAGGATGATGATGAGCAGGGCGGTGGGAGCCTGCCCCTGATCCCGAAGAAGGACCGGACAGGGCTGATCCCCCGCGGGTCTGCCCTAGCCCTGAGGCGATCCGCGGATGCGCCTCCTGCTCCTGAGCTCCTTGAGGCTGAGCCTTGCAGCCGGCTCTCGGGATTCAAGTACGGCCGGAGGCTGCTCGAGCTCGCGAGTGACGACCTATAAGTGCTTGTTTCCTGTCTTATTTGATGTTCTGTTGCCGGGGCTTGACGTTCTTATCTCCCGGCCAGGCTGGCGCCCGCGGCGAAGAAGTCGAAGGGAGCTCCTGAGGTTCCATCTGGGGCTGCGTCTCTGCCCACAAAAGAAGGTGACCGTGACGCACGGGCCTCTCCTGCCCGGGCGTCCTCGCGAGGCCTGGCTGAGCCGGCTGGGGCGAGCTCAGCCCCCACGGCCCAAGCGACTCCAGAGGTGCCCTTGCCTGATGCCACCACAACCGTTGTAGCGCAGCAGGCTCCACCTCAAGATACTGTGGTCACGCTGCCGTCTTCTCCTCCTACTCCACCGACTGCTGTTTCCCCGACTCCTCCTACTGTTCTGGATCGTGCTGCTGCCAAACTGGACCGTCTGCGGCAGGATCTTCTAGGCGCCGACCCTCGTTTAGTGGCCGGGCGCTTGGAGCCAGCTTCCGGCTGGATTCACTCCGACGCTTCGATTCAGGCGGCGTTGGTTCAGGCCTCGACGGCTTGCGACAAGGAGAAGTAGCCGTCCTTGGGGCGAAGGCTGCTCGCGTCGCCGCCTTGGGGGAGGTGGCTAATGTCCGAGGTCGCTGCAAGGTGCTGGAGAGCGAGCTGCAGGGCCTGCAGGACCAGCTCGCCGAGGAGACCCGCCTTCGCCAAGAGCAGGAGGAAGGCATGAAGGCTCGCGAGGTGGCCGTCAAGGACCGGGACGCCAAGCTCAAGAAGCGCTGTGACCGCCTAGGCACAATGGAGCAAGAGTTGGAGGCGAGGAAGGTCGAGCTGGACGGCAAGGCATGAGTTCTTGCGGAAGATCGCGTGGCCTTCGCGGAGATGGAGGAGAATGCTCGCACTTCGCTGAAGACGCTTTATGAGAGCGGCCTGGAGAGCCCGCTGGTCGGCGCCGAGGACGGCCCCGCCAAGCTGCTTCCCTTCCTGGTTCGTGCTCTTGAAGATGTCACCCTTGGCCTTGGCCCTACGGCTGAGGCTGAGGCGCGTGCCTTGTCTTCTGCAGCGCTGACGCGGGTCCTTACCCACATCTATCTTCGCGACCCCAACGTCGACCTCGACAGCCTGCTGGAGCCAGTGAGCAGCGAGCTTGCCACTACCGCTGCTGAGGCCGTGAAGGGTCGTGCTGAGGCTCTGCTGGGGAAGTTCCGAGCCTTCAGCACCAAGCCGAAGCGGGGCGCTGCCGACCCTGCAGCTCCACGAGGCGAACCCGCTCCGCGTAGCTCCACCACCGGCAAGTGACTCTTTGTGGCTCCCGTCCTGCTTTTAATTCCTGCAGATGTACCATGCCTCGGGGAGGCGTTAAAACTTGCATTTGGTGCTATGATAACAGTATGGACTGTAATATTTGCTTTTGAATTCCGTGAAATTTGCGCTATTTCCTTCCTACTTGCTTATGTTCTACGCCGGCAAAGCCCGGCCTCGCGCATACCTCAGCCGCCGTTAGCCCCGACCGGAAACCAGGACGAGACCAAGGAGTGAGGGGCTACGTGACAGGTTAGGCTCCTGAATCGCGATGCTTAGGATTCCCCCTTGGCGCTCGAACATCAAGTAGGGAGGTGACATGTGGGGGTGACTCCTTAGGGAGGTGAGATGCGGGTGGATCTACCGTTCTACGTCTGCAGAGCCCGGCCCCGCGCATACCTCAACCGCCGTTAGCCTTTCGGAACTAAGGAGTGAGGGGCTACGTGACCAGTTAGGCTCCTGAGTCGCGATGCTCAGGAGTCCCCCTTGACGCTCAAACGGCCTTCGTACCTTGGCTCCACTCGGGGAGAGACGTGCGACGAACCAGGCCCAGGGGGCCTGGCTGGGTGGCGTGTGTCTGGGCGTGACCCAGGCGCAGCCCCCGTGCCCAGCCCCCTCGCGCGGCATTCCCGAGGGGAGGCGTTGCGATGAGGCTAGACACTGAGCTCTGGGCTCCCTGAGGTTGATGCAGCCCGGGGGCCACCCTCAGTTGTTTATCACTAGCGCGGAGCATAGCGCTTCCGTATGTGTACGGACATAGCCACTCCTCGGCAGTGTCGTCAACCAGCGCGGAGCATGGTGCTTCCACTGGTGCGTGGGAGGGGGCTCCTCTACGGGAGGAGCCCCCGGGGCGTGTACAGCCCCACCCTGACACGTGGCTGGCACGGTAGGGCCTGGCGAGGTGTATCTGGGCACCCGAGAGCCAGCGCGGGACTCACGAGGCCCTACCTCAAGGCGGGTTGCGCCTGGCACTGGGCCTTATCTTGGGGTGTGTTCCTGCAAATTTGGTTAGATGTCGAAACTCTACGTCCTCGGGTCCCGGCCCTCGATCTGGTGTCAGTCGTCGCTGGTATGCCAGGTCGCGATGCCGTGGACAAGGCCAGAGGGTGAGGGCTAGAGAGCCGGTAGGAGCCCTGAGTCGCGATGCTCAGGTACCCCCCTTTAACGCGCAAGCTTGGTTAGATGTCGAAACTCTACGTCCTCGGGTCCCGGCCCTCGAGCTGGTCTCAGCCGTCGCTGGTATGCCAAGTCGCGATGTCGTGGACAAAGCCAGAGGGTGAGGCCTGGAGAGCCGGTAGGAGCCCTGAGTCGCGATGCTCAGGTACCACCCCTTTAACCCGCAAGTTGCCGACATTAAGGAAGAAAAGGTGCCACGGACAGGCACGAAATAACAAGCATGATGGGTCGAAAGCATGGCCCAAAGATAAACGCAAGAGGGGTGCACGCCGCTGGGTCTGACCCGAGCGACTTGGGGATAATGCAGCCTGAGGGGCGCCCCCAACAAAGTAAGCTAAAAACACGAGCAAAAGGGATACACGCCGCAGGGACGGACCCACGCGGCCTGGGAATGATGCAGCCCTGAGGGTGCTCCCAGCTGGAAAAGAAACTTGAAAGATGTCACCTGATAGCGTTGACGACGAAGGGGTGTTGGTGTAGCAGACTCGGGGGGCTGTGGGAGCCGATCCTCATGATCCCCCAGGCCCAGGGGCCTCGGGAGGCTCCGGAGGCGCTGGTGACTCCTCGCGGACCATCTCCATCTCCGCTAGGGCTGCAGAACGCCTAGCCTCTTGAGCCTCTGGGATGCCCCTCATGAGGCGCTGGTACGTGGCAGCCGCTTTCGGCAAGCCATAAGGTATGCGAACGTAGCTATGGGGTGGACCTTCGCAGCGCCCCACTTGCGAGGGCCAGAGACGCTCCTGAGGGGCGGCTCGGTTGAGCCCTGGTATGTCAATGCAGACGCGCAGTCCACCATCCTCGCCTAGATGGGGAGCCAATGCAGGCAAGCGGCGGCTGCCTCTCATGACTCTTGACTCCTGGAGCTCCTGAATGGCCTTGCTAACGAACTCCTGAGGGTCTGACCCTCCTTGCCTTGCTCCTTCTTGAGGGAAACATGCTTCGAAACATGCCTCCAAGTGGTGCCCAAGCGCCTCCCTCGTGACCTTGGCGAGGTCGGCGGCCCTCCAGGTGAGAGCCCCCGAGCCCTGCCTGAGGAGGGCGCCGGGCGCGCTTCCCTATGCGATGGAAGGAGGTTCCCCCTGAGCAGGCGCGGGCCCTGAGGGGCCTGCCTCCTGAGAGGCCGAGCCGGACGATGTCTTCTCCTTCTTGGGGGCGGTCTCGGGAAGCCTCCTGCTTCTGCGATCCGGGTCTTCCAGTGATGCGGCCTGAAAGGCTCGTTCCAGGGAGCACACCGCGTCTTTCTCTTCGCAGGGCACCGTGATGACTCCGCCACTTCCTGGCATCTTGAGGACGTTGTAGCCGTGGTGGGTTACGGCCATGAACTTGGCCAGCGCTGGGTACCCGAGGATGGCGTTGTATGGTAGGCGAATGTGGGCGACGTCAAAGTCGATGAGCTCGGTGCGGTAGTTGTCGCGCGCCCCGAAGCTGACAGGGAGGCAGACCTACCCAATCGGGACCATGGAGCTGTCGGTGACTCCGGAGAAAGGCTTGGTTGGCTGAAGCTGATTGTAGGGCACTTACAGATTGTTGAATGTTTCCACGGACAGGACGTTGAGCCCTGCCCCGCCATCGATGAGGGTCCTGGTGACTAGCACGTTGCTGATGATTGGGTAATAAAGCATTGGGAGAACTCCGGCTGTGGCCGCGCACTTGAGCTGATCTGCTGAGCTGAACATGATGGTGCACGCCGACCACCTAAGAGGGCGCGTGGCCTCGAGCTTGGGGAGGACTGCATTTACTTCGCGGGCGAACTGCTTGAAGATACGTTGAGAGGCTGGGGCTTGAGCTCCGCCCAGGATGTAGGCGATCGCACGTGGCTCCTGGAAGCCCCCAGCCCCCTCGTCCTGATGACGTTTCTCATTTCTCCTTGGCTACGGCGGAAGTGGAGGGAGGCCTGCGTTGCCTTGCGGGCGATCCTCACGAGGCTGATCCCTCCAGGCTCCCTCGCGAGGCGGGTCCAGCCAGCGATCCTCGCGAGGTTGGTCGCGCCACCCTTGGCGAGGGCCACGGTCTTCCCAGCATCCTGCGTTCCTTCCTCCTCCTCGACTGTAGCCCCGGTCGCTGCAGTCGGGATGTCGGCCGACCCTTCCTTCACGCACGGCTGGGAGCTCTTGGCATTCATTGGTGTTGTGGGTGTGGAGGTCGTCGTACACGCAGTACCGAGTGCCCTTGGAAGATTCGGGCTGATCTCTGCCCCGCTTGGTGTCTGGTTCTGCCACGAGTACGGCAGCCCCCTTGCACTTCGCGTCCTTGGCCTTGGGCTTCTTCTCTTCTGGGTCTGCGGCAGGCAGCTCGAGGAGGGAGAGACGCCCTTCCTCAGCCCTAGCGCACTTGGTCGCCAAGTTGAACAGCTCCAAGGAAGTGCACAGGTCTTCATGCATTGCCAGCTCCTCCTTCATCTTGACGCCGCGCACGCTGTCGGAGAAGGCTGAGATGATGGCCTCCTCGGTCACCTTGGGAATCTTGAGGCGCGCGTTGTTGAAGCACTGGATGTACTTCTGTAGGGTTTCCCCTGGTTGTTGCTTGATTCGGTGCATGTCGCTCACGGCAGGTGTCCTGTCGCGAGTACCCTGGAAGTTGGCGATGAAGCGGGTGTGCATCTCGTCCCAGGAGGAGATCGTGCCTGGAGCCAGGTTCAGGAGCCAGGTGCGGGCCCCATCCTTGAGCGCCATGGGAAACCAGTTCGCCATGACCTTCTCGTCTCCATTGGCAGCTTCGATGCCCATCTCGTAGAGCTGGAGGAACTCGGCAGGGTCAGCCATACCGTCGTAACGAGGAGGCAGGTCTGGCTTGAACTTGACGGGCCACGCGATGCTGCGCAGCTTGGTGGTGAAGGCACGGCAGACTGCCGTGGCCACGGGAGGCCTTGGGTGACGAAGAGCTTGGTCCTGCGGGTCCCCATGCGCTGCAGCTGGGAGCAGCGTGGGGTCTTGACGTGCCGGAGCAGGGACGTGGTCGCGACGAGCTGGAGCAGGGAGCGCTCGCGCAGCTTCTCGCGGGCGAGGGATTTCTTGGCAGCTTTGCTCTTGCCGCGCTGGCGCCTGATGGAGCGGGTTCCGCCCAGGGGGGCACGCGCCTTGGGGCCAGGGCGCCTTCTTGAGGGGGAGGCGGCTGAGGCGCCCTCAGAGCTTCATCTCCCGCGCAGGGCGGGGTGCAGTGCAGCGGGACGGACGATGCAGGAGAGCCCCCTGCAGCACGAACGAGCTCGGTGACGCGGTCGAGCCATTCTTCGTAGACA
Source organism: Triticum aestivum (assembly GCF_018294505.1). Classification (NCBI taxonomy): domain Eukaryota; kingdom Viridiplantae; phylum Streptophyta; class Magnoliopsida; order Poales; family Poaceae; genus Triticum; species Triticum aestivum. The sequence goes on from NC_057798.1 coordinate 528,012,644, forward strand.
TCGTCGACGGGACGGTAGCGCGGGAGCTCGTTTGCCGCGATGAGCGCAGCTCGAGCCTCCATGGGTGCGCGGAACGCGCGAGACAAAGAACCAGTTGGGGTGAGCGAGGGTGTAGCAGTGTGGCCGTCTTGCCTCACGGAGGGATGCTGGGATGATGCTTTCTTCTCGTTCCCCGCCGGGCCGGTGGCGGCATTGACGGCAGGCGACGGGGAACGACGAGGGCGCCCGCCGACGGGAGCCGTCTGGGCGACGCGGGAAGCGAGGGCGGCTCGGTGCTCGACGCGGGCCCGACGAGCGTCAGACATGGATGCGATGGTCGGAGAAGAACAGGGCGACGGAAGACAAATTCCGGCGCACCCCTACCTGGCGCGCCAAATGTCAGATTTCGGGTTCCGGCAGACCCTTGAGGTTCGAACACTGGGGTGCACACGGAGATTTCGCCCTCTACCTACCTGCTCCTCGCCGACTCGCTAGGATCTAAATTACGGAAGGAACAACACAAGAGACACAGAGTTTATACTGGTTCAGGCCACCATTGTGGTGTAATACTCTACTCCAGTGTGTGGTGTGGTGGATTGCCTCTTGGGCTGTTGATGAACAATACAAGGAAGAACAGCCTCGCGAGGGTCTGTTCTTGGCTGGTGCGATGAACTGCTAGGAGGAGTTCAATCGCTCTCTCTACTGGTTTTCTGGTGAGGATCCTCGATGCCTCTCTGCTAGCTGCCTCTACCGTGGGGGTGGCTAGTCCTATTTATAGGAAAAGGCCATGGGCCTCTCCCCAAATATTGAGAGGGAAGGGCGCCAACAATTGGCCATTTTGAAGGGGAACATCGGGTACACTTATCCTGACTAAAGTTGGTCCTCGCCTGTCAAAGGCTCTGGTGGTGACGCCTGCTTGGGCTCCACAATGACTTCCTTCCTGCTGTTGGGCTGGTCTTGGTCTTGTTGCACCGAAATGGATGCCTTTGCTTGATGCTCTCGCACGCGCTTGCTCCCTTTGCACCAAAGAGGAAAGGAGGACACTGCATGGGCTGGCGCCCGACTGGCGCCCTTGGTCGTCACAGCTTGCGTCATGGGCACCTCGCGAGGTACCCCGCCTTGATCTCTCCGCCTCCTCGTGAGCCAGCCTGATGAGGCCGTGCCTGAGGAAGCTCCTTGTTGTCCGCCCCGCGAGGCATGGCCCCTCGCGAGGTTCTTGACCTTGTGTCGATGAAGATGGGCCGTGCTGGGCCCCCCTTTGAGCCACGCCACAGGCCGCAGGCAGGCAAGTCTGGGGACCCCCGTTCCCAGAACGCCGACACTATTTCCTCTTTAATGTTATGCACGCATGCTGAATTACATCAGTCACCATATTTCATCATGCATTTCAAATTCTTCATTTCATATGTTAAATGCGTGTATGAATTACAAGATATAGGGGGAGTTCTCCATGATTCTAATCTTCAATTGTGCATTGCTTCAAAAGCAAATTCCTCACTATACACATCCTCAGGGGGAGTTCTTCTATATCTTTCAATCAAATTCCTACATATTGAGTACTTACAATTCATATGTTTATCCCGTTGAAAACTTAACCTATATTGTCATCAATCACCAAAAAGGGGGAGATTGTAAGTGCATCTAGTGCCCCTTAGTGATTTTTGTGTATTGAAGACTTATAGGTTAAGGGACTAATATGTTTGTAAGTGTACACAGGCTATATAAGTCAATGAGGAGTTTGTTATTTACAGTGAAAGTCGACCCCTAAAAATGAATGTCTTCGGCTGAAGACTTTGGTTCTCCTGAAGACTTTGAAAGTGAAGAAATTAGTGTCACCTTGAAAACTTTGATATTCATGCAAGGAATCTGAAGCGTGAAGATTTTGTTTTCGTAGTTTCATTTTCTCTTTCTTGAGTCATAGGAAACACGCACTATTAAAGGGGGTCGAGGTAATACTAAGGAAACTGATTTCCAAGTGATGCTCATCTCAAAATCCTACACCTACCCAATCCTTCGAGTGAAGCCATTGGAAATCTCATATCAGTTCAGTCAATTTCTTCAGTGACAGAGACGAAGATCTTCTGGTCTCTGAGGAATTTGTTCTGACTGAGGAGTTAGGAATTCGCCAGTGCGAATTGCCTACATGGTGAGGAACATGATAGCCCTGAGGAATTCAAACCTCAAATTCGACCGTTGTTGTGCCGCGCGCTAGTTGTCCCAAAATATCCTACCACCTAACGGTCATATCAGACAATGGCATTTATGTCTTATCATGTCAGGATGCTCCCTAGGCTATAAATAGTCGCCCCCTACAACCACTAGCTGGTTGGCTGCTCCAAGAGAAACTGACACTTGTCATTTTAGAGCATCCCATCCTCCGAGGACTTTGAGCGAAAATCATCAAGTGAGGAAAACCCAAATCCCAAACCCAAACCTACAAACCCCAAAGTGATTGAGCATCACTGAAGAGATTGTTCCTGTGTGGAACCGACGCTTGTTAGCTTTGAGGACTGTGTATCCTCCAGACGGTTAGGCGTCATGGTCTGAGCATCCAAGAGGAATTGTGGATTGCCGAGTGACCAAGTCTATGAAGGTTTGGTAGTCACCTGTGAATATTTACCACTACTGTTGGGCGAGGTCTGTGTGATCTTAGCTCAAGGAGAATACGGTGAGGACTGTGTGTCCTCGAGTTTAAATACTCAGCCGCTCCAACCAGACGTACAACTGTCACAGCAGTTGGAACTGGTCTACCAAATCATTGTCTTCACCAAGCCTACTGGTTCCATTTCCTCAACCCTTTCTATTCCTCAGTTATGTGTTGATGAACCTGATCATTACTGTTTGAAGACTTTGACTAAAGACTTTCTCTAATTCCTCAATCCTATTTCTTCAGTTAGTTTGTCTTCGTCCTTCTTATCTTGTGTTTACGCTTTCTATACTTTTGTTTGTATTTCATTTCTTCATGATGACTATGTTGTTGCTTTGTTATGCTTATACCTAAGTACTTATTCCGCTGCAAGTAGTTCTTCGCTTAGGAATTTCCTCACCCTGACATTCCTCAATGAAGAATTCACAAAAATCGCCTATTCACCCCCCTCTAGTCGACGTAACTCCCTTTCACTCCTCAACCTACTGAACCTACTGAAAATGTTTACTTTGGAATTCCTTCGGGTATGATAGAGAAACTGCTAGCTAATCCCTTTACAGGAGATGGAACATTGCATCCCGATTTACACCTTATCTATGTGGATGAAGTTTGTGGATTATTTAAGCTTGCAGGTATGCCCGATGATGTTATCAAGAAGAAGGTCTTCCCTTTATCTTTGAAGGGAGAGGCATTGACATGGTATAGGCTATGTGATATGGGATCATGGAACTACAAACGATTGAAATTGGAATTTCACCAGAAGTTTTATCCTATGCATCTTATTCATCGTGATCGTAATTATATATATAATTTTTGGCCTTTGGACTTGCGAAGGAGAAAGCATCGCTCAAGCTTGGGGGAGGCTTAAGTCAATGTTATATTCATGCCCCAATCATGAGCTCTCAAGAGAAATGATTATTCAAAACTTTTATGATCGGCTTTCTCTCAATAATCGCTCCATGCTCGATACTTCTTGTACTGGCTCTTTTACGATGAAGACTATTGAATTCAGATGGGATTTATTGGAAATAATTAAATGCAACTCTAAAGATTGGGATCTCGACGAAGGTAAGGAGTCAGGTATGACACCTAAGTTTGATTGTGTTAAATCTTTTATGGATACCGATGCTTTTCGTGAATTTAGCACTCAATATGGACATGACTCTGAGATAGTAGCTTCTTTCTGTGAATCATTCGCTACACATGTTGACGTCCCTAAGGAGAAGTGGTTTAAATATAATCCTCCCATTGAAGTAAAAGTAGTTGCACCTATTAAAGTTGAAGAAAAGACTATCACTTATAATGATCCTGTTGTTCCTACTACTTATATTGAGAAACCACCTTTTCCTGTTAGGATAAAGGATCATGCTAAAGCTTCAACTGTGGTCCGTAAGAGTAATACTAGAACACCTACACCACCTGAGCAAATTAAGGTTGAACCTAGTTGTCGGATTTCGGGTTCCGGCAGACCCTTGAGGTTCGAACACAGGTGTGTGCGCGGAGATTTCGCCCTCTACCTACCTGCTCCTGGCCGACTCGCTAGGATCTAAACTACGAAAGGAACAACACAAGAGACACAGAGTTTATACTGGTCCAGGCCACCATTGCGGTGTAATACCCTACTCTAGTGTGTGGTGTGGTGGATTGCCTCTTGGGCTGTTGATGAACAATACAAGGAAGAACAGCCTCGTGAGGGTCTGTTCTTGGCTGGCGCAATGAACTGCTAGGAGGAGTTCAGTCACTCTCTCTACTGGTTTTCTGGTGAGGGTTCTGTTCTCTAGATCTCTCTCTTGCTCTAGGTGCCTCTACCTTGGGGGTGGCTAGTCCTATTTATAGGCAAAGGCCCTGGGCCTCTTCCCAAATATTGAGCGGGAAGGGCGCCAACAATTGGCCATTTTGAAGGGGAACAGCAGGTACACTTATCCTGACTAAAGTTGGTCCTCGCCTGTCAAAGGCTCTGGTGGTGACGCCTGCTTGGGCTCAACAATGACTTCCTCCCTGCCGTTGGGCTAGTCTTGGTCTTGTTGCACCAAAATGGATGCCTTTGCTTGATGCTCTCGCCCCCGCTTGCTCCCTTTGCACCAAAGAGGAAAGGAGGACACTACGCGGGCTGGCGCCCTTGGTCGTCATGGCTTGCGTCATGGGCACCTCGCGAGGTACCCCGCCTTGAACTCTCCGCCTCCTCGTGAGCCAACCTGATGAGGCCGTGCCCGAGGAAGCTTCCTGTCATCCGCCCCGCGAGGCTTGGCCCCTCGCAAGGGTCTTGAGCTTGTGTTGATGAAGATGGGCCATGTTGGGCTCCCCTTTGAGCCACGCCACAGGCCGCAGGCAGGCAAGTCTGGGGACCCCCGTTCCCAGAACGCTGACAGTAGCCCCCGGGCCCAAGGCGCGCCCGGACTTGGCCGAGCAGAGAGGCGAAAGGGCAAGTGCAAAGCGCCGCGGGCCCTAACAGCCTGCGGCCTTGGGCGCCGTGTGGCGGTTGATTGGACGTGGGCACCTCAGCAACCGCGCGAGTTGATAAAGGAGCGGCATCTGTCTAGGCTTTACCTCCTTTGCTTTCTCCGGTTGCTGCTCAGATCCCATTTCTTGCGCCTCTCCTTCCTGCCTCCGGAATCTTCAGATCTACTCCGTCCGCACGCCCTAGCAAGACATGGCGCCTCGCCAGGCCCCGGCCGGAGCTTGGTATTCGTCCGCCTTGGACTCGCTGAATGTGTCGGAGGCGAGCCTTGCCTGGGTGCGCCAGATGGCGACGACACAGGGTATCGATGGGGCGAAGGTGTTCAAGGCCGGCTCTGCCCTCCCTGAGGGCCAAGGGAGCACCTTCTATCCGCTCTTCGTGAGCTCCATTGTTGCCGGTCTGGTGCCTCCCATTTTTGAGTTCTTCTTCTCTGTCCTCCGCCATTACAATCTTCAAGCTCTGCATCTCCACCCGAACTCTGTCCTTCTTCTAGCAATCTTCGCCTACTACTGCGAGGCTCACGTAGGGGTGAAGCCCTTAGTGGCCTTGCTGGGCCACTACTTCTCCCTCCGGACCTCTCATGGTCCCGTCTCTGCATGCGCGAGCTTCGTCGCGTACGGTAGCTCCATCGCCATTTCGAACCCCGGGAAGAGGATTGAGGGCTTCAGGAGTAAGTGGATCTTGGTAGATGCTGGGCGCATCCACCCCCGGCTGATATTGCCCACGGGGCACCCCTCGAGCTCCGACGACTGGTCTCGAGTGGAGCTTGTGGACCCTCGCGCGAGGCTGGTGTTGGAGAAGATGGACGCGGATCTAAGGCCGGCCAGCATGGCGGCGACGAAGCTGACTGGCGCATCGCTGCTGAGGGAATTCCTGGAGCACCAGCTGGCTCCGCTTCGTCAGTACCCACTTCCGATGTGGAGGCCCCACCCGAGCCCCGCGGTCTTGGCCGACGAGGATCTGGCTGCGGTTCTCCAGTCTTTGGTCGGGGGCGACGTGGTGAGGTTGGAGGGCGCTCCTACGCCCCTGTTCCTCCGCGAGGACTGGGAGCAGGTAGTGGAGTCCATGCCCGTCTTCAACGGGGACGGGCCCGTGCCTGCGGAGGCTCCCAAGAACCCGGTGGACGTGTCTTCCGGCGACACCAGCAAAGAGAAGGAAGAAGGGGAGCGGGAAAAGGGGGCTGACTCCAAGGTGACCGATGGAGAGTCGAGGGCTCCCCCCCTTCGGTGCAGGTCCCGCGCTCTCCGCCTCTCTCTGAGTGATGACGACGAGGATGATGACGAGCAGGGCGACGGGAGCCTACCCCCGATCCCGAAGAAGGACCGGACCGGGCTGATCCCCCGCGGGTCTGCCCCGGCCCCGAGGTGTTCCGCGTACGCGCCTCTTGCTCCTGAACTCCTTGAGGCTGATCCTTCCAGCCGGTTCTCAGGCTTCAAGTACGGCCGGAGGCTGCTCGAGCTCGCGAGTGATGACCTATAAGTGCTTGATTCCTGTCTTATTTCTTGTTCTATTGCTGAGGCTTGACGTTCGTATCTCCCGGCTAGGCTGGCGCCCGCGGCAAAGAAGTCGAAGGGAGCTCCTGAGGTTCCATCTGGGGCAGCGCCTCTGCCCGCGAAAGAAGGTGACCGTGACGCACGGGCGTCTCCTGCCCGGGCGTCCTCGCGAGGCCTGGCTGAGCCAGCTGGGGCGAGCTCAGCCCCCACGGCCCAAGCAACTCCCGAGGTGCCCTTGCTTGATGCCGCCACCACAACCGTTGGGGCGCAGCAAGCTTCACCTCAGGATACTGTGGTCACGCTGTCGTCTTCTCCTCCTACTCCACCGGATGCCGTTTCCCCGACTCCTCATACTGTTCTGGATCGTGCTGCTGCCAAACTGGACCGTCTGTGGCAGGATCTTCTGGTTGCCGACCCTCATTTAGTCGCTGGGCGCTTGGAGCTAGCTTCTGGCTGGATTCGCTCCGATGCTTCGATTCCGGCGGCGCTGGTCCAGGCCTCAACGACTTGTGACGAGGAGAAGCAGGCCGTCCTTGGGGCGAAGGCTGCTCGCAACGCAGCCTTGGGGAAGGTGGCTAATGTCCGAGGTCGCTGCAAGGCGCTGGAGAGCGAGCTGCAGGGCCTGCAGGAACAGCTCGCCAAGGAGACCCGCCTTCGCCAAGAGCAGGAGGAAGGCATGAAGGCTCGCGAGGAGGCCATCAAGGAAAGGGACGCCAGGCTCAAGAAGCGCGGTGACCGCCTAGGCGCGCTGGAGCAAGAGTTGGAGGCGAGGAAGGTCGAGCTGGACGGCAAGGCACGGGTTCTTGCCGAGGATCGCGTGGCCTTCACGGAGATGGAGGAGAAGGCTCACACTTCGCTGAAGATGCTTTATGAGAGCAGCCTGGAGAGCCCGCTGGCCGGCGCCGAGGATGGCCCCACCAAGCTGCTTCCCTTCCTGGTTCGTGCTCTTGAAGATGTCACCCTTGGCCTTGGACCTACGGCTGAGGCCGAGGCGCGTGCCTTGTCTTCTGCAGCGCTGACGCTGGTCCTTACCCACATCTATCTTCGCGAACCCAACGTCGACCTCGACAGCCTGCTGGAGCCAGTGAGCGGCGAGCTTGCCGCTGCCGCTGCTGAGGCCATGAAGGGTCGTGCGGAGGCTCTGTTGGGGAAGTTCCGGGCCTTTAGCACCAAGCCGAAGCGGGGCGCTGCCGACCCTGCATCTCCACGAGGCGAACCCGCTCCGCACAGCTCCACCGCCGGCAAGTGACTCCGTTGTGGCTCCCGTCCTGCTTTTAATTCCTGCACGTGTACCATGCCTCGGGGAGGCATTAAAACTTGCATTTGGTGCTATGATAATATTATGGATTGTAATATTTGCTTTTGAATTCCTTGAAATTTGTGATATTTCCTTCCTACTTGCTTATGTTCTACGCCGGCAGAGCCCGGCCCCGCGCATACCTCAGCCGCCGTTAGCCCCGACCGGAAACCAGGACGGAACCAAGGAGTGAGGGGCTACGTGACAAGTTAGGCTCCTGAGCTGCGATGCTCAGGAGTCCCCCTTGGCGCTCGAACAGCAAGTAGGGAGGTGAGATGTGGGGGTGACTCCTTAGGGAGGTGAGATGCGGGTGGATCTATCATTCTACGTCTGCAGAGCCCGGCCCCACGCATACCTCAACAGTCGTTAGCCTTTCAGAAATAAGGAGTGAGGGGCTATGTGACCAGTTAGGCTCCTGAGTTGTGATGCTCAGGAGTCCCCCTTGACGATCAAACAGCCTTCATACCTTGGCTCCACTCGGGGAGGGACATGCGACGAACCAGGCCTGGGGGGCCTAGCTGGGTGGCGTGCGTCTGGGTGTGACCCAGGCGCAGCCCCCGTGCCCAGCCCCCTTGGGCGGCACTCCCGAGGGGAGGCGTTGCGATGAGGCTAGACACTGAGCTCTGGGCTCCCTAAGGTTGATGCGGCCCGGGGGCCACCCTCAGTTGTTTATCACCAGCGCGGAGCATAGCGCTTCCGTATGTGTACGGGCATAGCCGCTCCTCGGTAGTGTCGTTAGCCAGCGCGAAGCATGGTGCTTTCACTGGTGCGTGGGAGGGGGCTCCCCTCCGGGAGGAGCCCCCGGGGCGTGTACAACACCGCCCTGACAGGTGGCTGGCACGGTAGGGCCTGATGAGGTGTATCTGGGCACCCATGAGCCAGCGCGGGACTCATGGGGCCCTACCTCAAGGCGGGTTGCGCCTGGCACTGGGCCTTATCTTGGGGTGTGTTCCTGCAAATTTCGTTAGATGCCGGAGCTCTACGTCCTCGGGTCCCGGCTCTCGAGCTGGTCTCAACCGTCGCTGGTATGCCAGGTCGCGATGCCGTGGACAAGGCCGGAGGGTGAGGGCTGGAGAGCCGGTAGGAGCCCTGAGTCGTGATGCTCAGGTACCCCCACTTTAACACGCAAGCTTGGTTAGATGTCAAAACTCTACGTCCTTGGGTCCCGGCTATTGAGCTGGTCTCAGCCGTCGCTGGTATGCGAGGTCGCGATGCCGTGGACAAGGCTAGAGGGTGAGGGCTGGAGAGCCGGTAGGAGCCCTGAGTCGCGATGCTCAGGTACCCCCCCCCCCCTTTAACGCGCAAGCTGCCGACATCAAGGAAGAAAAGGTGCCACGGACAGGCACGAAATAACAAGCATGATGGGTCGAAAGCATGGCTCGAAGATAAATGCAAGAGGGGTACACGCCGCTGGGTCTGACCCGAGCGACTTGGGGATAATGCAGCCCGAGGGGCGGCCCCAACAAAGTAAGCTAAGAAAACACGAGCAAAAGGGATACACGCTGCAGGGACGGACCCACACAGCCTGGGAATGATGCAGCCCTGAGGGCGCTCCCAGCTGGAAATGAAACTTGAAAGATGTCACCTGATAGTGTTGATGACGAAGGGGTGTTGGTGTAGCAGACTCGGTGGGCTGTGGGAGCCGATCCTCACGAGCCCCCGGGCCCAGGGGCCTCGGGAGGCTCCGGAGGCGCTAGTGGCTCCTCGCGGACCATCTCCATCTCCGCCAGGGCTGCGGAATGCCTGGCCTCTTGAGCCTCCAGGATGCCCCTGACGAGGCGCTGGTACGTGGCAGCCGCGTTCGGCAAACCATTAGGCATGCGAACATAGCTGTGGGGTGGACCTTTGCAGCGCCCCACTGGCGAGGGCCAGAGGCGATCCTGAGAGGCGGCTCGGTTGAGCGCTGGTATGTCGATGCAGACGCGCAGCCCACCATCCTCGCCTGGATGGGGGGCCACAGCGGGTAAGCAGCGGCTAACTCTCATGACTCTTGACTCTTGTAGCTCCTGAATGGCCTTGCTGACGAACTCCTGAGGGTTTGGCCCTCCTTGCCTTGCTCCTTCTTCAGGGAAACGTGCTTCGAAACACGCCTCCAAGTGGTGCCCAAGCGCCTCCCTCGTGACCTTGGCAAGGTCGGCGGCCCTCCAGGGGAGAGCCCCCGAGCCCTGCCTGAGGAGGGCGTCGGGCGCGCTTCCCTATGCGATGGAAGGAGGTTCCCCCTGGGCAGGCGCGGGCCCTAAGGGGCCTGCCTCCGAAGGGGTCGGGCCGGACAATGTCTTCTTCTTCTTGGGGGCGACGTCGGGAAGCCTCCTGCTTCCGCAATCTGGGTCTTCCAGTGATGCGGCCTAAAAGGCTCATTCCAGGGAGCACACCGCGTCTTTCTCTTCGCAGGGCACCGTGATGACTCTGCCACTTCCTGGCATCTTGAGGACGTTGTAGCCGTGGTGGGTTACGGCCATAAACTTGGCCAGCGCTGGGTACCCGAGGATGGCATTGTATGGCTGGCGAATGTGGGCGCCGTCAAAGTCGATGAGCTTGGTGCGGTAGTTGTCGCGTGCCCCGAAGGTGACAGGGAGGCGGACCTGCCCAATTGGGACCGTGGAGCCGTCGGTGACTCCGGAGAAAGGCTTGGTTGGCTGAAGCTGATTGTAGGACACTTGGAGATTGTTGAATGTTTCCACGGACAGGATGTTGAGCCCTGCCCCGCCATCGATGAGGGTCCTGGTGACTAGCACATTGCTGATGATATGGGAACAAAGCATCGGGAGGACTCCGGCTGTGGCCGCGCACTTGAGCTGATCCGCTAAGCTGAACATGATGCTGCACGCCGACCACCTGAGAAGGGCGCGTGGCCTCGAGCTTGGGGAGGAGTGCATTTACTTCGCGGGCGAACTGCTTGAAGATGCGTTGAGAGGCTGGGGCTTGAGCTCCGCCTAGGATGTAGGCGATCGCACGTGGCTCCTGGAAGCCCCCAGCCCCCTCGTCCTGATGACGGTCCTCATTTCTCCTTGGCTGCGGCGGCAGCGGGGGGAGGCCTGCGTTACCTTGCGGGTGATCCTCGCGAGGCTGATCCCTCCAGGCTCCCTCGCGAGGCGGGTCCTGCTAGCGATCCTCGCGAGGTTGTTCACGCCACCCTTGGCGAGGGCCGCGGTCTTCCCAGCGTCCAGCGTTCCTTCCTCCTCCTCGGTCGTAGCCCCGGTCACTGCGGTCGGAACGTCGGCCGACCCTTCCTTCACGCACGGCTCGGAGCTCTTGGCATTCATTGGTGTTGTGGGTGTGGAGGTCGTGGTACACGCAGTACCGACTGCCCTTGGAGGATTTGGGCTGATCTCTGCCCCGCTTGGTGTCTGGTTCTGCCGCGAGCACGGCAGCCCCCTTGCGCTTCACGTCCTTGGCCTTGGGCTTCTTCTCTTCTGGGTCTGCGGCAGGCAGCTCGAGGAGGGAGAGACGCCCTTCCTCAGCCCTGGCGCACTTGGTCGCCAAGTTGAACAGCTCCAAGGAAGTGCATAGGTCTTCATGCATCACCAGCTCCTCCTTCATCTTGACATCGCGCACGCCGTCGGAGAAGGCTGAGATGATGGCCTCCTCGGTCACCTTGGGAATCTTGAGGCGCGTGTTGTTGAAGCGCTGGATGTACTTCTGCAGGGTTTCCCCTGGTTGCTGCTTGATACGGCGCATGTCGCTCACGACGGGTGGCCGGTCGTGAGTACCCTGGAAGTTGGCGATGAAGCGGGTGCGCATCTTGTCCCACCAGGAAATCGTGCCTGGAGCCAGGTTCAGGAGCCAGGTGCGGGGCCCGTCCTTGAGCGCCATGGGAAACCAGTTCTCCATGTAACATCCCAAAATTTTAAATTTTGGAATGTTATAATAAATAGATAGATTTGATTGATTGAGTGAAATTCAAAACTTTTGAAAGTTAAATGAGAGGGAATAAAATGACTTTCCCAAACTTTCATTTTGCTTTTATGATCTTCGTGAATTCAAATTCTTTTCATCACAAAACCCTGGAGAGAAGATGACATGACTTCTTCCATTTATTTTAAATGAAAGGGTATTTGAAAATATTTGAATTTCATTTGGAAATATTTCCAATTCATAAAACTTCAAGCAACTCAATGATTTTCACGAGCGAAGATAAAATGACTTCTTCAAATTATATGAAATATGAGTTGGGAGTTTCAAAGAATTAAATTCAAAGTTATTTGAGTTTTGTTCAAACTATTTTTCTCCAAAAATAAAATATATGGAAAATAGGGTAACATGATTCCCTACATCAGAAAATTGAAGAGAAATAAATTTGAATTCATTTTGGTTTTTTTAAAATGATTTTTGTTGGATTTTATTGGACCAGAAGCACTCTTTGCTTTATTTGAATTTGTGTGTATTTTATTTCACTTTAGAAAAATGTTCAAGTCGTAGAAAATATTTTTCTGAAGATTTTGATATATTATATGCCTATATAATATTTTGATTTATTTGGTTTTATTATTTTGACTTCGCCTGGTAATTGATTTAAAAAAAAACTCACCCTCCGCCGAACTGGGCCGGCCCAGCTCCCTGCCAGGCCGCGGCCCAGCCCAGCCGCCGTCGCCCCATCCTCGATCTCCCGCAGGAGACCGACTCCCGCACGGGAGCGCCGCCGCCGCCGTCCCATGGCCGGACTCCCGCGCCGCCTCTTCTGCCCCCTTCCCCAAGAAGCTCCTCCCCGGCCCCTCTATATAAGCCGGAGCCCCGGGCCCCGACCTCTCTCTCTCCCCTCGCCTCGCGCCGCCACCGCGGATCTCGCCGCCGCCGCCTACTGCCGCATCTCGCCGCACATCCCGAGCCACCGCCGCCTTACTTCGTCGCCCGCGCCGCCCTCTGCTGCATCCGCCGCTCGCAGCCTCCCCTCGCCGCTCGCCTGCGCCGCCGCCCGCGTCCCGCCCCGTCGCCGGAACCGCCGCCGACATCGCCGGATCTCGCCGCCGCCGTGGTAACCACCCCGCTCTAATCTCGTCCGTCGGATCTCGATCCAACGGATCCGACCCCGTTCATTTTTTTTCTTATCTGGCGCACTGTTCGTTCAATAAGCCCTTGGTAACGAACGTTCGTTAAATAGCCTTTTCGTTTTATTTTATCTTCGGCCAGGGACCCGTCTGTGAATATTTTAGTTACAGATTAGCCCCTAGGCTTCAAACGCTCACTACTTTTTACTCGTTAGTCCAAATCCAACGAAACCAACGCCCACTTCTTCGTTATGATCCCCTCTATCCAGTAATCCAACTCAAACATGTTTTTGAAAGCTTAAAATTTGAATTAGATCAGATTTGAATTTGAACTTCGTTTGATCATAACTTGAGTTTTATAACTCCGTTTGAGTTGATTCTTTTTGCATCTCGAAGCTCTTGACCTAAACTTTCTAATAAGGCCAAATTCACATAATTTTGGTACTGTTGGAAATTGTTTTATGTTGCAAGAGTTATTTGCTTGGTTTTGATGTTTTTCGAATCGTTTTCTTCGTTCTTTCCGATCTTTTGAGTGATTGCTTATGTGTGGTTACTATTGCTTGCTTACGATAGATTGACCGGAGTGTGACGAATAGAACTATCAGGAGTTGACTGCGAATCATCTTCATCAACATTGCAGGCAAGTAACACTTGATCATATCTTTTCTACTACCCAGTTTCTATGCATTAGATCAATCCTCAAACATTGCATGATTAGGATCTAATTAAATTGTGGGATGGGAAGTAGATGAGGTAGTACCTATTACCTGTATTACTTATGAAACCTTTGGGAGTTACTTCTGCGTTTTCTTATTATGCCATGCTATGCTAGTAGACGTGGATTGGGTGCGTGAATATCCATGACAGATGTGAGATTGTTATTAATGGTTTATCTAAGGTGGCAACTTAAATACACATCTGGGTAGATTGAGGCACCTGGGGTATCCAGTGATTGCCTGTTTTTTTGGAAATCCCGGGGGTACCGTGTGATTTTTCCTATGGACCGCCACCCAGGCTCAAAGGGATCATAAGATAATTCATACTAGTAACTTACGTGTGCAGCCACAAGCCATTATGGGCTCTGGCATAGTTGACTAAGTCGTGCGAACCCTTATAGTGGTGGACTAGCAGATGTAGGGGATGTAGGTGTACCGGTCTACCCGTCGTAAGGGCTAGTGCTTCTGAAAGACTATGTCTCGGTCATCCGTTTCTTAAACACCATGAAGTGCGAGAAACCAAGCGGAGGTGATCGAGTCTTGTGGGGAAAAGTGCGCAAACCTCTGCAGAGTGTACAAACTAATCATGATTAGCCGTGTCCCCGGTTATGGACGTCTTGAGTATCTAGTACTTGGATTATCCCGTTGAATCTCAACATGTTACTTCTAATTAATATTGTTGGGTTTTAAATGAGTACTTTTTAATTGGGATTGAGAATGCTGTCAACCATTCTCAATGTTTAACAACTACCATGATAGTTAAATAAATTTATTCCTTTGAAGTAGGGAAAAATTGGCTTTTCGCAAAAACTGTAACCATAGAGCTTTCCACCAGCCATATATGCATGTAGTATAGGCTTATTCTTTCATTACTCTCTATGTGTTACATTGCCAGCATATTCCATGTGCTGACCCATTTTCGAGCTGCAACTTTTCATGTTGCAGACTTTTTAGACGACGAGTAAGTGATATGTTAGGGTTACGATTTCCTATACTCAACTTTGTCGTTGGTGTTGATGGGAATCCACAACCTTGTTGCTTCCGCTATATTTGGATTGAGGTAATAGTATTTACGTTACTGTATACATGTGATTTACCTCTGCTATAAATCCTCGAGTACTGTGTGTGTCAGCATACCGATCCAGAGATGACATGTAAGCACAGAGACTTGACCCACTGGGTCGGGTCGCTACAAGATGGTATCAGAGCACATGTTGACTGTAGGACATGACCCTAGAAACTGGCAAGCCCATAGGAAAGATTTTTTCTCTACAACTTTCTTTTCAAAAGAATCTTTTACCTCTTTTCTCTTCTGAGCTTATTCAAATATTCCTTTTTAGTGAGACCATACCCCTTTCCCCTTTTGATCCTCGAATATTCGACTGATGAGACCACTCCAAGAAGGACCAGATATCGGACAACTAAGACCACTTCGGAATGAAGAGGATTTTTCCGAGGATTATAATGATGGAAACTACGACGGATAAAGACTAGGAGAATATGAAGAATTTCCAGATTTGGTATGACAAAGGAAGGCTACACTTATGGAACTTGGCAGACTAAGGAAGCTGTCAATACCCGAGATCAAGGTGTATCGGAGAAAGACTGGAACATGGAGCATTAGAACTCATTTTGTCAAGAAAGCCCCAAGGCAGGAGATATCCATTATGGAATGATAGCTCATGGCTATAACATGGGCATAAACACGGTTATCCATGATGATATTGCCCGCTTATACTATTATCACTGTGCTGAGTTAAGCATGCATATGCATGGAAAGATTGGATGGTAGAAGGCTGATGGAGCACCTAACGGCAAGGAGAAGATTTAACCTTAGCCGATGTATCACCAGGATCTGGAGTATTACATCAGGAAGTTTAAGATGGACCTTCGGGAAGCTGTATTTGATAAGGAAGCAGTTCGTGAACAACTCAGGACCCAGAAGCTGAAAGTAGTCCAGCTGGAGGAGCAAAACCTCGAGATACCGGCGATTCGTCAGGAACTGAAGGACAGGAGGACATGGTTCATGACAAGGATGTTGTAACCCAGAAGTTTGGAGTGCCACTCGAGAACATTAAAGGATGTCATGAGAGACTTCGCGTCAACAGAGATGATGTGGCCAAAGAACTTGAGAAGGACAAGCATGATCAGAAGGGAGCCATCGGAGACATGACCAAGACTTGAAGAGTTTGATGACGTTGAGATCTATAGACCATTAGAAGACCAAACCCCTGTTTTATACCTACGTTAGATGCGACATTGTGAGCTGTCATTTGTTTGATGTTTTTCTGACAGCCACAATAAAACATGTCTTTTCAAAACTTTTGTTTGTATTGTGTGTATCCCTCTCTGTCTCTCCTATCCCACCCCAAGACCCATGGACCCAATAGAGGATGAATGGAGATGAGCTTGTATTTTCTGGACCGATGAGTCAATTGGAGATGGACCAATGGATTCAGAACATGGAGAATCAAATGGAGAATAACCTTATAACCGGAAAGGATATGACCCAGCATGCTCTTTAGAGTTTTGAAAGAGGTGCTGCTACTTGGTGGAGGATGTACCAAACCATCAATGAATGGCAAAGAGTAACCACTTGAGAAGAATTTAAGTTGACTTTGCTAAAGTCTTAGTTTGTGTCCCAGAAGTTGAAGCCTTATGGAAATGATATGAAGAAACCTTGTGCATACAAGCTTTGTGGAAAAATAGGACACAATCATAAATAAAACAAGGATGAATACCCTCATAAGTGGGGGATTACCAAAGGATTTAGCCGAGGATCTCAGGGAACTTCAGTTGGAGATTGTTCCCAAAGGTTTTGTTGCAGCAATGGAAGTTCAGTCTACATTGTTGGGAAAGATTCGTGAAGCTCAGAAGTATGACAAAGAGATTGCTGAGTTAAAAGAGAGGATGAGCAAAGGAAGGGCCAAATGTTTTCGTAAGGATGAGCACGACACCTTATGGTTCAAGGACCGTGTATATGTTCCCAATAATGCAAAGATCAAGAAGTAAATACTTCAAGAGGCTCATGACTCACCATACTCGATTCGCCCTGGAAACACCATGATGTATTTGGATTTGAAGGAGTGTTTCTGGTGGACTGGTATGAAGAAGGATATTGCAGAGTATGTAGTCGTAGATGATGTATGCTAGAGAGTAAAGGCAGAGCATCAGAAGCCAGTCGAATTACTACAGCCTATGCCGATACCCGAATGGAAGTGGGGATAAGCTTGGCATGGATTTCATTACCGGATTTCCCGGAACCCGATTGGGATATGAATTCTCTCTGGGTAGTAGTTGATTTGCTTGACCAAAGTGGCTCACTTTATCCCAGTGAATACCACCTATACAAGTGAGAAGTTGGCCAAGATATATTTTCCCAGAATCATATGTCTGCATAGAGTTCCGAGGACCATCGTATCAGATAGAGGAACACAGTTTACCTCAAAGTTTTGGAATCAGCTGCACCACACTTTGGGTACTAGGCTAGAGTTCAGTACAGCCTTTCATCTGCAGACAGATGGATAGAACGAGAGAGTCAATCAGATTCTGGAGGACATGTTGAGAGCATGTGCGCTAGATTATGGATCTAGTAGGGATGATAATCTACCTTACGCGGAGTTCTCATTCAACAACAGCTACCAAGTCAGTTTGAAGATGGCCCCTTTTTAAGCTTTGTATGGGAGAAGGAGCCAGACACCATTGATGTGGGATGAAGTTGGAGACCGTCAGTTGTTTGGACCAAATGTGATCAAGTATTCAGAAGAGAATGTTAAGTTGATTTGAGATAGACTGAAGGTAGCTCAATCCAGGAAGAAGAGTATTGCAGACTAAAAAATGCAAGGAGGTAGTCTATGAAATTGGAGATAGAGCATGTCTTCATGTGTCCCCTCTGCGAGGAGTTAAACGATCTGGAGTTAATGGAAAGTTAGCCCCGAGATTTGTAGGACCATACTGAGTTTGGAGCGTATGGGAGAAGTGGCCAACAAGTTGGAGTCACCCGAAGGACTGACAGAAGTTCATGATGTGTTTCACGTTTCCCAGTTGAAGAAGTGCCATGCAGAGATGGCCAATATTCCCCCTGTAAGGATGCTTGACCCGAGAAAGGATAACGATGTTCCACGAAGTGGAGTATGGACTTCATAAGTATGAGTTTTTTTTTCTTGGTATGTGGGATACCCACGAGGATGAAGAGATGAAGTACTATTGGATATAAAGGAGATATGATGTTGGAAATATGGATCAATGGAAATTCCATGATGAGTTTGAGTAATCACGTCTTAGTGTGATACAGCAGAAGGAAGATGGAGACAGTATCATTGGATGGATTTAAGAATGCTAGGAAGCTGAATGTTGGGATAATGATCAGTTAACCCGATGATGAGTTCAAGGTATACAAGTGATGAGATGGGCCATCACCCACAGGCCCCAGGACCTGCCAAGAAGCAAGCACACCCTTGCTGAAGGAAAACCCTTGGAAGAGGATATGCCTTTACCCACCGACGATTTTATAGGAGCAACGCAAAACCTGAGAGTTGTTAAGGAACGATAGATGGTTGTTTGGCTTGCAGAATCAATGGATTTATCCGAACTTGGTTCGTCGACAAGAGAAATTTTGCAATGCTTGTGAGGATGACCGAGTGTTAGAATGCGAGATTCGCTAAACCATGTACAAGATAATGATTTGGGTGCGGGATGGATTGATCACCATACCGACTTACTCTTATTATTCGCCTTGCTATGTGGGATGGTAAATCTGAGTGACTTACCTATAGTAGAGAGACGACGATCAAAACCTTGTTTAAACCTTAGAATGGTATAAGTATTTTTCCCTTGTACAAGGCAGTCGTTGCCAATCGTAGGTCATACGGTAAGGTTCAACCCAGACCCGTTTTGTGCAGGAGAAACCATAAATTGTTGACCACCATGAGATATCGATAGTTGTTTAGTATTGGCGCCAGACCCGTCAGCTAAGACCCAAGTCTCGAATAACCTTACCAGGATGAAATGGATATAAAAGAATTGAGGAAAAGGTTATGCCGCTACCGGAAGAGCCCAGAGAAGGAATTTTCCCGAGATCTGAGAAGACCGACACTGTCAACAATAAGGATGGAGTATAAGAGTTTTGACGGAACCGTAACTATGTTTCTAAGGGTGGTAGCACCCCAGACCCCGGAGATGATCGATGGATTTTGAGAAGACCCCTACCCTAACCTATTTCTTGCTAGCCTCTCCGAATCTCGAGGACGAGATTCATTTTAAGGGTGGTAGGTTTGTAACATCCCAAAATTTTAAATTTTGGAATGTTATAATAAATAGATAGATTTGATTGATTGAGTGAAATTCGAAACTTTTGAAAGTTAAATGAGAGGGAATAAAAGGACTTTCCCAAACTTTCATTTTGCTTTTATGATCTTCATGAATTCAAATTCTTTTCATCACAAAACCCTGGAGAGAAGATGACATGACTTCTTCCATTTATTTTAAATGAAAGGGTATTTGAAAATATTTGAATTTCATTTGGAAATATTTCCAATTCATAAAACTTCAAGCAACTCAATGATTTTCACGAGCGAAGATAAAATGACTTCTTCAAATTATATGAAATATGAGTTGGGAGTTTCAAAGAATTAAATTCAAAGTTCCTTTGAATTCATTTTCAATTTGGAGTTATTTGAGTTTTATTCAAACTATTTTTCTCCAAAAATAAAATATATGGAAAATAGGGTAACATGATTCCCAACATTAGAAAATTGAAGAGAAATAAATTTGAATTCATTTTGGTTTTTTTAAAATGATTTTTGTTGGATTTTATTGGACAAGAAGCACTCTTTGCTTTATTTGAATTTGTGTGTATTTTATTTGACTTTAGAAAAATGTTCAAGCCATAGAAAATATTTTTCTGAAGATTATGATATATTATATGCCTATATAATATTTTGATTTATTTGGTTTTATTATTTTGACTTCGCCTGGTAAATGATTTTTTAAAAAAAACTCACCCTCTGCCGAACTGGGCCGGCCTAGCTCCCTGCCAGGCCGCGGCCCAGCCGAGCCACCGTCGCCCCGTCCTCGATCTCCCGCAGGAGACCGGCTCCCGCACGGGAGCGCCGCCGCCGCCGTCCCATGGCCGGACTCCCGCGCCGCCTCTTCTGCCCCCTTCCCCAAGAAGCTCCTCCCCGGCCCCTCTATACAAGCCGGAGCCCCGGGCCCCGACCTCTCTCTCTCCCCTCGCCTCGTGCCGCCACCGGGATCTCGCCGTCGTCGCCGCCTACTGCCGCATCTCGCCGCACATCCCGCGCCGCCGCCGCCTTACTTCGTCGCCCGCGCCGCCCTCTGCTGCATCCGCCGCTCGCAGCCTCCCCTCGCTGCTCGCCTGCGCCGCCACCCGCGTCCCGCCCCGTTGCCGAAACCGCCGCCGACATCGCCGGATCTCACCGCCGCCGTGGTAACCACCCCGCTCTAATCTCGTCCGTCGGATCTCGATCCAACGGATCCGACTCCGTTCATTTTTTTTTCTTATCTGGCGCACTGTTCGTTCAATAAGCCCTTGGTAACGAACATTCATTAAATAGCCTTTTCGTTTTATTTTATTTTCGGCCAGGGACCCGTCTGTGAATATTATAGTTACAGATTAGCCCCTGGGCTTCAAACGCTCACTACTTTTTACTCGTTAGTCCAAATCCAACGAAACAAACGCCCACTTCTTCGTTATGATCCCCTATATCCAGTAATCCAACTCAAACATGTTTTTGAAAGTTTAAAATTTGAATTAGATTAGATTTGAATTTGAACTTCGTTTGATCATAACTTGAGTTTTATAACTCCGTTTGAGTTGATTCTTTTTGCATCTCGAAGCTCTTGACCTAAACTTTCTGATAAGGCCAAATTCACATAATTTTGGTACTGTTGGAAATTGTTTTATGTTGCAAGAGTTATTTGCTTGGTTTTGATGTTTTTCGAATCGTTTTCTTCGTTCTTTCCGATCTTTTGAGTGATTGCTTATGTGTGGTTACTATTGCTTGCTTACGATAGATTGACCGGAGTGTGACGAATAGAACTGTCAGGAGTTGAGTGCGAATCATCTTCATCAACATTGTAGGCAAGTTACACTTGATCATATCTTTTCTACTACCCAGTTTTTATGCATTAGATCAATCCTCAAACATTGCATGATTAGGATCTAATTAAATTGTGGGATGGGAAGTAGATGAGGTAGTACCTATTACCTGTATTACTTATGAAACCTTTGGGAGTTACTTCTGCGTTTGCTTATTATGACATGCTATGCTAGTAGACGTGGATTGGGTGAGTGAATATCCATGACAGATGTGAGATTGTTATTAATGGTTTATCTAAGGTGGCAACTTAAATACACATCTGGGGGGATTGAGGCACCTGGGGTATCCAGTGATTGCCTGTTTTTTTTATGGAAATCCCGGGGGTACCGTGTGATTTTTCCTATGGACCGCCACCCAGGCTCAAAGGGATCATAAGATAATTCATACTAGTAACTTACGTGTGCAGCCACAAGCCATTATGGGCTCTGGCATAGTTGACTAAGTCGTGCGAACCCTTATAGTGGTGGACTAGCAGATGTAGGGGATGTAGGTGTACCGGTCTACCCGTCGTAAGGGCTAGTGCTTCTGAAAGACTATGTCTCGGTCATCCGTTTCTTAAACACCATGAAGTGCGAGAAACCAAGCGGAGGCGATCGAGTCTTGTGGGGAAAAGTGCGCAAACCTCTGCAGTGTACAAACTAATCATGATGAGCCGTGTCCCCGGTTATGGACGTCTTGAGTATCTAGTACTTGGATTATCCCGTTGAATCTCAACATGTTACTTCTAATTAATATTGTTGTGTTTTAAATGAGTACTTTTTAATTGGGATTGAGAATGCTGTCAACCATTCTCAATGTTTAACAACTACCATGATAGTTAAATAAATTTATTCCTTTGAAGTAGGGAAAAATTGGCTTTTCGCAAAAACTGTAACCATAGAGCTTTCCACCAGCCATATATGCATGTAGTATAGGCTTATTATTTCATTACCCTCTATGTGTTACATTGCCAGCATATTCCATGTGCTGACCCGTTTTCGGGCTGCAACTTTTCATGTTGCAGACTTTTCAGACGACGAGTAAGTGATACGTTAGGGTTACGATTTCCTATACTCAACTTTG
Source organism: Triticum aestivum (assembly GCF_018294505.1). Lineage (NCBI taxonomy): Eukaryota > Viridiplantae > Streptophyta > Magnoliopsida > Poales > Poaceae > Triticum > Triticum aestivum. The sequence continues at coordinate 528,034,402 of NC_057798.1, forward strand.
TCGTTGGTGTTGATGGGAATCCACAACCTTGTTGCTTCCGCTATATTTGGATTGAGGTAATAGTATTTACGTTACTGTATACATGTGATTTACCTATGTTATAAATCCTCGAGTATTGTGTGTGTCAGCATACCGATCCAGGGATGACACGTAAGCACAGAGACTTGACCCATTCGGGTCGGGTCGCTACACTCCATGACCTTCTCGTCTCCGTTGGCAGCTTCGATGCCCAGCTCGTAGAGCTGGAGGAACTCGGTAGGGTCAGCCCTACTGTCGTAGCGAGGAGGCAGGTCTGGCTTGAACTTGCCGGGCCACGCGACGCTGCGCAGCTCGGTGGTGAAGGCGCGGCAGCCCGCTGTGGCCACGGGAGGCCTTGGGTGACGAAGAGCTTGGTCCTGCGGGTCCCCATGCGCTGCAGCTGGGAGCAGCGTGGGGTCTTGACGTGCTAGAGCAGGAGCATGTTCGCGACGAGCCAGAGCAGGGAGCACTCCGGCAGCTTCTCGAGGGCGAGGGACTTCTTGGTAGCTCTGCTCTTGCCGCGCTGGCGCCTGACGGAGCGGGTTCTGTCCAAGGGCCAAGCACCTTGGGGCCAGGGCGCCTTCTTGAGGGGGAGCCGGCTGAGGCGCCCCGGAGCTTCATTGCGGCACAGGGCGGGGCTCGGTGCAGCGAGAAGGACGGGATGGGGGAGCCCCCAGCGGCGCGGACGAGCTCGGTGACTCGGTCGAGCCACTCTTCATAGACATCGTCGACTGGGCGGTAGCGCAAGAGCTCGTTTGCTGTGATGAGCGCAGCTCGAGCCTCCATGGCCGCGCGGGACGCGCGGGACGAAGAACCAGCTGGGGTGAGCGAGGGTGTAGCAGTGCGGCCGTCTCGCCTCATGGATGGATGCTGGGATGATGCCTGCTGCTCGTTCCCCTTCGGGCCGGTGGCGGCGTTGATGGCAGGCGACAGGGAACAGCGGGGGTGGCTGCCGACGGGGGCCGTCTGGGCGACGCGGGAAGCGAGAGCGGCTCGGTGCTCGGCGCGGGCCCGACGAGCGTCAGACATGGATGCGATGGTCGGAGAAGAACAGGGCAACAGAAGACGAATTCCAGTGCACCCCTACCTGGCACGCCAAATGTCGGATTTCGGGTTCCGGCAGACCCTTGAGATTCGAACACAGGGGTGCGCACGGAGATTTCGCCCTCTACCTACCTGCTCCTTGCCGACTCGCTAGGATCTAAACTACGAAAGGAACAACACAAGAGACACAGAGTTTATACTGGTTCAGGCCACCATTGCGGTGTAATACCCTACTCCAGTGTGTGGTGTGGTGGATTGCCTCTTGGGCTATTGATGAACAATACAAGGAAGAACAGCCTCGCGATCAACTACTAGGAGGAGTTCAGTTGCTCTCTCTACTGGTTTTCTGGTGAGGGTTCTATTCTCTAGATCTCTCTCTTGCTCTAGGTGCCTCTACCCTGGGGGTGGCTAGTCCTATTTATAGGCAAAGTCCCTGGGCCTCTTCCCAAATATTGAGCGGGAAGGGCGCCAACAATTGGCCATTTTGAAGGGGAATAGCGGGTACACTTATCCTGACTAAAGTTGGACCTCGCCTGTCAAAGGCTCTGGTGGTGACGCCTGCTTGGGCTCCACAATGACTTCCTCCCTGCCGTTGGGCTGGTCTTGGTCTTGTTGCACCGAAATGGATGCATTTGCTTGATGCTCTCGCCTGCGCTTGCTCCCTTTGCACCAAAGAGGAAAGAAGGACACTGCGCGGGCTGGCGCCCGACTGGCGCCCTTGGTCGTCATGGCTTGCGTCATGGGCACCTCATGAGGTACCCTGCCTTGAACTCTCCGCCTCCTCGTGAGCCAGCCTGATGAGGCAGTGCCCGAGGAAGCTCCTTGTCATCCGCCCCACGAGGCTTGGCCCCTCGCGAGGGTCTTGAGCTTGTGTTGATGAAGATGGGCCGTGCTGGGCCCCCCTTTGAGCCACGCCGCAGGCCGCAGGCAGGCAAGTCTGGGGACCCCCGTTCCTAGAACGCCGACACTAGTATTGCTATGTTTAAAGATCTCTTGGTTGATAATATTGATGGGCATGTTATTTACTTTTGTGATGAAGCTGCTAGAATTGCTAGACCCGATGCTAAGAAACATAGACCTGTTGTAGGCATGCTTGTTATTTCTGTTAAAATAGGAGATCATTGTTACCATGGCTTATGTGATATTGGTGCTAGTGCTACTGCAATACCTCATTCCTTATACAAAGAAATTATGCATGATATTGCACCTGCTAAGATAGAAGAAATTGATGTTACAATTAAGCTTGCCAATAGAGATACTATTTCACCAATTGGATTGTTAGAGATGTTGAAGTCTTGTGCGGGAAAGTTAAATATCCTGCTGATTTTCTTGTTCTTGGTTCCCCACAAGATGACTTTTGTCCCATCATATTTGGTAGACCCTTCTTGAACACTGTTAATGCTCAGATAGACTGCGAAAAGGATGATGTTACTATTGGTTTGGGGAATATGTCTCATGAGTTTAATTTTGCTAAATTACGTAGACAACCCAATGATAAAGAATTGCCTAGTAAGGATGAAATTATTGGTCTTGCTTCTATTGCCGTGCCTCCTAATGATCCTTTAGAACAATATTTGCTAGACCATGAAAATGATATGTTTATGAATGAAAGAAGGGAGATAGATGAAGTATTCTTTAAACAGGGACCTATTTTGAAACACAACTTGCCTATTGAAATCCTAGGGGATCCTCCACCACCCAAGGGTGATCCCGTGTTTGAGCTCAAACAATTACCTGATACTCTTAAATATGCTTATCTTGATGAAAAGAAGATATATCCTATTATTATTAGTGCTAACCTTTCAGAGCAAGAAGAGGAGAGATTATTGAAAACTCTGAAGAAGCACCATGCTGCTATTGGATATACTCTTGATGATCTTAAGGGCATTAGTCCCACTTTATGTCAACACAAAATAAAATTGGAGAAAGACGCCAAACCAGTTATTGATCACCAACGACGGTTAAATCCTAAGATGAAAGAAGTGGTAAGAAAGGAAATACTAAAGCTCCTGGAGGCAGGTATAATTTATCCCGTTGCTGATAGTCAATAGGTAAGTCCTGTCCATTGTGTCCCTAAGAAAGGAGGTATTACTATCATTCCTAATGATAAAGATGAATTGATCCCGCAAAGAATTGTTACAGGTTATAGGATGGAAATTGATTTCCTCAAATTAAATAAAGCTACTAAAAGGATCATTACCATCTACCTTTTATTAATCAAATGCTAGAAATATTATCTAAACATACACATTTTTTCTTTCTAGATGGTTACTCTAGTTTATCTCAAATACCTGTGTCAGCAGAGGATCAAGAAAAGACCACTTTTACTTGTCCTTTCGGTACTTTTGCTTATAGATGTATGCCTTTTGGTTTATGTAATGCACCTGCTACCTTTCAAAGATGCATGATGGCTATATTCTTTGACTTTTGTGAAAAGATTTGTGAGGTCTTCATGGATGATTTCTCTGTTTATGGATCTTCTTTTGATGATTGCTTGAGAAACCTTTATCGAGTTTTGCAGAGATGCCAAGATACTAGTCTTGTCTTGAATTGGGAAAAGTGTCACTTTATGGTTAATGAAGGCATTGTCTTGGAGCATAAAATTTCTGAAAGAGGTATTGAAGTTGATAAAGCTAAAGTTGATGCTATTGAAAAGATGCCATGTCCCAAGGGCATTAAAGGTATAAGAAGTTTCCTTGGTCATGCCGGTTTTATAGGAGGTTCATTAAGGACTTCTCTAAAATTTCTAGGCCTCTCACTATTCTCTTACAAAAAGATATTTATTTTGTTTTTGATGATGATTGTGTAGAAGCATTTGAAATAGTTAAGAAAGCTTTGATTTCTGCACCTATTGTTCGGCTACCTGATTGGAGTTTACCCTTTGAAATTATGTGTGATGCTAGTGATTATGCTGTAGCTGCTGTTCTAGGACAAAGAGTTGATAAGAAATTAAATGTTATTCAATATGCTAGTAAAACTCTAGACAGTGCCCAGAGAAATTATGCTACTACTGAAAAAGAATTTTCAGCAGTTGTATTTGCTTGTGATAAGTTCAGACCTTATATTGTCGATTCTAAAGTAACTGTTCACACTGATCATGGTGCTATTAAATATCTTATGGAAAAGAAAGATGCTAAACCTAGACTTATTAGATGGGTTCTCCTACTACAAGAATTTGATTTGCATATTATTGATAGAAAGGGAGCTGAGAACCCCGTTGCAGAGAACTTGTCTAGGTTAGAGAATGTTCTTGATGACCCACTACCTATAGATGATAGCTTTCCTGATGAACAATTAGCTGTCATAAATGCTTCTCGTACTGCTCCATGGTATGATGATTATGCTAATTAAATTGTTGCTAAATTTATACCACCTAGTTTCACATACCAGCAAAAGAAAAAGTTCTTCTATGATTTAAGACATTACTTCTGGGATGACCCACATCTTTATAAAGAAGGAGTAGATGGTGTTATTAGACATTGTGTAGCTGAGCATGAATAGGAACAGATCCTACGCAAGTGTCACTCCAAGGCATATCGAGGGCACCACGCTGGAGACAGAACTGCGCATAAGGTATTGCAATCTGGTTTTTATTTGCCTACTCTCTTCAAGGATGCCCGTAAGTTTGTCTTGTCTTGTGATGAATGTCAAAGAATTGGTAATATTAGTAGACGTCAAGAAATGCCTATGAATTATTATCTTGTTATTGAACTATTTGATGTTTGGGGCTTTGATTATATAGGACCGTTTCCTTCCTCTAATGGGTATACACATATTTTAGTTGTTGTTGATTACGTTACTAAGTGGGTAGAAGATATTCCTACTAGTAGTGCTGATCATAACACCTCTATTAAGATGCTTAAAGAAGTTATTTTTTCGAGGTTTGGAGTCCCTAGATACTTAATGACTGATGGTGTTTCACATTTTATTCATGGTGCTTTTTGTAAAATGCTCACTAAGTATGATGTTAATCATAGAATTGCATCTCCATATCACCAACAGTCTAGTGGCCAAGTAGAACTGAGTAACAGAGAGCTTAAATTAATTTTGAAAAAGACTGTTAATAGATATGGAAAGAATTGGTCCAAGAAACTTGATGATGCATTATGGGCTGATAGAACTGCATATAAAAATTCTATGGATATGTCTCCATATAAAATGGTATATGGGAAAGCATGTCACTTACCTCTCGAACTAGAACATAAGGCATATTGGGCCATTAAAGAGATCAATTATGATTTCAAACTTGCTGGTGAGAAGAGGTTATTTGACATTAGCTCACTTGATGAATGGAGAACCCAAGCTTATGAGAATGCCAAATTGTTTAAAGAAAAGGTTAAAAGATGGCATGACAAAAGAATACAAAAGCGCGAGTTTAATGTAGGTGATTATGTTTTGCTATAAAACTCTCGTTTAAGATTTTTTGAAGGAAAACTTCTCTCTAAATGGTAATGGCCTTACGTTATCGAGGAGGTCTATCGTTCCGGTGCCATAAAAATCAACAACTTCGAAGGCACAAATCCGAAGGTGGTAAACGGTCAAAGAATCAAACATTATATCTCAGGTAATCCTATAAATGTTGAAACTAATGTTATTGAAATGGTAACCCCGGAGGAATACATAAGGGACACTTTCCAGAACGTTTCAGACTCCGAAAAGGAATAGGTATGTGGTACAGTAAGCAAACCGACTCCAAAACAGTGCTAACAGCAATTTTTCTCCGTTTGGAATATTTAAGAAAATAGGAAAATAAGTAGTAGTCCGGGAAGGACATGAGGCATCCACGAGGGTGGAGGGTGCACCCTATCTCCCTGGGCGCGCCCCCTGCCTCATGGGCACCTCGTGTGCTCTCCGGACTCCATTTTCTTGCATGTTACTTCTTTCGGTCGGTAAAAATTCATTATATAATCTCCCGAAGGTTTTGACCACCTTATCACGCAAATATCCTCTGTCTTTATTTCGAGCTGTTTTGCTGACAGATCTAGAGCACCATGACGTCTTCAAGCGCCCCCAAGGACAAGTTTTTCAAGAAGGTCATCAACCCCTACCTTGCGGAGGTGATGCATCACCCTCAAACCATTGAGATGCATGAGGGGGTGCTGCACATCCGCGATGTTGAGGGACCAAGGAGGACCGGGAGCGTGGAGACAAGACTCGAAGCAATGGAACAACAAGTTTTCAAGTGCCAAGGGATGGTGGACCGTGGACTCAAAGCCAACCAGATAATGATCACGGAGTTCACCAACAACCACAAGCTGGATGCCAAGAACATTGGGGAGACCATCTTCAAGCTTCATGAGAAAATCGAGCACCTCCAAGCCTAGATCTATGACCTGCAAAACCAAAACTGTGAGTATGAATATAGATTCAAGAGGATGAGTTTGGCTGCAGATTTGAGGATCCGGGAGACTCGATCATCCTTCTATGATGGTGAGCCTATGCCTTGGAAGACGGACGACAAGCCTACATCATCAACAACTCCATCATCACCACTTCCGAAGAGGGAGACATAAACACATGGGTATGGGCACTCCCCTTGGCAATTGCCAAGCTTGGGGGAGGTGCCCCGGTATCGTGTCATCATCACACTCATATCTTTACCATTTTACTTAGTTCGATCCTTTTAGTAATATCTTGATCTAGTAGAATAAAGTTTTGGTATGATTTAGTTTTGATTTTTTGCTTTATGATCCCTCTATGTAATCGAGTCCGTGAGCTATATATAATAAAGATTAGTGTTGAGTCATGGGCTTTGCTATCTTGCTATGATCTTGAGGGAATAAAAGAAAGAATAAAAAGAAATAAAAGAGAACATATTGATCTTATGGAGAGTAATGACTTCACATAAAGAGAATGATAAATAAAAGTTGTTGAGAGTTGGCAAACACAGTTTTGGTCATCGTTGCAATTAACAGGAAGTAATAAAGAAAGAGAGGTTTTCACATATAAATATACTATCTTGGACATCTTTTATGATTGTCAGCACTCATTAAAATATGACATGCTAAAGAGTTGATGTTGGACAAGGAAGACAACTTAATGGGTTATGTTTACTCATATCCGAATTAAAGTATATTGTCATGGATCATCCAACATGTTGAGCTTGCCTTTCCCCCTCATGCTAGCCAAATTCCTTGCACCAAGTAGAGATACTACTTGTGCTTCCAAATATCATTAAACCCAGTTTTGCCTTGAGAGTCCATCATATCTACCTATGGATTGAGTAAGATCCTTAAAGTAAGTTGTCATGTGGCATGCAATAAAAATTGCTTTCTAAATGTGTATGACTTATTAGTGTGGAGAAAATAAGCTTTATACGATCTTGTGATATGGAAGCAATAAAAGTGACGGACTTCATAATAAAGGTCTGTATCACAAGTGGCAATATAAAGTGACGTTCTTTTGCATTAAGATTTCATGCATCCAACCATAAAAGCACATGACAACCTCTGCATCCCTCTGCGAAGGGCCTATCTTTTACTTTTGTCTTATACCTTATGCAAGAGTCATGGTGATCTTCACCTTTCCTTTTTATATTTTATCCTTTGGCAAGCACCTCATGTTAGAAAGATCCTAATATATATATCCAATTGGATGTAAGTTAGCATGAACTATTATTGTTGACATTACCCTTGAGGTAAAAGGTTGGGAGGCAACACTATAAGCCCCTATCTTTCTCTGTGTCCGATTAAAACTCCATAACCATAAGTATTGCATGAGTGTTAGCAATCATGGAAGACTAAATTATAGTTGAGTATGTGGACTTGCTGAAAAGCTCTTATATTGACTCTTTCCGATGTTATGATAAATTGCAATTGCTTCAGTGACCAAGATTATAGTTTGTTGATTTTCAATGAAGTTTATGATTCATACTTGACATTGTGGATAGATTATTACTTGAGCATAATAAATCATATGACAAATTATATATATGTTGCTGTTATAAGAATGATCATGATGCCCTCATGTTCGTATTTATTTTATCGACACCTCTATCTCTAAACATGTGGACATATTTTTCAATTTCGGCTTCCGCTTGAGGACAAGCGAGGTCTAAGCTTGGGGGAGTTGATACGTACATTTGGATCATGCTTTTCTATTGATATTTATTGCATTATGGGTTTTTATTTCACGTTATGTCACAATACTTATGCCTATTCTCTCTTATTTTACAAGGTTTACATGAAGAGGGAGAATGCCGACAGCTGGAAAAGGAGCAAATATTAGAGACCTATTCTGCACAACTCCAAAACTCTTGAAACTCCACGAAAGTCATTTTTGGAATTAATAAAAATACTAAGTTGAAGAAATACCAAAGGGGGGCCACCCACCGTCCACGAGGGTGGGGGCACGCCCTACCCCCTGGGTGCGCCCCCTGCCTTGTGGCCCCCCTGGCAGCCCTCCGGTGACCATCTTCTGCTATATGAAGTCTTTTACCCTGAAAAAATCATAAGCAAGATTTCGGGATGAAACTCCACCGCCACAAGGCAGAACCTTGGTGGAACCAATCTAGGGCTCTGGTGGAGCTGTTCTGCCAGGGAAACATCCCTCCGAGAGGGGGAAATCATCACCATCGTCATCACCATCAATCCTCTCATCAGGAGGGGGTCAATCTCCATCAACATCTTCACCAGCACCATCTCCTCCCAAACCCTAGTTCATCTCTTGTATCCAATCTTTGTCCCAAAACCTCAGATTGGTACCTGTGGGTTGCTAGTAGTGTTGATTACTCCTTGTAGTTGATGCTAGTTGGTTTATTCGGTGGAAGATCATATGTTCAGTTCCTTTATGCATATTAATACGCCTCTAATTATGAACATGAATATGATTTATGAGTAGTTACGTTTGTTCCAGAGGACATGGGAGAAGTCTTGCTATAAGTAGTCATGTGAATTTGGTATTCGTTCGATATTTTGATGAGATGTATGTTGTCTCTCCTCTAGTGGTGTTATGTGAACGTCGACTACATGAAACTTCACCACTGTTTGGGCCTAGGGGAAGGCATTGGGAAGTAATAAGTAGATAATGGGTTGCTAGAGTGACAGAAGCTTAAACCCTAGTTTATGCATTGCTTCATAAGGGGCTGATTTGGATACATATGTTTCATGCTATGGTTAGGTTTACCTTAATACTTCTTTTGTAGTTGTGGATGCTTGCAATAGGGGTTAATCATAAGTGGGATGCTTGTCCAAGAAAGGGCAGTACCCAAGAACCAGTCCACCCACATATCAAATTATCAAAGTAACGAACGCGAATCATACGAGCGTGATGAAAACTAGCTTGACGATAATTCTCATGTATCCTGGGGAGCGCTTTTCTCTATATAAGAACTTGTCCAGGCTTGTCCTTTGCTACAAAAAGGATTGGGCCATCTTGTTGCACCTTATTTACTTTCGTTGCTTGTTACCCGTTACAAGTTACCTTATCACAAAACTATCTGTTACCGATAATTTCAGTGCTTGCAGAGAATACCTTACTAAAAACCGCTTGTCATTTCCTTCTACTCCTCATTGGGTTCGACACTCTTACTTATCTAAAGGACTATGATAGATCCCCTACACTTGTGGGTCATCACATAGGGAATCACAAACCTTAACGTCAATATTCTTACTAAAGCACAATTACTCAACAACATGACTCACATATCATATTGTCATATCTCAAAACCATTACTAAGAATCAAGTTTATTTTTTCCAATGATCTTCATGAAAGTTTTTATTATATCCTCCTTGGATATCCATCACTTTGGGACTATTTTCATATGTTGCTTTTGATAAGCTCAAACAAATATAAGTGATGATCATGAGCATAATTTTTTTCTCTCTCAAAATAATTTAAGTGAAGCAAGAGAGAATGTATTAAAACTTTACTAACTCCCAAATAAATCTAAGTGAAGAATGAGATCATTTCTTCAAAATTAACAAAGCACACCATGCTCAAAAAGATATAAGTGAAGTACTAGAGCAAGTCCATGGCTCTAAAAATTTAAGTGAAGCATAGGAGCAAACATAGAATAATTTTGGGCTTTCTCAAAAGGGTGTGTCCAGCAAGGATTCAACACTTAAAACACAAAGCAAAACAAGCAAAGACTCATATCATACAAGACGCTCCAAGCAAAACTCATATCATGTGATGAATAAAAATATAGTTTCAAGTAAAATACTGATGGTTGTTAGAAGAAAGCGGGGATGCCACTCGGGTGCATCCCCAAGATTAGTTGCTTGCTACTTTTTTGAATATTATATTGGGGTGCCTCGGGAATCCCCAAGCTTAGCCTTTTGCTTATCCTTATTCCTTCATCCATCGTAAGATAACCCAAAACATGAAAACTTCAATCACACAAAACTCAAACAAAACCTTCGTGAGATCCGTTAGTATAAGAAACCAAACCACTACTATAAGTACTGTACCAAACCAATTCTTATTTTTTTTTTGCATTATATCTACTGTATTCCAACTTTTCTATGGAAAAAACTCATCGAAGAAAACCATAGAATCATCAAAACAAGCACACAATGCAAAGAAAACAGAATCTGTGAAAAACGGAACAGTTTGTAGCAATCTGAGAATTTTCAATACTTCTGTAACTCCAAAAAATATTATATAAATTGGTGGAAGTGAGGAATTTGTCTAGTAATCCTCTTCAAAAAGAATCGACTTAAAAGCACTCTTCTGTAAGAAATGACAATGAATCTCGTGAGTGTAAAAGTTTCTATTTTTCAGCAAGATCAAATAAACTTTCACCCAAGTCTTCCCAAAGGCATTGCTTGGCACAAACACTAAATAAAACACAATCATAACAGTAGCATAATTGTGCTAACACTCAATAGTAGAAAGCAAAAATCAAAAATAAATTTTATTCATTGGGTTGCCTCCCAACAAGCGTTATCGTCTTATGCCCCTAGCTAGGTGCTACGTCTTGAGCTTGCGTTGGTTTTCCTTGAAGAGGAAAGGGTGATGCAGCAAAGTAGCGTAAGTATTTCCCTCAGTTTTTGACAACCAAGGTATCAATCCAGTAAGAGGCTCCTCAAAAGTCCCACACACCTACACAAACAAACAAGAACCTCGCAACCAACACAATAAAGGGGTTGTTAATCCCTTCACGACCACTTGCGAAAGTGAGATCTGATAGAGATAATATGATAAGATAAATATTTTTGGTATTTTTATGATATAGATTGGAAAAGTAAAAGATGCAAATAAAAGTAGATGGTAAACTTATATGATAGAAGATAGATCCAAGGGGCCATAAGTTTCACTAGTGGCTTCTCTCAGGATAGCATAAGTATTATGGTGGGTGAACAAATTATTGTCGAGCAACTGATAGAAAAGCGAATAATTATGAGATTATCTAGGCATGATCATGTATATAGGCATCACGTCTGTGACAAGTAGACCGACTCCTTCCTGCATCTCCACACGTCGACCAACTCCTGCCTGCATCTAGAGTATTAAGTTCATAAAGAACAGAGTAACGTATTAAGAAAAATGACATGATGTGGAGGGATAAACTCATGCAATATGATATAAGCCCCATCTTTTTATCCTTGATGGCAACAATACAATATGTGCCTTGTTGCCCCTGCTGTCACTGGGAAAGGACATCGCAATATTGAACCCAAAGCTAAGCACTTCTCCCATTGCAAGAAAGATCAATCTAGTAGGCCAAACCAAACTGATAATTCGAAGAGACTTGCAAAGATAACTTGATCACCCATAAAAGAATTCAGAGGAGATTCAAATATTTCTCAAAGATAAACTTGATCATAAACCCACAATTCATCGGATCTCGACAAACACACCGCAAAAAGATTTACATCGAATAGATCTCCAAGAAGATCGAGGAGAACTTTGTATTGAGATTCAAATAGAGAGAAGAAGCCATCTAGCTAATAACTATGGACCCGAAGGTCTGTGGTAAACTACTCACAACTCATTGGAGAGGCCTTGGAGATGATGTAGAGGCCCTCCGTGGTCGATTCCCCCTCCGGCGGAGCGTCGGCAAAGGCTCCAAGATGGGATCTCGCAGATACAGAAGGTTGAGGCGGTGGAAATAGTTTTTCGTGGTGCTCTCTGATGGTTTCAGGGTACATGGGTATATATAGGAGGAAGAAGTAGGTCGGTGGACGCTCGAGGGGCCCACGAGGGTGGGGGGCGTGCCCACCTCCAAGGGGCGCGTTGGGCACCCTCGTGGCCACCTCCTCTGTTGCTTGAAATCCACTCCAAGTCCCCTGGATCATGTTTGTTACAAAAAGATCGCTCCCAAAGGTTTCATTCCGTTTGGATTCCGTTTGATATTCCTTTCCTTCAAAACACTGAAAAAGGCAAAAAAAATAGCAATTCGGGTTGGGCCTCCGGTTAGTAGGTTAGTCCCAAAAATGATATAAAAGTGTAAAGTAAAGCCCATAAACATCCAAAATGGGTAATATAATAGCATGGAACAATCAAAAATTATAGATATGTTGGAGACGTATCACTAGGCATAACGCGTAGGATCTAAGTTTTTTCATGCTTGTTCTTTTGAAAGCAAAGGGAAAATTTCCTATCAATGGCATTTAATTTTCTATTTTGAGAAAGCACATGGCCATTGATAGCGGAGGAAAGATTAAGCACGTTGTGAAAACTCATATCTAAACTAGCCATCATCTCTTTGATTATTTCATTTTGATAAAAACACATAAGGGTAGTTGATTCGACATTTTCTCCCTTGGGGTGCCCAAATATAATTTTCATCTTTTCATAAGTATCAATGGCATCCCCTTCAAGAAAACCGTTTTCAAAAATAGAATCCAAAACTATCTTGAAGAAAGAAGGTAAACCAACATAAAAACTCTTCAAGTATATCTCTATCTAATATTGGGGCACATACCTAGTGATACATCTCCAATGTATCTATAATTTATGAAGTATTCATGCTATTATATTATCTGTTTTGGATGTTTAATGTGCTTTAATATACACTTTTATATTATTTTTGGGACTAACCTATTAACCGGAGGCCCATCCCAAATTGCTATTTTTTGCCTATTTTAGTGTTCCGCGGAAAAGGAATATCAAACGAAGTCCAAATGGAATGAAACCTTCGGGAGAGTTATTTCTGTAACGGAAGCAATCCAGGAGACTTGGAGTAGACATCAAGGAAGCTACGAGGAAGCCACAAGGCAGGGAGGCCCGCCCCCCACCCTCGTGGGCCCCTCGTGGCTCCCCTGACCGACTTCTTTCGCCTATATATATATATATATATATATATATATATATATATATATCCTAAAAACATCGGGGAGCACAATAGATCGGTAGTTCAGCCGCCACAAACCTCTGTAGCCACCAAAAACCAATCGGGACCCTGTTCCGGCACCCTTCCGGAGGGGGGATCCATCACCGGTGGCCATCTTCATCATCCCGGTGCTCTCCATGATGAGGAGGGAGTAGTTCACCATCGGGGCTGAGGGTATGTACCAATAGCTATGTGTTTGATCTCTCTCTCTCGTGTTCTTGATATGGCACGATCTTGATGTATCGCGAACTTTGCTATTATAGTTGGATCATATGATGTTTCTCCCCCTCTACTCTCTTGTAATGGATTGAGTTTTCCCTTTGAAGTTATCTTATCGGATTGAGTCTTTAAGGATTTGAGAACACTTGATGTATGTCTTGCATGGGATACCCGTGGTGACAATGGGATATTCTATTGATTCACTTGATTTATGTTTTGGTGATCAACTTGCGGGTTCAGTGACCCAGTGAACTTATGCATAGGGGTTGGCACACGTTTTTCGTCTTGACTCTCCGGTAGAAACTTTGGGGCATTCTTTGAAGTACTTTGTGTTGGTTTGAATAGATGAATCTGAGATTGTGTGATGCATATTGTATAATCATACCCACGGATATATGAGGTGACATTGGAGTATCTAGGTGACATTAGGGTTTTGGTTGATTTGTATCTTAAGGTGTTATTCTAGTACGAACTCTAGGATAGATTGAATGGAAAGAATAGCTTCGTGTTATTTTACTACGGACTCTTGAATAGATCGATCAGAAAGGATAACTTTGAGGTTGTTTCATACCCTACAATAATCTCTTCGTTTGTTCTCCGCTATTAGTGACTTTGGAGTGACTCTTTTTTGCATGTTGAGGGATAGTTCTATGATCCAGTTATGTTATTATTGTTGAGAGAACTTGCACTAGTGAAAGTATGAACCTTAGGCCATGTTTCCTAGCATTGCAATACCCTTTGTGCTCACTTTTATCATTAGTTACCTTGCTGCTTTTATAATTTCAGATTACAAAAACCTATATCTACTATCCATATTGCACTTGTATCACCATCTCTTTGCTGAACTAGTGCACCTATATAATTTACCATTGTATTGGGTGTGCTGGGGACACAAGAGACTCTTTGTTACTTGGTTGCAGGGTTGTTTGAGAGAGACCATCTTCATCCTATGCCTCCCACGGATTGATAAACCTTAGGTCATCCACTTGAGGGAAATTTGCTACTGTCCTACAAACCCCTGCACTTGGAGGCCCAACAACGTCTACAAGAATAAGGTTGTGTAGTAGACATCAGCTAGCTCGAATTCTCAATAGCCTATCCCAAGCCTCCTTCAGATATTCATCAAGCAAATAGCGGAAAATTCCAGGATCATCTTCATCACAATCGTTATGATTTTCCTTAACAACCCCGGTAGATCCTTCCATAGCATCATTGTTTATGAGCTTAGAGAGGACCGAGGGGCTATCCAAAGCATTAAAACTTGGAAGAAAACCCTTAGCCCTTTTAGGGTTGTCCATGGCGAGAAAAAAAGACGAACAACAGAGAGGGCGAATAAAACGGCAATTTTTTGTGAAGTGGGGGAGAGGAAAACGAGAGGTAAATGGAAAATAATGTAAATTGCGAGGAGATGAGATTTGTGATTAGGAATCTGGTTGATGTTGAAGATCCTCCTTGGAAACGGCGCCAGAAATTCCTTTTGATGTCTGCTAGAACTATGTCGGTATTTCCCCAAAGAGGATGGGATGATGCAGTATAGCAACAGTAGGTATTTCCCTCAGTGATGAAACCAAGGTTATCGACCTAGTAGGAGAACCTCCTCACACCATGTAAACATCACCTGGACACAAATAACAAGTACTCGCATCCCGACGTGTTAAAGGGGTTGACAATCCCTTCCGGGTACGGCGCCTCAAGTAGGCAAATAACATGAGGTAAAAAGTGGTAGATAGGATAAATAGATCGCGGAACAAATAAATTGCAGCAAGGTATTTTTGTATTTTGATTTAATAGATCTGAAAATAAATGCAAAGGAAAATAGATCGCAAAGGCAAATATGATGAAAAGAGACCCGGGGGCCGTAGGTTTCACTAGTGGCTTCTCTCGAGAAAAATAGCAAACGGTGGGAGAAAATTACTACCGGGCAATTGATAGAACTTCAAATAATCATGATGATATCCAGGCAATGATCATTATATAGGCATCACGTCCAAGATTAGTAGACCGACTCCTGCCTGCATCTACTACCGTTACTCCACACATCGACCGCTATCCAGCATGCATCAAGTGTATTAAGTTCATGAGAAAACGGAGTAATGCAATAAGAACGATGACATGATGTAAACGAGATCTATTTATCTATTGCGGTAGATATAGATCTCATCTTGTTATCCTTAGTAGCAATGATACAAACGTGTCGGTTCCCCTTCTGTCATTGGGATCAAGCACTGTAAGATCGAACCCACTACAAAGCACCTCTTCCCATTGCAAGATAAATAGATCAAGTTGGCCAAACAAAACCCAAATATCAGAGAAGAAATACGAGGCTATAAGCAATCGTGCATATAAGAGATCAAAGATGAGTCAAATAACTTTCATGGATAAAACATAGATCTGATCATAAATTCAAAGTTCATCGGATCCCAACAAACACACTGCCAAAAGACTTACATCATATGGATCTCCAAGAGACCATTGTATTGATAAGAGACACAGAGAGAGAGAGAGAGAGAGAGAGAGAGAGAAAGAGAGAGAGGAAGCCAACTAGCGACCCGTAGGTCTACAAAGAACTACTCACGCATCATAGGAGAGGCACCAATGGAATTGGTGAACCCCTCCATGATGGTGTCTAGATTGGATATGGTGGTTCTAGACTGCGGCGGTTGGATCATTATTTTGTCGACTTCCCTAGGGTTTCTGGAATATTGTGGTATTTATAGAGCAAAGAGGCGGTTCGAGGGGCACCCGAGGTGGGCACAACCCCCCAGGACGCGCCTGGGCCTCCTGGCGCGCCCTAGTGGGTGCTGCTCCCCTCGAGCAGCCCCTCAGGTGCTTCCTTGGCCCATTGGCTTTCTTCTGGCCCAAAAAATTCCTCTAGGAGTTGCGTTGCGTTTGGACTCTGTTTGATACTGATTTACTGCGATGTAAAAAACATGCAGAAAACAGCAACTGGCAGTGGGCATTATGTCAATAGGTTAGTACCAAAAAATGATATAAAATGACTATAAAATGATTGTAAAACATCCAAGAATGATAATATAACAGCATGGAACAATCAAAAATTATAGATACATTGGAGATGTATCAACGAGCTAGTCTAGTAGAGGCTCATTAGGGACACAGTGTTTGTTTATGTATCCACACATGTATTTAAGTTTCCGTTCAATACAATTCTAGCATGAATAATAAACATTTATCATGAATAAGGAAAACTTATAATAAAAACTTTATTATTGCCTCTAGGGCATATTTCCATCACAGCGCTCAATGTTGGACCGCCCACCAACAGGCTTAGGCCATTCTCTTGCAACAATCTCTAAGAAAATATCTTTTTTCGAACCAACTTAGTTCGAAAGAGAAAATATTCTTGTTACCCAAATGTGTCACTTCTCCCGAGTCAACCAACAAGGGTGTGTGGTATAATATTTCCCTCTGCATCGCGTGCACAGACACAAGTGGGTACTTCTATTCCCATTCCGCTCTCGCAAGCACTCTACCCAACTTCTAATATGTTGGATTAGGTAACGTGTTTTCCCAAGTGAATTGTCTACCGGTTAACTCAAGGTCTCTCAGGTTAACACTCTCAATGATCGTGTTGAACATGAAGGACCAACGTCCATCAAAATTATTGTTTTTTCTTCTCTTCTTCTAATGATGTTAAAATTCCCTCCAACTAAAATTGGCAACCTCTTGTCCCCGTAGATCCTAACCAGATCAGCCTGAAAGTCAGGTTTAGGTTCGGGTTGGGCTGCACCATACACAGCAACAAGAGCCCATCGGAAACCATCCAATTTTCACCTCACCTGAAACTTAACTGCATAATCACCTCGAACCATTTATATGGTACCTTGTGAGAATACGGTCTATTGTCATCATGCAACAATGATTTAGAACAAAGTGTAAGGTGTACTTCTTTACAACAAGAATGTTTGAGTCTTTTAAAACCAAAATACTATCTACTTTGTTGTCTCTAGTGTGCTACCACCTTCTTTCTTGGACAAGGCATCCGTAGAGGGGCAGCCAACAGCGACGAACAGCCGCCGATGATGGTGGCACCATGGAGGAGCCTCCTTGCCCAACCACCTGCTGATCATTGGCACACCGAGGAGGAGCCTCCATGTCCAACCACATGTCCGCCACCACGCCTCTCCCCCACCATGAGAGGGAGAGAAAGTGAGATGGAAGGATAAGAGCCAGAGGAAGGATACCCTCGATGCTGGTCGATTATGTGGCCACTCTCCGTATCCCCCCTCCGCTCTTGTGTTGCCAAGGTTATCTGTCGCACGACCTGATGCTATTTATTCTTTTGCTATTTACTAGCACATATGCACGTGTGTTGCAAGGGGAGAAAAAATAATATGCATTTAAAGTTAGTGAGAATTATAAGTGCAAGCAAAACCCCGAGTGCACGTGAAAAATGAGCATTTAGCTTCTCGGTTTCCCTGGGTGTGATGTAATCAATCCGCTATTATCCATTTACTGATCAAGAGCATTTACGAGTTTTGTTACTTTATCGTACGCCGGAGAAGGCCCATGAATTATTCTTTATTTATTTTGAGAAAAAGACGCATGAATTAATCAATCTACTTTTCCTTTCAATCGAGGAGATTTAAGGTATGAAATTTTAGAATATTATAGGAAATACGAACCATTTTTTAAATCCTGAACAAGTTTTGAAAATTATGTACACTTTCAGGAAAACGCAAAGAAAATTTGAAACATGAACTTCTTTTAAAATTCACAAACATGTTTTGAAAACACCAACTTTTTTATAAAAATATGGACATTGTTTGACTTTGTGGACATTTCTTTAAAACAGGAACATGTCACTAGTGCAGGATGCTGCTAAAGTGACACTACGATCAGAGACCCTTTGACGAAACTGTGTGTGATGCATTAATTGCAAACGGTGGTGTAAAAAACCATCAAAAAAGGGGCAAAACGTTTGCGATGACGGATGCATCAAACACGGTTCAGATTTTAGTTCTGTGTGTGATGTAGGGCATACGGTTCAGTGCAATTAACCGTTTGCGATGAGGAGCAACAAAAGAAATGGGCAGCCAGATGAAGGTGTGTGCGCTAAACAGCATACAGTTCACTAGCATGAACT
The DNA here is from genome assembly GCF_018294505.1 of Triticum aestivum. Lineage (NCBI taxonomy): Eukaryota > Viridiplantae > Streptophyta > Magnoliopsida > Poales > Poaceae > Triticum > Triticum aestivum. The sequence goes on from NC_057798.1 coordinate 528,053,068, forward strand.
GTTTATGATTAGGCAACACAACCTGCCGGATCAAGGTGTGTGCGATATACGGCATGCGGTTCAAGCGGATGAACTGTTTGTGTTGAGACAAGAGAACATAAACGGTTCAATATAACAAGATGTGTGTGATACGCGGCAAAGAGGTCTATAATCAGAAATGTGTGCGAAGACCGATAATAACATAGATGATTGCTGCTAATAAGATAGGTGTGTTGTGTGATGGGATTGCATACAGAACAACACACACACACACACACTCACTTATAAGGACATGGTTGCATAACCAAATTAAACATCCACTTACATAGGTGGCTACTATAGCCATGGCATTTGCACACACCAAAGTAAACTATTACATGCATAATTGCATAGCTGGCTACTACACACATGTCGTTTCCACACACCAAAGTAAACTATATATTACATGCATGATTAACTAGCATAAACGATCATCTAATCATCATCTACTGCTTGGGATCCTTGCTCTACTTGTGGCTCGATCCGGACTCGTTGATTTAGGTAACGAGGCACTTCCTCATGTCAATGATCCGCCTGTGCATCTCATAGCATGTGTACACGCTCTTGGCCATGAACCTGAGGTGAGGTTCATCCAGTCGCCGCATCTAGGTCATGTGCCAGGATAGGGGACTTGTTCTCTGGGCATCCTACTTCATCTATTTGTAGTAGGGGTCGATGATGGCCGAGGCGAGTTCAACCAGGGAGCCCTTCTTCGTGCAGCCCTAGACCCTGTAGTGGTCATGGATTTTGACAAGGTTCTTGCAGGCCAAGCCCGTAACACTTAGCGCTTTTCCATCGTCGGTGGTTTCCACCGTGGCGAACTTGTAGTCAGTGCTATTGACAAACCTGTTGAAACGGTCGCAAGGCTCTGTGGCCATGCAGTAGTGGTAGATGAGGACATGATGGCGCACGCACAACTGGGTGACGGTAACCTTCTGATCTATGCTGGGACGATCGGCGGTGTACTGGAGGTCGATGCCGACCACCTTGTACTTGTCTCCAGCGAGCAACTGCTCAATGGTGTTGATATAGTCATCCACCATGGCTGGGTCAATGGTGTACACCACCAAGAGATCTGTCTCCCTCGCGTGGGTCTCCACTTTATGCTCGCCGAACTCCATTGGAGCGTCGCTAGACAACCCCTCCCTATGTGTCGTCGTGGGTGTGCTTGTTGTGTTGTGGGGCGCGATCGAAAGGTTGAAGAGACTAAGGTTGTAATGGTCGCGAGAATTAAAGGGGAAGCCAGACGGCCTGGAATATCGATCGGCACGCCCTGATGGCAGTTCTAATTTGCCGCACGTAACTGCATCGCGTGGCAACGCGTGCAGCGCAACCGCATGCATATAGGGGCCCGGACGTGATCGTACGCAGGCCCAACCGATGGCGGAGCATGCGCAGAGGGAACGAGCAAAGCGCTCCACGGTCTCCTCAATGGCGAGCAACCATATATATGCATATAGCAGTTCAACACGCAAGGAAAAGTTGTCCACAACCCGAGCGTGCAGACGGACGCGAGCAGAGCGCGCCGCGGCGTCTAACGGCGAGCAGAGCGCGCTACGGCGCCTAACGGCAAGTAGAGCTTGCTGAGGGATGCGAGCAGAGGCCGGCGCCGTGTGTGTTGTGGGCAAACACTTGCTGGTATATAAACTCAAATTTAACCCACAAAATGATAATGCATGTTACAAAAATTATATAACTGGAAACTATGTTCAAATCCGAATCCGACGATATAATCTTTGGCGACATGCATTCGTATTTTATTAATTAAATCCTACTTGTAAACCAGGACGGGCGTATAGTAGTTAATTAAATCGCAAATGTTTTTTTATTAAAAGTATGTGTACGTGTCCTTTCGTCCTTCTCTCGCACGTCTTGTCACCCTGTTACCGCAGACGGTTCAAGCGCAAACTTGAGCAGTGCGTGGGAGCATCCTTTTGGCCAAACGGTGCTGAGCACGTTCCCACGCAACCGCGTAGGTTCCCGCGCAAGCTTCCCGCCCGACTCGGCGAAATCCCCCAAATTCCCAATGCTTATCAGCCTACTATATAAACCCTCACGGCCAACGAGTCCTGCGTTGCATTTTCCCCTCCCTCCTTGTAGCTTATCTCGTCTGCTTCTCCCAAAATCGGCAATGGCACCGGACCGTCGTTGTCGCTCGGCCACTCTGCCGTCATCAGAGCACAGATCCATCTGGGAGGCTACACCGCGGTGGCGGTGCAGTCCTTGGCGTAGTGTAGTGCGCATGGTGTCCTAGTTGGGTGTGCGCGGCACACGCACCACACGCTCGGCCGGCGGTGCCCGTCGGTAGCTGTTGTCGGCCGTCATTGCCGCAACAGCTTCGTTGAAAGCCAGGGCCATCACCCACTCCGCCACCGTGGCCCAAAGGCGAGAGGTGGTCGTCGTGGCTGCCCCCCCCCCTCCCCACTGCCGGCCATTGTCGCCATCACCCGCTCCACCACCACGGCCCGAAAGGCAGGAGGTAGTGGTCCTGGCCGCCACCCCATCGTCATCCGCCGTGGCTGCCAGCCCACCATCGACCGCCAGGATCATCACCCGTATGAGGGAAGCGGAGGTGGAGGCCCGCATGTGTGGCAGCGACCTTGGGCGCTACATCGAGTTCCTGCGGGAGGACGAGCAGCGCCTCGTCGAGCATGCAAAGGGCCTTATGGCCGCCGTGGCCGCAGCACACGCCGACGCAGAGGCAAGGAATCAGGAGATCTACGAGTAGTCCGACCGCTTCGAGAGGAGTCGTCTGGAGTGGCAGAGGGCATTCAAGGCGAGCTTCGCTAAAGGTGCAGCAGCGGCAGGCACCGTATTACAGTTGTCCAGCTCGTCGGTGGGCTCCTCCTCCTCTTCCTCTTACTGAGCGCGCTCGGTAGAGGGGAGGCTGCAGGAAGTAGTACAAAGCCCCTCCGTAGTAGTAGTATTTAGGGGCTATTTTGTTCACGTCATCTGACTATAGATGTGGTGGAACTATACAACGTACTTAAAATTAGCTAGTATATATAGTTGAACTAGCTATTTCAGTACGTTGTTGGCAACAATTGGGGAAAAGTTTGGTCGATTCAGCTGTAAAGTTGAACTATTTGTATAAATTAAGCACGACTGCTTAATCTATGAATGAAATCTATGCTTAATTACTGAATTTTAGTTGCAAAAATTAGATAGTGCTAGTGATTTTTAGCTGCATATTTTGACAAATCGCAGTGTTACAAGGATTGACTAATGGCAATGTTACTAGATCAACAAATGTCAATCTTTCCAGTTTGACAAATGGCAATATGCCTAATATGACAGATGCAAATCTTACCAAATTGTCTGTACGTGGTTGCACATGAGTCATCCGAAAAAACCGTTTGCGTTGAACGGAGGTAGAAATCCTGCTTGCCAAATTTTTCTCTTGGCTTAGCGCCGAAGTCTTGCTTTGCATACCTTATTCAATCTGAACCGTTTGCGTTGAAGAGATGCAGAAATCATGCGCAGCAAATTTTCCCTTGGCTTACTGCGGAAGACCATAGCTCTCACTTTGCATACAGGTGTTCTATCTAAAATGTTTGCCATGAAGAGCTGCACAAATCCTACTCGGCACATTTTCCCTTGGCTTACTGGGGAAGCTGTCAGTGTACATACGAGTGTTCTATCTAAAATGTTTGCAATGTTAGAGTGGCAGCTAGTTGTTTCAAAATGCCTTTGTTGAATGTTATTCGAGTGCACCTTCTCTCAAAATGGACACGAAAATTACCAGAGCATGTCGGGTGCCATTCCATGATAGCATGCCAAGTTTCATGAATTTCAGACGAGTTTTGGATTTATTAGAATTTAAAAACAAAGTATCTCAATGTTTTACCAGCAGTTAATAGTGCCCTGGTGTTTGAAATTCATTCCCATTTTCTTGCATGGGACCTAAGCATGCACCCAAGGACACAGATTTGATTTTTCAACCAATTTATATGCATTCAAGCATGTGCATGTAGTTCGAATTTGAATTATGCACATAAAATACCTAGAAACCCCAGTTAATATATAAAAATGTCCAAGCGAACCCCAAAAAATTCCAAACTTTAACACAACACTCTTGTTGTTCTATGTTGACACTAGAAATTTTTTGAAAGCAATAATAGGCAACGGGTATTGTTTCGTCCCCAAAGGTGGCACGTTCCCTACCGAAACCATCAAGCTTGTTGTGAGAAGCTCTGGTTCGTGAGAAGCTTATACCCAAACCTGCCCCAAATGGGACAAAAAATTTACCACAGCATGTCAGCTGCCATTCCATGATAGCATGCCAGGTTTCATGAATTTTAGACGAGTTTTAAATTTACTAGAATTTAAAAACAAGGTATCTCAATGTTTGCGGTCGGGTGACGGTGGCAAGGTGTTTGACATTCGTTCCCATTTCTTGCATGGTACCTAAGCATGCAACCAAGGACACATATTTGAATTTTCAACAAATTTATATGCATTAGAGCATGTGCTTGTAGTTCAAATTTGAATTATGCACATAAATGCATTGAAAACTCAAATAATGCATAAGAAATGTGCTCACGAACCCCGAAAAATTCCAAACTTTAACACAACACTCATGTTGTTCTATGTTGACACTAGAGAAAAAATTGAAATCAAGAAGAGGGAACGGCTGTCGTTTCATCCAAAAAGGTGAAACATTCCCTACCAAAACCATCGGGCTTGTTGTGAGAAGCTCTGGTTTGTGAGAAGCTTATACCCAAACCTGCCCAAATGGGACAAAAAATTTACCCCAGCATGTCGGGTGCCATTCCATGATAGCATGCCAGGTTTCATGAATTTCAGATGAGTTTTGGATTTACTAGAGTTTAAAAACTAGGTATCTCAATGTTTGCTGTCGAGTGACGATGGCAGGGTGTTTGACATTCATTCCTATTTCTTGCATGGGACGTAAGCATGCAACCAAGGACACAGATTTGAATTTTCAACCAATATATATGCATTAGAGCAGGTGCATGTAGTTCAAATTTGAATTATGCACATAAATGCATCAAAACTCAATTAATGCATAAGAATGTGCTAACGAACCCCAAAAAATTACAAAATTTAACACAACCCTCATGTTGTTCTATGTTGACACTAGAGAAAAAATTGAAATCAAGAAGAGGCAATGGCTATCATTTCGTCCAGAAAGGTGAAATGTTCCCTACTGAAACCATCAGGCTTGTTGTGAGAAGCTCTAGTTTGTGAGAAGCTTATAACCAAACCTACCCCAAGTGGGACAAAAATTTTATGACGGCATGTTGATGCTGCTCCATGATAGCATGCCATGTTTCATGAATAATAGACGAGTTTTGGATTTACTAGAATTTAAAAATCAGGTCTCTCAATGTTTGTGGCCGAGTGACGGTGGCAGGGTGTTTGACATTCATTCCCATTTCTTGCATGGGACCTAAGCATGCAACCAAGGAGACAGATTTGAATTTTCAACCAATTTATATGCATTAGAGCATGTGCATGTAGTTCAAATTTTAATTATGCACATACGAACGGAAATGACTGGGTTTCGATGCCTCTCTAGATCGCACACGAGCTCATTTTGCCCCGGCCTATGTGCCAAGAGGGCCTATCCCCGACGGTTTCTGAGTCGTGTGGGAAGGACCCCCCCTATCGCCCACACTCACTTGGCGACGGTTCCAAACGCCGTCGTGGAAAGGGGTTAAAAACCGTTTGTATAGCACGTCCCTACACCAGTGCTAGTGCAATCTCTCAACAATGCTAATCTAATTGGATCATATAACCATCCCTCATCGTGTGATGAAGAATCACTCCAAAGTTCTTATCTAGCGAAGAACGTAAGAAGAAATTGTTTATAGGGTACGAAACCACCTTAAAGTTATTTTTTTGTTCAATCTATTCAAGAGTTCGTACTGAAATAACACAAAGTTATTCTTTCCGTTCTATCTATCCAAGAGTTCATACTAAAATAACACCATATGATGCGCATCAACCAACTCTAATGTCACCTAGATACTCCATTGTCACCACAAGTATCCATGAGTTAATTCTACAATACACATCAAACAATTTCAAATTCATAATACTCGATCCAACACAAAGACCTCAAAGAGTGCCCCAAGATTTCTACCGGAGAAACAAAGACGAGAACATGCATCAACCCCTATGCATAGATTACCCCAATGTCACCTCGGGAATCTGCGATTTGAGTGCCAAAACACATATCAAGTGAATCAATATGATACCCCATTGTCACCACGGGTATTCATTTGCAAGACATATATCAAGTGCTCTCAAATCCATAAAAGTATTCAATCCAATAAAACAAAATCTCAAAGGGAAAACTCAATTCATCACAACAAGATAGAGAGGGAGAAACACCATATGATCAAACTATATTAACAAAGCCCCCGATGCATCAAGACCATGCCATCAAGAACATGAGAGTGAGAGAGATTAAACACATAGCTACGGGTACAAACCCTCAGCCCTGAGGGTGGACTACTCCCTCCTCATCATGGAAGACCATAGGGATGATGAAGATGGCCTCCGGTGATGATCTCAACCTCTGGCAGGGTGCCGGAACGGGCTCCCGATTGGTTCTTCATGGCTACAAAGGCTTGTAGCGGGGGAACTTCCGATCTAGGGTTACTTCTAGGGGTTTTGGTCTTTATAGGATTTTTCAGTGTTGGAATCACGCGAAGATGGGCCACGAGGAGGGCACAACCCACCAGGGCGCGCCTGGGCCCCCGGCGCGCCCCAGTGTCTTGTGCCCTACTCCTTCACCTTCTGGTCCTTCCACGAAGCTTTAGGGGTCTCTTTTGTTTCAAAAAAATCATCAAAAAGTTTCAGCTCATTTGGAGAACTTTCATTTCTACACAGAAAAAACACCATGGTAGTTCTGCTAAAAACAGCTTCAGTCCGAGTTAGTTCCATGCAAATCATACCAAAACCATACAAAATTATTGTAAACATGGCATGAATACTTCATAAATTATAGATATGTTGGTAACGTATCACATAACCCCAAAACGATAGTGGTAAATCAGTAAGAGGCATCATAGAACGCACCATATCTAATAAAGTACGATTACGACATTCGTACACACCATTACGTTGTGGTCTTCCAGGTGGTGTGAGTTATGAAACAATTCCACATTGTTTGAAATGAAGGCCAAACTCGTAACTCAAATATTCGCCTCCACGATCAGATCGTGGAAACTTTTATTTTCTTGTTACGATGATTCTCCACTTCACTCTGAAATTGTTTGAACTTTTCAAATGTTTCAGACTTGTGTTTCATCAAGTAGATATGCCCATACCTACTCAAATCATCTGTGAGGGTGAGAAAATAACGATACCTTCCGCGTGCTTCAACACTCATCGAACCGCATACATCAGTATGTATTATTTCCAATAAGTCATTAGCTCGCTCCATTGCTCCATAGAACAGAGTTTTAATCATCTTGCCCATGAGGCATGGTTCACAAGTATCAAATGATTTATAATCAAGTGACTCCAAAAGTCCATCTGCATGGAGTTTCTTCATGCGCTTTACACCAATATGACCTAAATGGCAGTGCCACAAATATGTTGCACTATTATTATCAACTTTGCATCTTTTTTCATCAATATTATGAATATGTGTATCACTACAATTGAGATTCAACAAGAACAGATCATTCTTCAAGGGCGCATGACCATAAAAGATATTATTCATAAAGATAGAACAACCATTACTCTCTGACTTAAATGAATAACCGTCTCGCAATAAACAAGATCCAGATATATTGTTCATGCTCAATGCTCGCACCAAATAACAATTATTGAGGTATAAAACTAATCCTGAAGGTAGATGTAGAGGTAGCTTGCCGACGGTGATCACATCGACCTTGGAACCATTCCCGACGCGCATCGTTATGTCGTCCTTAGCCAATCTTCAGTTATTACGCAGCTCCTGCTTCGAGTTACAAATATGAACAACCAAACCAGTACGTATCAAATACCCAGGCGCTACTATGAGCATTAGTAAGGAACACATCAATAACATGTATATCATATATACCTTTGTTCACTTTGCCATCCTTCTTATCCGCCAAATACTTGGGGCAGTTCCGCTTCCAGTGACCACTTCCTTTGCAGTAGAAGCACTCGGTTTCAGGCTTAGGTCCAGCTTTGGGTTTCTTCCCGGGAGCGGCAACTTGTTTGCCGTTCTTCTTGAAGTTCCCTTTCTTTCCTTTGCCCTTTTTCTTGAAACTAGTGGTCTTGTTAACCATCAACACTTGATGGTCCTTCTTGATTTCTACCTCTGGGCCTTAAGCATGCGAAGAGCTCAGGAATCATTTTATTCAACCTTGCATACTATAGTTCATCACGAAGCCTTTGTAGGTTGGTGGTAGTGATTGAAGAACTCTGTCAATAACACTATCAACTAGAAGATCAACTCCCAGCTGAGTCAAGTGGTTATGATACCCAAACATTTTGAGTATGTTTTCACTGACAAAACTATTCTCCTCCATCTTGCAGCTATAAAACTTGTTGGAGACTTCATATCTCTCAACCCGGGCATTTGCTTGAAATGTTAACTTCAAATCTTGGAACATCTCATATGCTCCATGACATTCAAAACGTCTTTGAAGTCCCGGCTCTAAGCCATAAAGCATGGCACACTGAACTATTGAGTAGTCATCATATCGAGCTTGCCAGACGTTCATAACATCTGCATCAGCTCCTGCAGCAGGTCTGTCACCTAGCGGTTCATCAAGGACATAATTCTTCTGTGGAGCAATGAGGATAATCCTCAAGTTACGGACCTAGTCCATGTGGTTGCTACCATCATATTTCAACTTAGCTTTCTCTAGGAATGCATTAAAATTCAAGGGAACGGTAGCACGGGCCATTATCTACAACATAGATGTGCAAAAATTTTAAGACTAAGTTCATGATAAATTTAAGTTCAATTAATCAAATTACTAATGAACTCCCACTTAAATAAATATCCCTCAGGTTATCTAAGTGATACATGATCCAAATCAACTAACCCATGTTTGATCATCACGTGAGATGGGGTAGTCATCAATGGTGAACATCTCTATGTTGATCATATCTATTACATGACTCATGTTTGACCTTTTAGTCTCCAGTGTTCTGAGACCATGTTTGTACATGCTAGGCTCATCAAGTTTAACCCAAGTATTCTGCTTGTGTAAAATTAGCTTACACCCATTGTATGCGAATGTCGAGTCTATCACACCCGATCATCACGAGGTGCTTCAAAACAATGAACTTTAGCAACGATGGATACTCAAGGTGAACACTTTTATCTTGAAATTTAGTGATGGGGTCATCTTATAATGCTACTGCCGTTCTAAGCAAAATAAGATACATGCATAAAGGATAAACATCACATGCAATCAAAACATGTGACATGATGTGGCCATCATCATCTTGTGCTTTTGATCTCCATCTCCAAGGCATCATCAGGATCTCCATCGTCACTGGTTGGACACCTTAATCTCCATTGTTGCGTCGGGGTTGTCTCGCCAACTATTGCTTCTACAACTATTGCTAATGCATAGCGATAAAGTAAAGCAATTACATGGCATTTACATTTCATACAATAATCAAGACACAACCCAAAGGATCCTACCGGTTGTCGATATTACAAAACATGATCATCTCATACAACAATGTATATCACATCATGTCTTGACCATATCACATCACAACATGCCCTGCAAAAACAAGTTAGACGTCCTCTACTTTGTTGTTGCAAGTTTTACGTGGCTACTACGGGCTTCTAGCAAGAACCGTTCTTACCTACGGCAAAAACCACAATGGTGATTTATCAAGTTTGTTGTTTTAACCTTCTTCAAGGACCGTCCATAGTCAAATTCGATTCAACTAAAGTAGGAGAAACAGGCACCCGCCAGGCACCTTTATGCAAAACAAGTTGCATGTCTGTCGGTGGAACTGGTCTCATCTATGTGGACATGTAAGGTTGCTCCAAGCTGCTTCATCTTACAATACCGTCGAATCAAAATAAGACATTGGTGGCAAGCAGTATGACCATCACCGCCCACAACTCTTTGTGTTCTATTCGTGCATATCATCTACGCATAGACCTGGCTCGGATGCCGCTGTTGGGAAACGTTGCATGGAAAACAAAAAAAATTCTACGCACACGCAAGATCTATCCATGGAGATGCATAGCAACAAGAGGGGAGAGTGTGTCTACATACCCACGTAGACCGTAAGCGGAAGTGTTTAGTAACGCAGTTGATATAGTCCAACTTCTTCGTGATCCAACCAATCAAGTACCAAACGTACGGCACCTCCGCGTTCAGCACATGTTCAGCGCGGTGACGTCCTTGCCTTCTTGATCCAGCAAGACGGACGAAGTAGTGGATGAGTTCCAGTAGCATGATGGCGTGGTGACGGTGACGGTGATGGTGATGCTATCTCCGCAGGGCTTCGCTTAAGCACTACAAAAATATGACCGAGGGTGTAAATGGTGAAGGGGGGCACCGCACACGGCTAAGAGATTGTCGTGGTTATGTGTGGCGCCCCCTCCCACATATATATAGCTGGGGAAGGGAGGAGCAGCCAAGGAGGCACCCCAAGTACACAGAATCCTACTTGGGGTCCTCCCCAAGCCGCGCCCCTTCCTTATTCGGTGAGAGGAGAAAGGCAGGGGAGGCTGCCCCCCCCCCCTTTCCTTTCTCCCATGAGAAGGGGAAGGCAGGAGGGGCTAGCCCTCCCCCCTTTCCTTCCCTAGGGCCAGCGGCTAGTGAGAGGGGCACGCCAGCCCCTTGTGGGCTGGTTTGTCCCCCCCCCCCCCTTGGCCCATTTGGCCCATACACCTACCGGGGGTGTCCAGAATCCCTTCCTCGACCCGATGACTATCCGGTGCACTCCGAAACTCTTCCTATGTCCGAATAGCATCGTCCTATATTTCAATCCTTACCTCAGGACCATTCCGGAGCTCCTCGTCATGCCTGTGATCTCATCCGGGATTTTGAACAACATTTGGTCACCAAATCATATAACTCATATAACACTATATCATCAACAGACGTTAAGCGTGTGGACCCTACGGTTTCGAGAACTATGTAGACATGACAAAGACACCTCTCCGGTCAATAACCAATAATGGAACCTGGATGCCCATATTGGTTCCTATATATTCTACGAAGATCTTTATACCGTTATGACAACATACGTAATTCCCTTTGTTTGTCTGTATGTTACTTGCCCGAGATTCGATCGTCGGTATCTTCATACCTAGTTCAATCTCGTTACCGGCAAGTCTCTTTACTCGTTCTGTAATACATCATCTCGTAACTAATTCCTTAGTCATTTGCTTGCAAGCTTATTTTATGTGTATTACCGAGAGGGCCCAAAGATACCTCTCTGATACTCGGAGTGACAAATCCTAATATCGATCTATGCCAACTCAACAAACACCTTCGGACATACCTGTAGAGCATCTTTATGATCACCCAGTTATGTTGTGATGTTTGATAGCACACAAGGTATTCCTCCGATATCCGGGAGTTGCATAATCTCATAGTCAAAGGAATATGTATTTGACATGAAGAAAGAAATAGCAATAAACTGAACGATCATATGCTAATCTAACGGATGGGTCTTGTCCATCACATCATTCTCCTAATGGTGTGATCCAGTTATCAAATGACAAAACATGTCTGTGGTTAGGAAACCTTAACCATCTTTGATCAACGAGCTAGTCTAGTAGAGGCTTACAATGGACACTGTATTTGTTTATGTATTCACACATGTATCTAAGTTTCCGATCGATACAATTCTAGCATGAATAATAAACCTTTATCATGAATAAGGAAATATAATAATAACCTATTTTCTTATTGCCTCTAGGGCATATTTCCATCAATCTACGCATAGACATGGCTCATGATGCCATTGTTGGGGAACGTTGCATGGAAAACAAAAAATTTCTAGGCACACGCAAGATCTATCCATGGAGATGCATAGCTACGAGAGGGGAGAGTGTGTCTACATACCCTCGTAGACCATAAAGAGGAAGTGTTTATCAACACGGTTGATGTAGTCGTACACCTTAACGATCCGCCCGATCAAATACCGAGCGTATGGCACCTCCACGTTCTACACACGTTCAGCTCGATGACATCCTTGCCTTCTTGATCCAGCAAGACGGCCGAAGTAGTAGACGAGTTTTGGCAGCACGGCGGCGTGGTGACGGAGGTAGTGAAACTATCCGCAGGGCTTCGCCAAGCACAACGGACATGGACGAAGGAGGAACTAGAACTAGCGAGAGACGGGGCGCCGCACACGGATTGGGGATCATGGTGTGTTGTGCCCCTCTCCCTTCACACATATATATATAGGTGGGGGAGAAGGGGAGGTAGCCTAGGGCAACCCCAAGGGGGCCGGCGGCCACCCTTGGCCCCTGCCCAAGTCGCCCCCCCCTTCCTTCTTAGCCACGTGGGGGGAAGGTAAGAGGGCTGCCCCCCCCCCCAATTTCCTTTCTCCCATGAGGAGGGGAAGGCAGGAGGGGCTAGCCCTCCCCCTTTCCTTCTCTATAGGGCCGGCGGCTAGGGAGAGGGCATGCCAGCCCCTTGTGGGCTGGTGTGTTCCTCCCCTTGGCCCATATATCTCTCAGGGCCTCCCAGAACCCCTTCTGGCGATCCGATGAATACTCGGCATACTCTGGAACCTTTCCGGTGACCAAATAACACCGTCCTATATATCAATCATTACCTCCAGACCATTCCGCAGCTCCTCGTCATGTCTGCGCTCTCATCTGGGACTCCAAACAACATTGAGTCACCAAACCACATAACTCATATAATACTATATCGTCAATGAATGTTAAGTGTGCGGACCCTATGAGTTCGACAATGATGTAGACATGACCGAGACGCCTCTCTAGTCAATAACCAATACGGAACCTGGATGCCCAAATTGGTTCCTACATATTCTAAGAAAATCTTTATCGGTCGAACCTTTATGACAACATACGTAGTTCCCTTTGTTGGTCGGTATGTTACTTGCCCGAGATTCGATCATCGACATCTCCATACCTAGTTCAATCTCGTCGCCGGCAAGCCTTACTCGTTCTATAATGCATCATCTCGTAACTAACTCCTTAGTCACTTTGCTTGCAAGCTTCTTGTGATGTGTATTACCGAGAGGGCCCAGAGATACCTCTCCAATATACAGAGTGACAAATCCCAATCTCGATTCACGCCAATTCAACAGACACCTTCGGAGATACCTGTAGAGCATCTTTATGATCACCCACTTACGTTGTGACATTTTATAGCATGCAAGGTATTCCTTCGGCATTCGGGAATTGCATGATCTCATGGTCGAAGGAATAAGTATTTGACATTAAGAAAGTAATAAACTGAACGATCAAATGCTAAGCTAACGAATGGGCTTGTCCATCACATCGTTCTCCTAATGATGTGATCTCGGCATTAAGTGAAAACTCATGTCTATGGTTAGGAAACCTTACCATCTTTGAGCAACGTGTGATGTCTGCTAGAACTACGTCGGTATTTCCCCAAAGAGGAAGGGATGTGCAGTATAGCGACGGTAGGTATTTCCCTCAGTGACAAGACCAAGGTTATCGGACCAGTAGGAGAACCTCCTCACACCACGTAAACAGCACCTACACACAAATAAAAATACTCTCAACCCGACGTGTTAAAGGGGTTGTCAATCCCTTCCGGGTATGGCGCCTCAAGTAGGAAAATAACGTGAGTTAAAAGTAGTAGATTGGATAAATAGATCGCGAAACAAATAAATTGCAGAAAGATATTTTTGTATTTTTGATTTAATAGATCTGAAAATAAATGCAAAGGAAAATAGATCGCAAAGGCAAATATGATGAAAAGAGACCCGGGGGTCGTAGGTTTCACTAGTGGCTTCTCTCGAGAAAAATAGAAAATGATGGGAAAACAATTATTGTTGGGCAATTGATAGAACTTCAAATAATCATGACGATATCCAAGCAATGATCATTATATAGACATCATGTCCAAGATTAGTAGACTGACTCCTGCCTGCATCTACTAATATTACTCCACACATCGATCGCTATCCAGCATGCATCTAGTGTATTAAGTTCATGAGAAAACGAAGTAATGCAATAAGAACGATGACATGATGTAGACGAGATCCGTATATCTATTGTGGTAGATATAGATCTCATCTTGTTATCCTTAGTAGCAACAATACATATGTGTCAGTTCCCATTCTGTCACTAGGATCAAGCACCGTAAGATCGAACCCACTACAAAGCACCTCTTCCCATTGCAAGATAAATAAATCAAGTTGGCCAAACAAAACCCAAATCTCAGAGAAGAAATACGAGGCTATAAGCAATCATGCATATAAGAGATCAAAGAATACTCAAATAACTTTCATGGATAAAAACATAGATCTGATCAAAAACTCAAAGTTCATCGGATCCCAATAAACACACCGCCAAAAGACTTACATCATATGGATCTCCAAGAGACCATTGTATTGGTAATCAAGAGAGAGAGAGAGAGGAAGCCATCTAGCTACTAACTACAGACTCGCAGGTCTACAAAGAACTACTCACGCATCATAGGAGAGGCACCAATGGAAGTGGTGAACCCCTCCATGACGGTGTCTAGATTGGATCTGGTGGTTCTGGACTCTGCGGCGGTTGGATCAATATTTCGTCAACTCCCCTAGGGTTTCTGGAATATTGTGGTATTTATAGAGCAAAGAGTGGTTCGGGGGGCAACCGAGGTGGGCACAACCCCCCAGGGCGTGCCTGGGCCTCCTGGCGCGCCCTGGTGGGTGCTGCTCCCGTCGAGCAGCCCCTCAAGTGCTTCCTTGGCCCATTGGCTTTCTTCTAGCCCAAAAATTCCTCCAGGAGTTGCGTTGTGTTTCGACTCCGTTTGACATTGATTTCCTGCGATGTAAAAAACATGCAAAAAACAGCAACTGGCACTGGGCACTATGTCAATAGGTTAGTACCAAAAAATGATATAAAATGACTATAAAATGATTGTAAAACATCCAAGAATGACAATATAACATCATGGAACAATAAAAAATTATGGATACGTTGGAGACATATCAGCATCCCCAAGCTTAATTCATGCTCGTCCTCGAGTAGGTAAATGATAAAAACAGAATTTTTGATGTGGAATGCTGCCTAACATGTTCATCACATTATTTTCTCTTTATAGCATGGACATATGGAGTTTTATATGATTCAAAGCAATAGTCTAGTTTTGACATAAAGACTTTATTACTCAAGCATACCAACAAGCAACCATGTCTTTCAAAATATCAACACTAAAGCAAGTTATCCCTAGCCCATCATGCTCAATCATTGATCCATTCATGAAACACACTCGAATTTTAGCTACACCCGATGCTCAAATACGATCATAGTGCCCTTTAGTTGGTACTTTATAAGAGAAGATGGAGACTAAAATTCAAAATAAAATTGCATAAGTAAAAGAAAGGCCCTTCACGGAGGGAAGTACGGATTTGTAGAGGTGCCAGAGCTCAAAGCTTAAATTGAGAGATAAAATAATTTTTGAGAGGCATACATTTCCTACCAACGAAAACGACTTGGAGCATCCCAACACTTTCCATTCTAGATACATCATAGGTGGTTCCCAAACAAAAAATAAAGTTTATTCCTTTTTCCACCATAACTTTCACTTTCCGGATGGCTCTCCCCTCCCCCCTCTCCCCTCTCCCCCTCGTGGCATCTCCGGTGTCTGGCGCTGTTCCAGCGGCGCCCCGGCCTTGTGCGTCCTCCTCCTTCCCCTCCCCTTCGTGCACTCCTCTGGGCTCCACTCCGGCGTCGCGCGCAGCCCCCCTGCTCTCTGGTCTCTCCTCCTCGCTCTGTCCTCATCGCCCCTCTCCGGGCTAATAAGTTCTGGGCTCTCGACTCGGATGGCTCCGGCTCGGATTCTGAGGCTCCCTCTCCCCCGCCCCGCCCGGTTCCGGTGTGCTCCCCCCTGGGGCTGCGGCGGCTGCTCGCCGGCGCAAGTTTGCGCCCGGAGGGTTGGGGCGGCCTGTCTGGCCTTCCATGGAGATTGATGGGTGGCGCCGCGTCTCACGTGGGCGGCGGCATGCTTCGTGCTGGTCCCCGCCTGCGGTCCCGCTGCGGTCTGCGCCGGCGTCGGCCTCGTGCTCTCCGGTGGGTTCTCGTGCTGGCTCGCCCTCGGGTTCGGCCTCCGCTGCTCTGGCGGTGCTGGCGTCAGTGCCAACCCTAGATCTGGGTTCGGGGGCGGCGCTGGTGCCCCCTCCTGTGGCGCGGGCCCCGGTGGGTGATGCCGGGCCTGGTGGGCCGGCCTCGGCCTTGGCTCTGGCATCCTTTTCTGATTTCCACCCCTTCCTTCTATGGACCTTGGGCTGCGGGCGGCCCAGGTCCAGCCCACCCCTCCTGTTAGGCCGTGTACCGACTCGGGCCTGGCTCGGTCGGGGTATTTATGGGTGCGGAGGGGTGCGGTTCCCCCATTTCTAGGGTTTCTTGCCTCCTCCTCAGATCTGTTCCGCCACCGTCTCCCCATCCGGCGCTTCGTCAGATCTGTTCCTCCACCTTCCCTTTCCCTCTCCTTTGCGGTGGTGGCGGCGATGGACCGCTCCTGTGCATCCTCCAGTGAGGCGGTCTCCGGGCAGAAGCAGGGTCGTGGCGGATTTGGTGAGGTGGACACAGATCTGGAGTACGAGGCGGCTCTTCGCACGAAGCTTCAGGCCTCGCTCGCCCCGGAGGTGGGGTCGGCGGCGGCGTCCGCTGGCGTGTCTCCCCGTGCCTCTGGGTCGGGCCCGTCGGTGCCTCTCCCCCTGCTTCTGGTGCTCCTTCGATTTTGGCCGATCCCTGGGAGGTGGCGGCGGCCAGTAGGGAGGGCTCGTCGGGGCCCGCCCTGGCGTCCCCTACGCTGGGTGCTCCTCCCCGGGGTGGCGCACCGGTGCGGGCTCCGGCTGGGGGTGGGCCGTCCCGCTTCTTCCCCCGAGGCGCGTCGGGGGCTCCGGCTCGGCGTCCTGTCGGCCCCGTGGTGGTGCGGGGCTCTGGATCTGGGCCTGCTGTGGCTGGGGATGGCCTCTGTCGGTGTCAAAACCGGCGGATCTCGGGTAGGGGGTCCCGAACTGTGCGTCTAGGCGGATGGTAACAGGAGACAAGGGACACGATGTTATTACCCAGGTTCGGGCCCTCTCGATGGAGGTAAAACCCTACTCCTGCTTGATTGATATTGATGATATGGGTAGTACAAGAGTAGATCTACCACGAGATCAGAGAGGCTAAACCCTAGAAGCTAGCCTATGGTATGATTGTTGTTCGTCCTACAGACTAAAACCCTCCGGTTTATATAGGCACCGAAGAGGGTTAGGGTTACACAGAGTCGGTTACAATGGTAGGAGATCTACATATCCGTATTGCCAAGCTTGCCTTCCACGCCAAGGAAAGTCCCATCCGGACACGGGACGAAGTCTTCAATCTTGTATCTTCATAGTCCAGGAGTCCGGCCAAAGGCTATAGTCCAGCCATCCGGACACCCCCTAATCCAGGACTCCCTCAATAGCCCCTGAACCAGGCTTCAATGACGACGAGTCCGGCGCGCATATTGTCTTCGGCATTGCAAGGCGGGTTCCTCCTCCAAATACTTCATAGAAGATTTTGAACACAAGGATAGTGTCCGGCTCTGCAAAATAAGTTCCACATACCACCGTAGAGAGAATAATATTTACACAAATTCAATCTGCTGACGTATTTTATGGCGTGACATCACACCACGGCCAAGCCTTTATTCGAATCGTTTTTACTATCCCACCTCAGCGCGTTTAGCGAGGCGGTTTCCTTGGCACGTCTTGTCAAAGCAGAGATCGTGTCCCCTTATTCCGGGATTCTCATCAATACGGGCGTGGGTAACCCAACCGCACCATTGATTACGGCGCTTGGTAGATAAGCGAGTTTTACCAGGCTGGTGGAGACGCATAGCTTCGTCCGTCCATATAAGGGGATAAGGATCCAGTTTTTCACACACGCCTTCTTCCTCCTTTGCTCATCCATTTCCGCGCACTCGAGCTCCAGCGCCCAAGTCCGCACATCTCACCTCAACCTTCCCCAACCATGTCCGGAGGGGGAGGCAAGTGGATGGTCTCCTCCGTCACGGAGGGGCACATCAAAAAGTTGCGGAAGGCCGGATACTTGTCCAGCAACATCGCGCATCGGCTCCCTGACAAGGGGCAGCTCATCCCCACCCCTAGGCCCCATGAGAGGGTGGTGTTCCTCACCCACTTCCTCCGCGGACTAGGTTTTCTACTATGGCCTGGATTTCCATGATCTGGCCCCGAATTTCATCCACAACATCTTGGCATTCATCGTCATATGCGAGGCCTTCCTCTGCATCCAGCCCCATTTCGGCTTATGGCTGAAGACCTTCAATGTCAAGTCGAAGGTAGTGGGCGGCCGCCAAGCGGAGTGCAGAGGTGCCATGGTGGGCAAGATGCCCAACGTTTTATGGCTCGAGGGCTCCTTTGTGGAGACCATAAAGGGGTGGCAATCGGGGTGGTTCTACATCACCGAGCCACGTGACCCTAAATGGGCAGTGGCCCATGAATTTCGATCTGGATTCCCTACACGGCTCACCTCTTGGAAAGAGACGGGCTTGACGTGGGGCAATTCGGAAGAGCTGACCGGACTTCAATCCTGCATCCAAAGCCTGGTGAACAAGAAGCTCAAACTTGTCAACGTAGTCCAGGTCATGCTCATCCGCCGGATCCTCCCGTGCCAATAACGGGCCTTCAACTTGTGGCAGTTTGATCCGTCACAGCACCAAACCTTGAGCAGGCTCTTCGACACTACGTACGAAGATGCCTGGAAGGTGCTGTTCAAGGGCGCCGAGGCTCCCGCATCCTCTACCGAAGATCGTGGATTCAGCTCGCAGCGTCAAGCCGGCAAGGTAAGCTATTTTACCCTTTACAGGACACTTGTTTTTCATAGTTTGACTCTATGCGGGATCTAAACTCCCTTACCCTTAACAGGCCTGGCAGAAGACGTCCGGGCAGGTTAACTATCCGGCTCCCTTGCCAGAAGACCCAGCAGACGCCCGATTAACGGGGCTGCTGGTTCTGGAACCTCACGTGGTGCCGGAGAAGAAGGCCACGGGAACTCGAAGGAGTTCCCGACGCCAGGTGTTGTCGGACTCATCGTCCGATGACTCTGAGGCGGACTCCTCCCGCGAAGACGAGGAGGAGGAAAAAGAGGCCTCTCCCTCAGCGGGGGGAGAGAAGAAAAGGAAGGCCGCCCCAACTAGGGAGGCCGGAGGGTCCAAGAAGGGAAGGACCCTTCCTCCGGACTACTCCACCAACGCCGACGACGGCGAAGAGGAGTGGCCACCGAGGGTTAAGCCCCTGGCGACGTCGAAGTGTCCGGATACCAGAATAACTCATGGCGCTGCGTTTGTTGCATAGAATCTCCTAACGCCGAATATAACCCTGCAGCCCACCCAAGGATGGGCTCGACACTTCAACGAGCGGCTCCCTGGCCTCGTCGGATGTGAATAGCACTTCACTTCCGGCCGTCTCCTCTCCCCGCGCTGCGGATGACACCAAGGTGGGGTCCCAAAAGGGGCCCAGCCAGGAGGAGGAGGTCCCAGAGGTGCCGCAAGGCAACCTCCTGGACTTCGGGCACAAGGGGGATCAAACCCCAAGGGGTTCTAAGTCCGGCCCTGGGCCGGACTCCGCACCGGAACCTTCAGTGGTTCTAGAGTCCGGCAGGCAGCCCCTTCGTAAGAAGGGCGAGACTACGACACCGGTGACCTCCGTCCAACCGGAGGCACCGGATAATTTGCTGGAGGCGCTTAACGGCGCCTCCATCGACGAGGAGCACCGCACTGTTATCAGTGTGGTGATCCAGAAAGTTCAGTCCGCCAAGAGCGGGCTGACTGAAGCCTATGCCAGCCTTCTAACAGGCTTTGAGGTATGTATTTAAGACATGTAAAAATGTTACCGCATAGACAGTAGCCCCTGATGCTCAGTTTGGCGTTCAGAAAGAAAAGTCGAACTGAGGATCTAAGAAGATGTACGCAGGAGTCTAACATAGGTATGTCAATATGGGGAATGCAGGCTGCGCTGCTGACCTCTGCCACACTAACTGCGGAGGTCAATGCATTGAAGCAGAGCCTCGAGCGGTACGAGCATGAGCTCGGCCTTGCCAAAAAGCAGCTCGAGGACAAGGAAGGTAAGTAATACCTTATGGAAGTATATAAAAGATGTGGTTGCAAAAAATGACAGGAATAACATGAGAATTGCAGGGGCCACGAACGAGGTGGCAACCCTGAAGCAAGCGGTGTCCAAGGCCGAAAGCAATGCAGCCGCGGAACGCACCGAGCGAGAGAAGCAGGAGGTGCGGGTGGCGAAGGTGCGGCAAGAGCTCCAGGCTCTCGTGGAAAAACACGAGAGTTTGGAGCGTGACTCAAAGACTCGAGAGTCTGAGCTCGCCTCGGCTCTTGAGAGCGCCAAAGCCGCTAAGGCCGAAGCCCAAAAAGCCCTCCAGGAAATTGAGGCATTAAAGAAGATAGCGGCGGGTAAGGCATTCTTCATGCAAAGCAAGAACGTGAAAGTGAATTACTTGTTACTTACCCGAATCCGGAGCTCTCGAGGAGCATTCGCAGATCTGCCCTGCAGTGTCCGACACTGCCGCATTCTACCGGGCTGAGGAGGGGAGCTCGACGGAGAAGGTGTTCTGGTCTCAGTATGCTGAGGCCGGACACCCGGTGCCCTTGAGCGACCAGCTGAAGCAGCTGGTCGAGCTCCATAAGGTGGCCGAGCAGGCCATGAAGGGCCTCATAGTTCGGCTGTGGCCCGACGAAGCCATGCCTGGGAGCTACTTCGGGCTGGTGAGGCGGCTGGTGGACGCCTGTCCATGGATTGAAGTCGTCAAGCGCTCCGTCTGCATCGAAGGTGCCCGTAGGGCCCTTGCCCGTGCTGAAGTGCACTGGGGTAAGATGGACGCTGAGAAGCTTGTGACAGACAGACCACCGCTGGGCAGGGAGTATCGCAAGCCCGAGATGTATTATGAGAACGTCCTGAAGGGTGCCCGCCTTATAGCGGGTGAATGCTCCAAAGATGTAATTTTTGAGTAAACTCGCATTTGTTATCATGTACGCTTGAAAACGTGTTCATATGCGCTAAGCAACGCTTGTGAATTTAAAATATTACCTTCTGTGCGGGCGTTTATTAAATTTCAGAGATGGCGAGTCGTCGGCTTCTGCCCCCATGTCACGAGTGCTGGGGTGTTCGGGATAAACTTGAGCGCTCTTTTTCCCATTCTTGGGTCCTTCGAGGGAGGCGCTCAACACAACGAACAAGGCAACCGGACTATAATGCTTGAACACTCTCACTTAGCCATAGAATTCTATAATTTTAAATTTCGGCGAAGCCCCTAGTATTCGGAAGACCAAATTCGGGGCGCTATCCACGCCTGGGCCGGACAAAGCCGACTCCTCGCTCTAAGCAGCATAAGTCTTTAGGGACTCGAAAAACCTCTCGAACAGCGACCGGCTCTCGCCCTATCATGACGGTCAGTTTTAGCTTTCTCCACTGAGGTGCTCAACCCAGCTCAACCGGGGCACAATCGCAGTGGTTCTCCCAGCACTACCTTAGCCGATATGACGGAACGTAAGGTACCAAAACATGGGAGCTGGGCAAACCCAACTATTGACCCAAGACATGATTCGGAGCCGATGCATATAATGTTATAAGTTCGGGGTGCCGCACTTGTGAAAGTGTTCGGACTTATCACACCATATTCTGGGGTACTTAAGCCCCTGGTGTATTTGGCCGTACCAAAGCGTACGAATGCAACATGTCATAAGTGAAAATATATAGATAAAAAAAGGAATGCAATAATAGGCAAAAGCTACGCATTGTTTATTCAAAAAAGCTGCGGTAAAAGCAGAACGATACAAATAGTGCGATAAGCAAGGGACGGGACTATTTGACATGTCTCCCTCCAGGAGCGAGCTGAGGAATGATATGTAAAACAAGTATACTGCTCGTTATAGAGACCACCTGGACACTCGACGTAGCTTTCTGCTTCCCAGGCTGTTGCATCGTGTGTTCGGCGATTCTACTGCCGGACAGGGCTTCTTGAGAAAGGAGTCCTGAAAGTAAGAGAAAAAAGAAGAATGACACAACTGGGAGCCCCTGGTGCGGTTGAGCCGCATTCTGGGCCTACCGTGGTCGTGCCCCTCCCCCTATGCCCATGGTATTTCCAAAGCATAATTATGTACGCGTAGTACTGGTTTCGCAATTTCACGAGGGCTGGGGTTGGGGCCGCATTGCTACGCGTGCTCGGAACGTGCCAGGCGGTCTTGTTGTAGGTTACTCCGGGCGCGCTTGACGGTGTCCGGACGTTTAATAGCCGGACTCAAAAATTGCCTTAAGAGGCTGCTTTGTACTTCCGCCGCGAGGGCCGCCATATGCTCCTCCATTCGGAGAGAGCGTTCGGTGTTTCCGTTGACCGTAATGACTCCTCGAGGGCCTGGCATCTTGAGCTTGAGGTATGCGTAGTGCGGCACCGCATTGAACTTTGCAAATGCGGTTCGTTCGAGCAGTGCGTGATAGCCACTGTCGAACGAGACTATGTCGAAGATTAATTCCTCGCTTCGGAAGTTATCCGGTGATCCGATGACCACTTCAAGTGTAACTGAGCCTGTACAGTTGGCCTCTACACCTGGTATGACGCCTTTGAAGGTCGTCTTTGTGGGTTTAATCCTTGAGGGGTCTATGCCCATTTTGTGCACTGTATCCTGATAAAGCAGGTTCAGGCTGCTGCAGCCGTCCATCAGGACTCTAGTGAGGTGAAATCCGTCAACGATCGGGTCTAGAACCAATGCGGCGAATCCGCCATGGCGGATGCTAGTGGGGTGGTCCCTTCGATTGAAAGTGATCGGGCAGGAGGACCACAGATTGAACTTTGGGGCGACTGGCTCCATCGCATATACATCCCTGAGTGCACGCTTCCGCTCCCTTTTGGGTACGTGAGTTGCGTATATCATGTTCACCGTCCGCACTTGTAGGGGGAAGCCCTTCTGTCCTCTATTGTTCGGCGGCCGGGGCTCCTCCTCGTCGTTGCTATGCAGCCCCTTGTCATTGTTTTCGGCATTTAACTTGCCTTCCTGCTTGAACACCCAACAATCCCTGTTGGTGTGATTGGCTGGCTTTTTGGGGGTGTCGTGTATCTGGCATGAGCGATCGAGTATTAGGTCCAAATTGGACGGGCCCGGAGTATTTCTTTTGAATGGCTTTTTCCGTTGACCGGGTTTAGAGCCTCTGAATCCGACATTGACTGCCGTATCTTCAGTATTATCGCCATTAATGCGGCGCTTGTGCTTGTTGCGACGCGACCTGTCGTTGATGTCCTTGGTATCCGAATTACCAGGGCTCTTGGTCATGTTGTTACAACGAGCTAGCCAGCTGTCCTCTCCCGCGCAAAAGCGGGTCATGAGTGTTGTGAGGGCTGCCATGGATTTTGGCTTTTCCTGTCCTAGGTGCCGGGCAAGCCACTCGTCGCGGATGTTATGTTTGAAGGCTGCAAGGACCTCTGCATCCGGACAGTCGACGACTTGATTTTTCTTGGTTAGGAACTGTGTCCAGAATTGTCTGGCCGATTCTTCTGGCTGCTGAATTATGTGGCTTAGGTCATCGGCGTTTGGTGGTCGCACATAGGTGCCCTGGAAGTTATCGAGGAACGCGGCTTCCATGTCTTCCCAACAACCAATTGACTCTGTTGGCAAGCTGTTAAGCCAATGTCGAGCTGGTCCTTTAAGCTTGAGTGGGAGGTATTTGATGGCGTGTAGATCATCACCGCGGGCCATCTAGATATGAAGGAGATAGTCCTCGATCCAGACCGCAGGATCTATTGTGCCATCATATGATTCAATGTTTACGGGTTTGAAACCCTCAGGGATTTGGTGATCCATCACTTCGTCTGTGAAGCATAGTGGGTGTGCGGCGCCTTTGTATTGGGCTATATCACGATGCAGCTCGAATGAGCTTTGTCTACTGTGTTCGGCCCGGCCGGAATTGCTGTATCCGGCATGACGGTTAACGTCACGTGTAGTGGGGCGCCCACGCAATCTGTAGATCGATCTTGTTTGCCTTGCCTTGTCCTCCAATATGTCTCGCAGGTCTGGCGCATTTCCTCGTGCCTTGGTACTTTTTGAGCGACGCGGGGGTGCGGCTTGAGTGGAGGGCCGAGAGGCCTCTCTGTCGCGGCCACGAGGTGGCCGGTCGGCCGTATCATGCGTTGGTGATGTAGGTTTGGGTGCTTCCTTCTCTAATCGGGGTAGCAGCCTGCGTTTTGGGTAGCTCTTGGAGGGGCGTTCGAGTTCATACTCTTCGGCCGCATGGACTTCAGTCCATCTGTCAGCTAGCAAGTCTTGGTCAGCTCTAAGTTGTTGCTTCTTTTTCTTGAGGCTGCTTGCCATGGCCATAAGCCTGCGTTTGAAACGCTCTTGTTCGACGAGATCCTCAGGCACGACAAATTCGTCATCGTCGAGGCCTGCCTCGTCTTCTGAGGGAGGCATGCAATTATCGTCCTCTACCTCTCTGTCTGCCACTCTCTCATGAGGGCTGGCTTCTCCATCCTCCTACGCTGAATCCTACTGGAGGGGGTTGTCTTCGGCACTGTCCGGGGTGTTATTGTCTCCCGTGCCAGAATCACCATTTTTGCTGTGGCGGGATTTAGAGCGGCGCCGCTGACGCCGGCGCTTAGGTTGTTTCTTCGACGGGTCATCCTCCGTTGCTCCATCGCCATTCCCAACTTTTGGGATGTCCACCATGTAAATGTCGTATGACGAGGTGGCCTTCCAGTGCCTTGTAGGCGCTGGTTCTTGGTCATCTCCTGCATCTCGTCCATACCTTCGATGTCTTCGGAGTCAAAGTCGAGCATGTCGGTTAAATCATCGACAGTGGCTATGAAGTGGGCGGTGGGTGGGCTTTGAATTTCTTCGTCGTCCGCATCCCAACCTTCCTGACCATAGTCCGGCCAGGGCTCTCCTGATAAAGAGAGAGACTTTAGTGAATTCAGGATGTCGCCAAAGGGCGAGTGCTGAAAGATGTCTGCGGCAGTGAACTCCATGATCGGCGCCCAATCGGATTCGATTGGCAGGGGAGCGGAAGGTTCGGAGTCCGGAGAGGAGTCCGACACCTTGGAGTCACGAGCTTCGCAAAGGACAGGTTGGTGTTTGGCTCAATCGCCATAGAGATAGCAGCCCTCGAGGCAGTGTCCAGCCACCCGTCCTCGATCGGCGCAGTCGGCTCCGAGCTAAGGGTCGGACCGGACATTTGTGCAGCCTCCAGGGCACTGTCCGGCGGCAGAGCTAGATCGTGCCCATCGTGATAGTGCGGCGCGCTTGGCTGTGGCTCGAACCCGTCGAAGATCAAGTCTCCACGGACGTCAGCCGTATAGTTCAAACTTCCAAATCTGACCTGATGGCCAGGGCGTAGCTTTCAATCTGCTCTAGATGGCCAAGCGAATTGGCCCGCAGTGCAAAGCCGTCGAATACGAAGATCTGTCCGGGGAGAAAAGTCTCACCCTGGACCACATCGTTGTTGATGATCGGAGGAGCCATCGGGCCTAAAGATGACGACACAGAGGAGCTCTCAATGAAAGCACCAATGTCGGTGTCAAAACCGGCGGATCCCGGGTAGGGGGTCCCGAACTGTGCGTCTAGGCGGATGGTAACGGGAGACAAGGGACACGATGTTTTTACCCAGGTTTGGGCCCTCTCGATGGAGGTAAAACCCTACTCCTGCTTGACTGATATTGATGATATGGGTAGTACAAGAGTAGATCTACCACAAGATCAGAGAGGCTAAACCCTAGAAGCTAGCCTATGGTATGATTGTTGTTCGTCCTACAAACAAAAACCATCCGGTTTATATAGGCACCGAAGAGGGTTAGGGTTACATAGAGTTAGTTACAATGGTAGGAGATCTACATATCCGTATCGCCAAGCTTGCCTTCCACGCCAAGCAAAGTCCCATCCGGACATGGGACGAAGTCTTCAATCTTGTATCTTCATAGTCCAGGAGTCCGTCCAAAGGCTATAGTCCGGCCATCCGCACACCCCCTAATCCAGGACTCCCTTAGCCTCCTTCCTCCTCCTCCTCGTGGTTGCATCCCTCCCCAATCCCATGTTTCCAACCCCATCCTCACTTGCTTTGCGTGTCATCGCCCTGGCCATTTCCAATCGTGCTGTGAAAACCCTCCTTTCTGCCTCATCTGCAGGGAAGACGGTCACCTAACGGTGGACTGTCAGAATTGTGTCAAGCCTCCTGTGTTTGTTCATTATGGCACCGGTCTCCCTGGATGTTCTTTCTTCGCTCTTGATAGGGAGATCCCTGAGGCTGCTCCCATCCCCTCCCTATCCAATGTTGGCATTATTTCCGTCTAGGCTAAGCGCATCTCTCCACAGATCCTTTTCAATGAGCTTAAGTTATGGGATGAGGGTGGATGGGATTGGCAGATCCACCAACTTTCAGAGTTCGAATTTGCTGCGACTTTCCCCTCTAAAGAGAGCCTCCGGATGATCTCCTCTTACTCTAGCTTCACGTTGCCTCTGAATCAACTCATGGTCTCGGTCAAAGCTGCCTCTAATGGATCCAAGGCAATCTCCTCCCTGTCTGATGTGTGGGTGTTGGTAGAAGATGTCCCTCCGAGCATGCGCACCACGGCTTTCCTGATGGCTTTCGGAGTTCTTATCGGTAAACCCATTGAAGTTGACCAAGACTCTCTAGCGATCCTGGGGCCGGCCCGGCTTCGGGTCTGGTGCGTGGACCCCCTGTGCATCCATGGCGCCCTCGACGTCTTCCCTGCGGCCGGTGGCTTCCGGCTCCGTGTGTGGGTGGAGGGGGCCTCAAGCCCGGTGTCGCCTCCTCCTCCTCCCCCGCCCCCGGCCTCAGACAATGGCGACAAGAGCAAGGATGGGGATGGCTTCCCCGACGATTCCATGCACGGGTCTGATCCCCGGTTCACCCAGTCGGAGTGGGATGGCCTCTCACCCGAAGACCAGGACATGCTCAAGGAGAACGCGCCTGCTGGCAAGGGGGTCCAAGGCTCGGCGCCTGATCTGGGTGGGGGGAGGCAGCTGCTAGTGGGGCCAAGGGCACGCCTTTCTCGGCGGTGTGCTCCAACCTCCCTGCCCGTCCCGCTTCTCCCTCCCTGTCTGGCATTGAAGATCTTCCCCCGGCGGGCCCTGCGGCGCTTAAAAAGAAGAAGAAATCCTCAGTCAGGAAGTACTCCACCAAGAGTCGTGCGTCTGGTGATTCTAGGCAGTCCGCGGTTGGGCTTTGCCGCAGGCTGGAGGCTGATATGGGTATGGCCTCGGGCCCGTCCTCTGCTGCGGCTTCTCCTAGTCGTGCTCGCCCTGTTCCTGTGCGTTCGCCTGCGTCCACGGCTCGCAAGAGCGGCTGTGTCTCCAACAGTGGTGAGCGGGTGGTCGATAGGGCTGCTCGGAGTGCTGCGGCTCGGGATCTGCCCCCTTCAGGTTCGTCTTCTCCTCCCTCCCCCTCCCCCCCACGATTTCCTCTCCTGTCTGTTTAGTTCTCCCTTCTCAATCTGATGATCACTTGCTAAATATTTTAAACGACGTGGGTATCTGTTTAGACTCTAGCTTGGGATCTTCTTCGTCTATTCTTGGTATTATTAGGGCGAATGAAATCACCCAGGCGGATATTGCGAAAGCCAAGGAGGCTAGGGTGGGCTCGGGTGCCCCATTGGTTGTGGCCGGTGGGGACGAGGGGGGAGATGACGGGAGTCATGCTCCCTCGGTGGTTTCTAAACGCGGGGTAGGGAAACGCTCAAAATCCTGCATGGACCCGAGCAGGTCGAGTCTCCGTATCAAAAACTTGTCATATAAATGAAGGCATTTTTCTGGAACATTAGAGGCTTCTGTGCTAGGGGGCGTAGAGACCAACTTATGGGGCTAGTTCAATCTGAGAATGTTGATTTTATTGGCCTTGTCGAGACCTTCAAACCTTCCTTTTCCGCTAGCGAATTATCGGCAATTGCTGGGATAGATAGATTTCATTGGAATTTTGTGGCCTCGGTTGGTCATTCGGGTGGATTTTTACTTGGCTCCAAAAAAGATACTTTTGATTTTGTGGCTTTTGACCATGGCATCTTTTGGGCTAGCACGGTGGTCTCTATTCGTTCTCTCAACTCCCTGGTGGAAATCTTGGTGGTTTATGGTCCGGCTAACCATGCGATGTCTTATGCTTTTTTGGATGAGCTTAGTATTAAGATTGAATCTTGCCAGCTCCCTCTGTTAATCGGGGATGATTTTAATTTGCTTCGGTTTCCCTCCGACAAGAGTTCTCCTAACTTCTTGTGGCCCTTGGCTGATGCGTTCAACGCCTTCATTAGGGATATGGCTATTCGTGAGATACCTAGGGTCGGAGCCCGGTACACGTGGTCTAACCATCAAACCCCCCCCCCCCATCCGCTCTGTCCTTGATAGAGTTTTTGTTTGCCCTAGATGGGATCCTTAATTCCCTCATGCTAGTCTTAAGGCCTTTGCCTGTGTTGGTTCCGATCACACCCCCCTGATTCTAGATGATGGAACGCGCTCTATGGGTGTCCCGAGGTTTCAGTTCGATGCTTCCTGGCTTCAAGTCAAGGGCTTCAATGACTTGGTGGCTCAAAAAAAATTATCTTTCCTTTCTTCTACTCGTCGTTCTTTTTGCCCGATGGATGACTGGCATCAATGCTCCTATTTCCTGCGTAGATTCCTTAGAGGTTGGTCCAAAAACCACTTTGCTGAGTCAAGGCGTGACAAAGCATGGCTGGTGGCTCAGATTGGCATCCTGGACGAACGTGCGGATTTAGCTGGGCTATCCTCGGATGAATGGCAATCTCGATATGGTTTAGAAGAGGTGTTTTTGGGCATTCATAGGCAGGAGGAAGTTTACTGGAAACAACGCGGTACTATCAGCTGGACCCTCAAGGGGGATTTGTCCACGGCTTATTTCTTTTCTATTGCTAATGGTAGACGGCGGAGATGCTTTATTGATAACCTTATTATTAACGGTGTCAGGACTTCTGACCCCCCGGTGATTATGCGGCATGTGGTCTCTTTCTTCTCTAACCTTCTAGCGGCTAAACCTGAGCTAGGCTTTAAGTTGGCTGCGTCCTTCTAGCCCCCGTGTGATCAACTTTCGAGCGCTGATAATGAAAGCCTCCTAATCCCCCCTACGGATGAGGAAATTTTCGAGACAATTTGTTCTGCCAATTATAATGTGGCTTCAGGCCCTGACGGCTTCTCCATTCCTTTTTTCCGGCAATTTTGGCCTCAACTAAAAGGCCTAATCTTGGCTATTACTCAAGGTTTTTGGCTAGGGATTGTAGATATCTCGAGACTTAACTACGCAGTTCTTACCCTCATCCCTAAAGTCAAAGGCGCTGACATAATCTCCCAATTTAGGCCTATTGCTCTCATTAACAACTTTGCTAAGACCCCTGCCAAGGGTATGGCTGTTAAGGTTTCTCCGATCGCTCATCGGGTCATTAGCCCTTTCCAATCCGTGTTCATTAAGGGGAGATTCATCCTGGACGGGGTGCTTTGCCTTCACGAAATAATCCATGACCTTCGCAGCAAGAACACCAAGGCTCTAGTTCTCAAGCTCGATTTTGAAAAGGCTTATGATTCGGTGAGCTGGAGCTTTCTTCGCCAAGTTTTGCTGGCCAAGAGCTTTGATGGCTCGGTGGTCCACCGCCTGATGCAACTTGTCACTGGGGGTCATACGGCGGTGGCTGTCAACGGTCAGACCAGTAATTTCTTCGTGAATGGTAGGGGTTTGAGACAAGGTGATCCAGCGTCTCCCTTGCTTTTCAACTTTGTGGCTGATGCTCTCTCCCACATTCGGTCTCGTGCTGCGGCTGCTAGACACATTTCGCCTGTTAGTGCTCATCTCATTCCTAATGGCATCTCTCACTTACAATATGCGGACGACACCATCATTATGGTTGAACTTAATGATTATTCCATCACAAATCTGAAATTTCTTCTTCTATGCTTTGAAGCTTTGTCGGGCCTTAAAATCAACTTCTCTAAGAGCGAGGCTATTGTGACTGGGGTACCTGCTGTGGAGGCGTAGCGGGTGGCCCACTTTCTGAATTGCTCTCTCGGGTCATTCCCTCTTAAATATTTGGGCCTACCCATTTCCCCTCTTAAACTGTTGGCTAAGGACTTTGCCCCGGCTGTGACTAAAGTTGGCAATAGAGTTCTGCCGTGGCGAGGTCGGTACAATTCCCAGGCGGGCAATGTTTCCCTCACCAATTCCTGCCTTTCCTTGCTCCCGATGCTTCTAATGGGATTCTACCTGTTGTCCGAAGGGACGCACTCGGGCTTCAATAAGCACAGGGGTGCCTTCTTTTGGAATTCTTCCGATAATAAATGCAAATATAGGATGGTTAAGTGGGATCTCATTTGTAGACCCAAGAACATGGGGGGTCTTGGTATCATAAACACCAGAGTCATGAATAAATGCCTTTTGCTATAATGGTGGTGGAAGATTATGTCCCTCGATGACTGCCCCGCTTGGCTTAATCTCCTCAAAGCGAAATATTCCCCTCCTCCAGCCCTATGTTCACTCCCGCCTCTGGTGGCTCTCAATTTTGGTGCCAGCTGGTTAGCATTAGGCCGGCTTTCCCGTCCCTTGTGAAGTTCATTGCCCGTAACAGTAAATCCATGCGTTTTTGGTTAGACTGGTGGGTTGGGGACACCACGTTAGCGGTGGCCCACCCGACTCTGTTCTCGTTTTGTGTTGATCCTCAGATCTCAATCTTTGAGCTCTCGGCTCGGGGTTGGGTTCTAGATTTCCAGCGCTCTCTTTCTCCTGTAGAGTTGGAAGATTGGCATCGACTTATTGCCTGCTTCCCCTTGCTCTCAGAGGAAGAGGACTCCGTTGCTTGGCCCCACTCCTCTTCGGGGCGTTTTTTGGTAAAGTCGGCGTATTCGAAACTTATCGTTGGTACCCGCACTGACAAGTTTAAGTACATTTGGTCTGCCCGCATCCCTCCCAAGATCAAGATCTTCCTCTGGCAAGCTCACCGTCGCAAACTTCCAGTGGCTGACCAGATTAAGAAGAGGAATGGTCCGGGCTCGAACTCCTGCCAGCTCTGTGGTTCCCGGGAGAATACTGAGCATATCTTTTTCCAGTGCTCTTTGGCTAAATTCATTCGGAGTTGCATTAGACTTTGGCTTGGGGCTAATTGGAACCCTTCCTCCTTTGAGGATTTGAGGCAGTGCATCAATTCCCTAGCAGGTCGTTCTAAGAGGGTTTTCATGGTGGGTTGGGCTGCGATTTGTTGGGCGCTTTGGACTACTAGGAACAAGTTCACTATTGAACACATTTTCCCAACTAACCCAGTCAGTTGCTTATTTAAAACCAATGTCTTTTTTCAGCAGTGGAGATCATTGACTAAGGATGGGGATCTAGAGGCTTTCAACGATATGCTATCCAAAATGAAATCTACGGCTTCTTCCCTGCTGCGACACTCTAGGCGGACTCTTCCTTAGTGGTTTGGCTGTTGGTTTGGCTGGCCTGCATGCCATGATAGGCTGGTTGCCTTGTACCCGTACTTCTTATTCGGTTCTGTTAAACTCCTGTGGTTTCTTGGTTTGGTTGTGACTCTGCCTGGTGACCGATTTGCCATTCTCGGTCAGATTGAAAATCGCATGTGCAATGGCCAGAGCCAAATCGGTGAGACTGATTTCAACAACTCGGTCTGTCCGAGATGAGTTCGGCAGAAACCTAACCCTAAATTTTCAAATCAAATCTAATCTACGGAATGCTTTCGCTGGACAGGAAGATTTCATACATGGGAGGAATCATGGCAAAGCAATGTGCTAGGAATCGGAGTTAAAGAATAGCTAAAAGTATCAAGTTCATACCCTAACTCGGCGGCGAACTTGCTACGGCGGCAACGGCGGGGCAGATTGCCATTGACGGCAGCGGAGACCAGCAGCGGGAGGTCGCTGGCAATGAGAGGACGATCCGGAGACCCGAGGAGGCAGAGCAGGCTACGCGCGGGCAAAGTGTTTCAGAAAAATTTCCAAAATTTGACCCGTGAGTATATATAGCCTGACCCTGTCGGTGTAACCGAGTGGAACAACTCGGTGGCACCAAGACGCAAAACTGCGAGCAGTTACTGCAACTCGGTGTGACCGAAAGGTTCTAATCGGTTGCACCGAGGTTGAAAACCTAGATCAACTTAGTGATCTCGGTATGACCGAAAATGGTGAATCGGTCAGACCGAAACGCACAAAGAGGTTATGAAAGTTTAAGTCTATGACGAATCGGGGACTCTGAGTGCTCCTCACACAGAGTGGTTCGAATCTGACTTGATCAAACTTTGTGATGTAGCATGAATAGAGTTTGAGACAAGAAGAGCATAGATAGGTAGAGAAGGTTCTTAGGCATTCTTGTCCATCCACTTGGCAAAAGAAAAGGAACCAAACAATCAAAACAACAAGTGGATGTCCTCGAATGAGTAAAACAGGCAACCAACATGCTCACACAATAAAATGGCAAATGAAATATGTGGCAAAGCATGCACAAACACCCTAGCATCTATCAAGCAATTGGCGATGACTAGGTTATCTATATATGAGTATATTGACTTAGGAGTCAAATGAGAACATTTTATCATAGGTCATACTCATCGTTTAAGCACAAGTAGAGTTACCACTTTTACATAAAGCATTGTTGTGTTCACACCATTAGAGTTGCTTTAGCTCAATTCTTAGAGTAAAGCTCCCCCTAGATGTGAGATCCCCCTAATAGGGATGAACTAACGTTGGGTTTTGTCGATGATGACTTCATGTAGGTGTTGAAGATGTGGATGCTCAATTTTTATGTAGATCATTTGGAGCAATCCATTGGAGTGAGTTGCACTTTCAATACCTACATAGGTTAGTCCCACAAGGAACAAACAAGGATATCCATACACATCGAGTGATGCACACACAAGATGATGTCCATGAAAGTATTAGGTTACCTTGTCCCTTCTCTACCAACAAGAGGGTTTGTGACTCCTTGAACTAGTGCAAGATGTGGAAGTTGATTGCACTTGTCCTTGCCAAAATGATAGGAGTGAAGTATGTTGGCGGAGTCACCCTCAAGACCTCTCTAGTTCTTCTTCTTTGGGATCCACATCATCTTGATGGGAATCCTTGGAGTTGTAGTTGTACTTGATGAAGTATAACTTGATGTAGTCTTGGGAACCCATTTGACCATGGCCTTAGGAGCTTCTTCAGATGCATCAATCTCCACCTGAAGCTTGTCCTTGCCTTTTTGCTTGTGGTCTTGTGGTGGAAGATCATCTTGAGCTTGTGTCCCTTTGAAAGAAGTAGGATCGTACTTCTCTTGTTGAGGAACAAACTTCGTCTTGGGGTATTGATCTTCTTCCCACTCAACTCCATTGGCATTGAACTTTCGTTCAAAACCAACACCTTGATTCTTCCGGTGCCTTCCTTGCTTGCGTACAATTTCATCGAATTGCTTACTTCCGGCAAGGCTCTTGTAAACACCTTTCTCTATAATTCCCTTCAATAAGCTATTTTCTTGCTCAAGTGTAACTTGGCTAAGAGAATCATTAGTGGAATCAAGAGAACTACTAGAAGCAATAACATTGGATTTAGCATGATTATTGTTACTACTAGAAGAAGAATCTTTCATGTTCTTGTTACTAGACTTGACTTATGGCATGTAAATAGATAAGAGTAAACGTTTGGCAATGTAAGAAGAACTTTTCTTGTGATCATCATTGATTGCCTTTAAAAACCCATGCTCTTGCTCAAGGTTGAGCTTTTCAAAGCGTTACTTCTCATGAGTCTTTAAATGTTCTCAATGATCTTCCAAGATAGTTTCATGAGCTAACTTAAGAGTGTTTAGTTCTTTAGTTAGGCGCTCAATCTTCTCCTTATCATTGTCATTTGTTTTGTCTTGATTAGCATGATTATTTGACGTTTCATCATAGTATTCATCACTAGAGTTGTCAACAAGTAAATCATCATCACCTAACAACTCATCTTCATCACTATTGAAATCAACATACTCGGGGTGTGATGCCTTTGGGCCTTTAGCCATGAAGCATCTTCCAATTTCTTCATTTGGTGAGTCAAATATGTCATAGGAGTTGGTTGACACAAGTGCTAGACCGGCAACACCTTCATCTTGAGTATATTCGGAGTCAGAGTGATAGCTTCTCTCGGAGTGATTGTCGGAGTCAGAGCTGGATACCCATTCACCAACATGAGCTTGATGTCTTCGTTTTGTGTAGCTCCTTGATGACTTGTCCTTCCTTTCCGAATCCTTGCTTCTCCGGGATGTTCTTCATTCATAACGATCATCTCTACTCCTTCTTTCTCTTGATGGTGATTCTTCTCTTCTACTCCTTCTTTTTGGAGAATCTTCTCTTCTTTTGTAGGGAGCCGTACACTCATTGGAATAGTGTCTGGGTCTTCCACAATTTTAGCAATTACGCTCACGACTAGAAGATCTTTTGTCATTGTAGGACCTTGAGTTGGAACTTCTTTCCTTGCTTCTACTCTTGTAGAACTTGTTGAAGTTCTTCACCATTAGGCTCAATTATTCATTGAAGATTTGTTTGTCACTTGATGATGTGGGAGCTTCACATGAGGCTTTGTAAGCACCACTTGACTTGTTGTGGAGCTCTTCCTTATCCTTGAGTGACATCTCATGAGCAATAATTCTTCCAATGACTTCCGTTGGCTTGAGATCTTTGTAATTGTGCATCATTTGGATCATGCACATGGTATCATATTTTCCATCCAAGGCTCTTAGGATCTTCTTGATGATGAATTTGTCGGTCATCTCTTCACTTCCTAAGCCGGCAATCTCATTTTTGATGAGAGCAAGCCTAGAGTACATTTCAGTGACACCTTCACCATCCTTCATTTTGAACTTGTCAAGTTGACTTTGAAGCACATCTAATTTGGATTCCTTGACGGAGTCGGTACCTTCGTGCATGTCAATCAAAGTATCCCAAATTTCCTTTGCATTCTCAAGACGGATGATTTTGTTGAATTCTTCGGGGCACAATCCCTTGAAGAGAATGTCACAAGCTTGAGCATTGTATTGCAGCATCTTGAACTCTTCCACGGTAGCTTCATGGTTTGGTTCTCTCCCATCAAAGAATTCACCTTGCAAGCCAATGCACACAATAGCCCAAACGGCGGGGTTATGTCCAACAATATGCATTTTCATCTTATGCTTCCAACTAGCAAAATTAGTACCATTAAAGTAAGGACCTCTACGTTGGTAATTTCCCTCGCTAGACGCCATACTCTCCTAGGTTGTGAAACAAAGGCTATGACCACCAAAAGCTATGGAAATCAAAGCAAATGGAAACCAAAGCTATGATACCACTTGTAGGATCGAAAGTATGTCTAGAGGGGGGGTGATTAGACTACTTGACCAAAAAAATCTAGCCTTTTCCCAATTTTAGTTCTTGGCAGATTTTAGCAACTTAGCACAAGTCAAGCAATCAACCTACACATGCAATTCTAAGAGTATAGCAGTGGAATGTAAATCATTGCATATGAAGGTAAAGGGAGGAGTTTGAGGAGGTAAACGCAATGTTGACACGGAGATTTTTTTATCCGTGGTTCCGATAGGTGGTGCTATCGTACATCCACGTTGATGGAGACTTCAACCCACAAAGGGTAACGGTTGCGCGAGTCCACGAAGGGCTCCACCCACGAAGGGTCCACGAAGAAGCAACCTTGTCTATCCCACCATGGTCGTCGCCCACGAAGGACTTGCCTCACTAGGGTAGATCTTCACGAAGTAGGCGATCTTCTTGCCCTTACAAACTCCTTGGTTCAACTCCACAATCTTGACAGAGGCTCCCAAGTGACACTTGCCAATCTAGGAGACACCACTCTCCAAGAAGTAACAAATGGTGTGTTGATGATGAACTCCTTGCTCTTGTGCTTCAAATGATAGTCTCCCCAACACTCAACTCTCTCTCACAGGATTTGGATTTGGTGGAAAGAAGATTTGAGTGGAAAGCAACTTGGACAAGGCTAGAGATCAAGATTTATGTGGTAGAATGGAATATCTTGACCTCAACACAAGTGTAGGTGGTTCTCTCTCAGAAAATGTATGTTGGAAGTGTAGGCATGTTCTGATGCCTCTATCCACGAATGAAGAGTGGGTGGAGGGGTATATATAGCCTCCACACAAAATCTAACCATTACACACAACTTACCAAACTCGGTGGGACCGAATCGTGAAACTCGGTCGGACCGATTTAGTAAATAATGTGACCGTTAGGAATTTCGGTGCGACCGACATGTCAACTCGGTGAGACCGATATGGTTAGGGTTTGGGCATAACGTAATCTCAGTGGGACCGATTACACAAACTCGGTGAGACCGATTTCGGTAATAGACACACAAAGAGTTGATCAGGAAAACTCAGTGGGACCGATTCGCTCATCTCGGTTGGACCGAAATGTTATGAAAGGGAAACAGTGAGTTTGCATTGCAATCTCGGTGGGACCGATCGCTCATCTTGGTTTGACCAAAACGTTACGAAGGGAAACAGAGAGATTACAATCCCATCTCTGTGAGACTGAGATCTCTATCGGTGAGACCAAAAAGACTAGGGTTTGTGGCAATGGATATGACAGCTGAACTCGGTGGCGCCGGATAGATAGTTTTGGTGGGGCCGAGTTTGACTTTTGGTTTGGGACATATGTGGATGTGGGAAAGTAGTTGAGCATTTTTTGAGCATGTCACTAAGCACTTTGAGCAAGAAACTCATTAAGCAACACCTCATACCCTCTTGATAGTATTGTCTTTTCCTATAGACTCAATGTGATCTTGGATCACCAAAATGGAAAATGTAGAGTCTTGTGCTTTGAGCTTGAGCCAATCCTTTTGTCCTTAGAATTTTGAGGGGCCCACTTTTCTCATCCATGACATGCCAATCATTGAGCTTTGCTGGAATATTTATCTTGAAATAGCATTAGCTCAATGAGCTATATGTTGTCAGGAATTACCAAAACCACCCAGGGATAGTTGCACTTTCAATCTCCCCCTTTTTGGTGATTGATGACAACATATAGATCAAAGCTTCGACAAATGATAATAAGATTAAAAAGCATCGTCACTTTGAGAAGTATGTGATAAGCAAGAGCTCCCCCTAAATTTGTGCATTAGTTATAATTTGCTTTGGACTGCAAATGCACAATGTGTTAGTGTCGGGGAAACTGATCCGCGAGCACCTATGGGACCGGCGGACCGAGCCCCTTTCGGTTCGGAGGGGGGCGGAGGTCGCACGAAGAGCGGATCGAGGCAGTGCACACGAGCAGTTTACCCAGCTTCGGAGCTCTCCGGAGAGATAACACTCCTACTGCTGCTTGTTTGATTGTATTGAGTTCTTGCTCAGGAGCGATGAGCGCTACCAGACCGAGCGTGAGAGTGTTTTGGTGCTTCGAATGAGCCGAACCCCTTCTACGTTGCGCATGGGCCTCCTTCTATACATTCAAGAGGTCACCGACAGGTGGCAACGCAGACAAAAAGGGCAAAGATGGAAAAAGAATGCGGTAGGTACAGCTACCTATACTGTAGACACAGTGTATCATACCTAACTCTGACGGCAGGGGACACGGGCATTAAATGCCCGTCTGTGTCGCCCACACAGTGCAAACAGAGACCGTCAGGGGCGCTAGCGATCACCACGATGGCCTTCTCGTCAGCGCCGCTTGCCACCGTGCACCCCTGGCTGCACAGCCTTCCGCCACGTGTGCCCGGGAGGGCCCCGGAGCGACAAGTGGGTGGATGTGCTGGAGCGCGGGTGCGGTGTGGCCGCTTGCCGCGGTCGTTGTCTTGTCGGGCTCGGGAGCTTGTCGCTCACCGTGCCTTGCCGGGACGCGTGGCGCGTCGCGGCAAGCTTTCTTGAGACGCCTTGGTTGGCCTTCCCGGCAAGCTCCTCTTGTCGGGGCCTTGTCTTCTTGGTTTGATTACTTCGTTCTTGAATGGCTTCCCGGCAAGCTCCTCTTGCCGGGGTCTTGTCTTCTGAGGAGCCACAGAGGATCTTGGCGGTGACCTGGCGAGCCTTGCCGCGGGGTGCTGCAACTGCCCGTGCACAAGTTCGGGATACTAGGGTACCCCTACTCTAGTACACCGACAGTTAGGATCATGGGTTACTCTTTCATGTCACATACATCTTGGTGGAGCGCTCAAAATGATAATAATTGAACACATGCACTCATCACCAAGCAAAGTGAATGATCATATAAGGATATGAGAGATAATATCATCTAACAAGCATTAAGGTAGCATAGCATATGATCAAACACATGATCATCCAAGTATCTCACAAAACACATAATGTATCAAACAAGCACACAATAAAGAAGTTCAACCACCAAAAACAAGAGAGATAAAAAGCAACACTCTCTCTCAAAGCCTATGATCTATACATTTTTCTCCCCCTTTGGCAACAAGTTACCAAAAAGTTCAAAAATGCATAGTGCTAATCGACTCTCAGGCTTGGTCTTCATGAGGTGGTGTAGAGATGACTCCAAGGACGAAAGCATCAGTTGATGTAGCTGGAGCTGGTGGAGTGGCTGCTAGAGCTGGTGGCACTGAAGCTGTGGAAGCTGGTGCAGATGATGTAGCTCTAGTATCTGGAACAGGCACTACAGCAGATCTCTGTCCTCTGGGCACTCTAGCAAATGCATCTGTAGTAGACTTGCCCTTCTTCTCCTCCACATCCTCCTGAAGTTGCTCAACTGCAGTTTGGATCTCAGTGACCTTCACATCAAGAGCATAGAATTTCTTCTCTATGATCCTCTCCAAGCTCTCCTGGTTTTGTGTCAGGGTGGCCAAGCCCTTCTCAATCCTCAAGGTGGAGGCAATCAAATAGCCAAGCTGATATTGCTTGCTCTTCAGGAATACTTGAGATGCATCTTCACCAGTTGGCATCTTTGCGGCTTTCTCTGCCCTTGCCTTATCTCTCTTCTCATGTGCTTGCACAGATGATGGTTCCTCCTCATTCATCTCAATTGTGTTATCTTCAAACTCAGGATATAAGGGTAGATGCTCCTTATCCAATAGATATGTGCCTGTGCCCATCTTTGAGTTGATGAGCTCCTCAATGTGTGGAGCATACCCACAACTTCTCTTCTGATCAGCTGTTGTTCTCTTGATTATTTCCATAATCAGACTCATGACTTTGTGAAAGTGCGTTATATCGACTAGAGGGGGGTAAATAGGCGATTTTTATGAATTCTTCACTGAGGAATTTGCCGGTGAGGAAATTCCTTAGCGAAGAACTACTTGCAGCGGAATAAGTACTCAGAAGTAAGCATGACAGAATACACACATGGTCATCATGATGAAATGAAGACAAACACAGAGTACAGAAAGCGTAAACACAGGATAACACAAGATGAAGACAAACAGACTGAAGAAATTGAACTGAGGAAATTGAGAAAGTCTTCAGTCAAAGTCTTCAAACACATATATGAACAATCACTCAACACAGTAATGAAGAAATGAAAGAGTTGAGGAAATAGAACCAGTAAGGTTGGTGAAGAAAATGATTTGGTAGACCAGTTCCAGCTGTTGTCTCAGTTGTACGTCTGGTTGGAGCGGCTGAGTATTTAAACTCGAGGACACACAGTCCCGGACACCCAGTCGCTGAGCACGCAGCTCAGGACACCAAGTCCTCACCGTATTCTCCTTGAACTAAGGTCACACAGACCTCGTCCAATCACTCGTGGTAAGTCTTCAGGCGACTTCCAAACCTTCACAGACTTCGGTCACTCGGCCACAATTCCTCTTGGATGCTCTAGACCATGACGCCTAACCATCTGGAAGAAGCACAGTCTTCAAAGGTAACACGCGTCGGATCCATGCAGGATCAATCTCTTCAGTGATGCTCAATCACTTTGGGTTTGTGGGTGTTTGGGTTTGGGTTTTCCTCACTCGATGAATTTCGCTCAAAGTCCTCGGAGGATGGGTTGCTCTCAAATGACAAGTGTCAGTTTCTCTCGGAGCAGCCAACCAGCTAGTGGTTGTAGGGGGCGGCTATTTATATCCTAGGGAGCAGCCCGACATGATAAGACATAAATGCCCTTCGATGATATGACCGTTAGGTGGATAAGATATTTTGGGACAGCTGGCGCGCAGCACAGCAACGGTCGGAATTTTGACTCTCAAATTCCTCAGGGCTATCATGTTCCTCACTGTGTAGGCAATCCGCACTGGCGAATTCCTAACTCCTCAGTCAGAACAAATTCCTTAGCGACCAGAAGAACTTCATCTCTGTTACTAAAGAAATTGACTGAACTGTATGAGATTTCCATTGGCTTCACTCGAAGGGATTGGTAGGTGTAGGATTTTGAGTTGAGCATCACATGGAAATTTTTCCTTAGTATTTCCTCGGCCCCCTTTAACAGTACGGTGTTTCCTATGACTCAAGAAGGAGAAAAACAAAACTATGAAAACGAAAGTCTTCAAGCTTCATATTCCTTGCATGAATCTCAAGTCTTCACGGACACACCAATTTCTTCACTTTCAAAGTCTTCATGAAAGTCTTCAGGAATACCAAAATCTTCAGTCGAAGATATTCATTTTTAGGGGTCGACTTTCTTTGTAAATATCAAACTCCTCATAGACTTATAGACCTGTGTACACTCATAAACACATTAGTCCCTTAACCTATGAGTCTTCAATACACCAAAATCACTAAGGGGCACTAGATGCACTTACACTTTGAATTTTTGAGGCACATCAAACAAATGCAGCAAGTTGATAGCATGTCCTCTAATCATCTTGTGATCTCCAGACTTGGGTAGCAATGTGGGCCTAAGGATCTAGTTGATTGTAGCCAGACCAGACAACAAGAAGTGTACAGATCCAAGCTTGTGAGTTTCCAAAGCTTTATCTGGGATCTCTCTATACATGTGTGCCATAGAGTTGTGGTCTTTCTTCTTCTCAGCATAAACATCCAAGTCATCTTCATTTTCTTTTGGAGCATTGATCAATTGAGCCCATTCTTCAACAGTGGATTGGTACCTAGTACCTTCAGACATCCAGATGATCTTCCCATCTGGGTAGAAGTGAGTTGTGGAGTAAAACTGTATGATGAGCTCATCATTCCACTTGGTGAGCTTCTGGGCAACAAATTCATCAAATCCACATGCTTTGAAGCTATCATATACTCCTGGATAGTGACCTTCATTTTTCTTGATGTACTCCCAGTTGATCCATCTCATGTCACACACAATGGGATTCTTGTCAAGCAAAATTGTCTCATAAAAATCTTGTTACTCCTTTGTGTGAAATATGTAGTCAACTGTTGTCCTTCTCCTCACAGCATATGGATCTGACTATCTCCACAATCTCAGTCCAGCGTCCTTTCTGATGTGCATGTCTTCAGCTACTAGATGAGCATCATTATGGTCAGGAATCTTGGGCTTCAACTTCCTCAAAACAAGTGAATCATATTCTTCTTCAGTAGCTTCAGGCACTAGGGCCTTGTTCTTCTCTGCAGCAGGTATACTTCAGGTATTCCTCTTGGTTTTAGGCTTGGGAGCTGGAGCAGCAGCCTTGGGAGCCGCTTTGGGCTTAGATGGAGCAGCCCCTAACTTAATTGCATCTCCCATGAGCTTCTGAGCTTTGGGTGCTGGTGCAGCATCCTCTTCCTCTTCATCTTCCTCATCAGAATCTCTCCTCATAGAGGGCTTGCCAAGGACTTTGGCAGTAGTTGTTCTCACCCTCTTCTTCTTCTTATCTTCACCGGTTGCTTCTCCTTCAGACTCAACGGTGAACTTCATAGTTTCACCTGTGGCAACCTTCCTAGGTTTGGATGTGGGCACTCTCCTGGCAAGTGCCTTCTTGTTCATGCCTGGCTTTGTGGTAGCAGTTGTGCCATACTCCTTTTTCAGCACCTTCTTCTTTGAAGTGGCCTCATCCTCAACAGCAATGTAGTCCTCATCTTCAGAATCTGAGGTTTTCTTCTTCCTTGTCCTGGTAGCTGCCTTTGGCAAATTGCTGGGAGTGCTCCTGCTACCCTCATCTTAGCTGCTTGAGGGACTAGTGCCCTCACTCAACTGAGCTTGTTCCTCTGACTTGTTCTAACTATCACTTTGATCAGACATCTTCAGGCAAACTCACTGACAGCAGACCCTGTGAATAGATATAGATGAGGTAGAGTGGATGAGCATCACAAAGTATAGAGGTTTTTGCAAAAAAATTGAGTCAAAAACTTAGTTTTAGTTTTCCACAGAAAGCATTTCGGAGCTACCGATTTGTAAACTCGGTGATACCGAAGCAGCTTTTAAAACCTAAACTAGTGAACTCGGTTAGACTGAGTCACAGTTCGGTAACATCAAGACTGCTAGGGTTTCACAGAGAATCGATCTTGGTCACACCGATTTGCAATTCTCGGTCAGACCGAAAATCGCATGTGCAATGGCCTGAGCCAAATTGGTAAGACCGATTTCAACAACTCGGCCGGTCTGAGATGAGTTCGGCGGAAACCTAACCCTAAATTTTCAAATCTAATCTAATCTACGGAATGCTTTCGCTGGATAGGAAGATTTCAT
This sequence comes from Triticum aestivum, assembly GCF_018294505.1. Taxonomy (NCBI): domain Eukaryota; kingdom Viridiplantae; phylum Streptophyta; class Magnoliopsida; order Poales; family Poaceae; genus Triticum; species Triticum aestivum. Next base: position 528,095,732 of record NC_057798.1, read on the forward strand.
ACGTGGGAGGAATCATGGCAAAGCAATGTGCTAGGAATCAGAGTTAAAGAATAGCTCAAAGTATCAAGTTCATACCCTAACTCGGCGGTGAACTTACTATGGTGTCCACGGCGGGGCAGAATGCCATTGACAGCGGCGGAGACCAGCGGCAGGAGGTCGCTGGCGATGGGAGGACGATCCGGAGACCTGAGGAGGCAGAGCAGGCTACGCGCGGGCGAAGTGTTTCGGAAATTTTTTCCAAAATTTGACCCGTGAGTATATATAGCCGGACCCTATCGGTGTGACCGATTGGAACAACTCGGTGGCACCGAGATGCAAAACTGCGAGCAGTTACAGCAACTCGGTGTGACCGAAAGGTTCTAATCGGTTGCACCGAGGTTGAAAACCTAGATCAACTTAGTGATCTCGGTATGACCGAAAATGGTGAATCAGTCAGACTGAAACGGACAAAGAGGTTTTGGAAGTTTAAGTCTATGACGAATCGGGGACTCCGAGTGCTCCTCACAAAGAGTGGTTCGAACCTGACTTTATCAAACATTGTGATGTAGCATGAATAGAGTTTGAGACAAGAAGAGCATAGATAGCTAGAGAAGGTTCTTAGGCATTCTTGTCCATCCACTTGGCAAAAGAAAAGGAACCAAACAATCAAACCTCGAATGAGTAAAACATGCAACCAACATGCTCACACAATAAAATGGCAAATGAAATATGTGGCAAAGCATGCACAAACACTCTAGCATCTATCAAGCAATTGGCGATGACTAGGTCATCTATATATGAGTATATTGACTTAGGAGTCAAATGAGAACATTTTATCATAGGTCATACTCATCGTCTAAGCACAAGTGGGGTTACCACTCTTACATAAAGCATTGTTGTGTTCACACCATTAGAGTTACTTTAGCTCAATTCTTAGAGGAAAGCTCCCCCTAGATGTGAGATCCCCCCTAAGAGGGATGAACTAACCTTGGGTTTTGTCGATGATGACTTCATGTAGGTGTTGAAGATGTGGATGCTCAATGCTGATGTAGATCATTTGGAGCAATCCATTGGAGTGAGTTGCACTTTCAATACCTACATGGGTTAGTCCCACAATGAACAAACAAGGATATCCATAGACATAGAGTGATGCACACACAAGATGATGTCCATGAAAGTATTAGGTTACCTTGTCCCTTCTCTTACCAACAAGAGGGTTTGTGACTCCTTGAACTAGTGCAAGATGTGGAAGTTGATTGCACTTGTCCTTGCCAAAATGATATGAGTGAAGTATGTTGGTGGAGTCACCCCCAAGAACTCTCTAGTTCTTCTTCTTTGGGATCCACATCATCTTGATGGGAATCCATGGAGTTGTAGTTGTACTTGATGAAGTATGACTTGATGTAGTCTTGGGAACCCATTTGACAATGGCCTTAGGAGCTTCTTCAAATGCATCAATCTCTTCTTGAAGCTTGTCCTTGCCTTTTTGCTTGTGTTCTTGTGGTGGAAGATCATCTTGAGCTTGTGTCCCTTTGAAAGAAGTAGGATCGTACTTCTCTTGTTGAGGAACAAACTTCGTCTTGGGGTATTGATCTTCTTCCCACTCAACTCCATTGGCATTGAACTTTCGTTCAAAACCAACACTTGATTCTTCCGGTGCCGTCCTTGCTAGCGTACAATTTCCTCGAATTGCTTACTTCCGGCAAGGCTCTTGTAAACACCTTTCTCTATAATTCCCTTCAATAAGCTATTTTTTTGCTCAAGTGTAACTTGGCTAAGAGAATCATTAGTGGAATCAAGAGAACTACTAGAAGCAACAACATTGGATTTAGCATGATTATTGTTACTACTAGAAGAAGAATCTGTCTTGTTCTTGTTACTAGACTTGACTTGTGGCATGTAAGTAGATAAGAGTAAACGCTTGGCAATGTAAGAAGAACTTTTCTTGTGAAGATCATCATTGATTGCCTTTAAAAACCCATGCTCTTGCTCAAGGTTGAGCTTTTCAAAGCGTAACTTCTCTTGAGTCTTTAAAAGTTCTCGATGATCTTCCAAGATAGTTTCATGAGCTAACTTAAGAGTGTTTAGTTCTTTAGTTAGGCGCTCAATCTTCTCCTTATCATTGTCATTCGTTTTATCTTGATTAGCATGATTATTTGACGTTCATCATAGTATTCATCACTAGAGTTGTCAACAAGTAAATCATCATCACCTAACAAGTCATCTTCATCACGATTGAAATGAACATACTCGGGGTGTGATACCTTTGGGCCTTTAGCCATGAAGCATCTTCCAATTCCTTCATTTGGTGAGTCAAATATGTCGTAGGAGTTGGTTGTCACAAGTGCTAGACCGGCAACACCTTCATCTTGAGTATATTCGGAGTCGAAGTGATAGCTTCTCTCGGAGTGATTGTCGGAGTCGGAGCCAGATACCCATTCACCAAAATGAGCTTGATGTCTTCGTTTTGTGTAGCTCCTTGATGACTTGTCCTTCCTTTCTGAATCCTTGCTTCTCCGGGATGTTCTTCATTCATAACGATCATCTCTACTCCTTCTTTCTCTTGATGGTGATTCTTCTCTTCTACTCCTTCTTTTTGGATAATCTTCTCTTCTTTTGTAGGGAGCCGTACACTCATTGGAATAGTGTCCGGGTCTTCCACAAGTGTAGCAATTACGCTCACGACTAGAAGATCTTTTGTCATTGTAGGACCTTGACTTGGAACTTCTTTCCTTGCTTCTACTCTTGTAGAACTTGTTGAAGTTCTTCACCATTAGGCTCAATTCTTCATTAAATGTTTGTTTCTCACTTGATGATGTGGGAGCTTCACATGAGGCTTTGTAAGCACCACTTGACTTATTGTGGAGCTCTTCCTTATCCTTGATTGACATCTCATGAGCAATAATTTTTCCAATGACTTCCTTTGGCTTCAGATATTTGTAATTGGGCATCATTTGGATCAATGTGCACATGGTATCATATTTTCCATCCAAGGCTCTTAGGATCTTCTTGATGGTAAATTTGTCGGTCATCTCTTCACTTCCTAAGCCGGAAATCTCATTTGTGATGAGAGCAAGCCTAGAGTACATTTCAGCGACGCCTTCACCATCCTTCATTTCGAACTTGTCAAGTTGACTTTGAAGCACATCCAATTTGGATTCCTTGACGGAGTCGGTACCTTCGTGCATGCCAATCAAAGTATCCCAAATTTCCTTTGCATTCTCAAGACGACTGATTTTGTTGATTTCTTCGGGGCACAATCCGTTGAAGAGAATGTCACAAGCTTGAGCATTGTATTGAAGCATCTTGGACTCTTTCGTGGTAGCTTCACGGTTCAGTTCTCTCCCATTAAAGAATTCACCTTGCAAGCCAATACACACAATAGCCCAAACGGCAGGGTTATGTCCAAGAATATGCATTTTCATCTTATGCTTCCAACTAGCAAAATTAGTACCATCAAAGTAAGGACCTCTACGGTGGTAATTTCCCATGCTAGACGACATACTCTCCTAGGTTGTGAAACCAAGGCTATGACCACCAAAATCTATGGAAATCAAAGCAAATGGAAACCAAAGCTCTAATACCACTTGTAGGATCGAAAGTATGTCTAGAGGGGGGTGACTAGACTACTTGACCAAAAAAATCTAGCCTTTTCCCAATTATAGTTCTTGGCAGATTTTAGCAACTTAGCACAAGTCAAGCAATCAACCTACACATGCAATTCTAAGAGTATAGCAGCGGAATGTAAACAATTGCAAATGAAGGTAAAGGGAGGAGTTTGAGGAGGCAAACGCAATGTTGACACGGAGATTTTTTATCCGTGGTTCCGATAGTTGGTGCTATCGTACATCCACGTTGATGGAGACTTCAACCCACGAATGGTAACGGTTGTGCGAGTCCACGGAGGGCTCCACCCACGAAGGTTTCACGAAGAAGGAACCTTGTCTATCCCACCATGGTCGTCGCCCATGAAGGACTTGCCTCACTAGGGTAGATCTTCACGAAGTAGGCGATCTCCTTGCCCTTACAAACTCCTTGGTTCAACTCCACAATCTTGACGGAGACTCCCAAGTGACACCTAGCCAATCTAGGAGACACCACTCTCCAAGAAGTAACGAATGGTGTGTTGATGATGAACTCCTTGCTCTTGTGCTTCAAATGATAGTCTCCCCAACACTCAACTCTCTCTCAAAGGATTTGGATATGGTGGAAAGAAGATTTGAGTGGAAAGCAACTTGGGGAAGGCTAGAGATCAAGATTTATGTGGTAGGAATGGAATATATTGACCTGAACACAAGTGTAGGTGGTTCTCTCTCAGAAAATGTATGTTGGAAGTGTAGGCATGTTCTGATGGCTCTCTCCACGAATGAAGAGTGGGTGGAGGGGTATATATAGCCTCCACACAATCTAACCATTACACACAACTTACCAAACTCGTTGGGACCGAATCGTGAAACTCGGTCGGACCGATTTAGTAAATAATGTGACCGTTAGGAATTTCGGTGGGACCGACATGTCAACTCAGTGGGACCAATATGGTTAGGGTTAGGGCATAACGTAATCTCGGTGGGACCGATTACACAAACTCGGTGAGACTGATTTTGGTAATAGACACACAGAGAGTTGGTCACGCAAACTCGGTGGGACCGATTCGCTCATCTCGGTTGGACCCAAACGTTACGAAAGGGAAACAGTGAGTTTGCATTGCAATATCGGTGGGACCAATCGCTCATCTCAGTTTGACCAAAACGTTATGAAGGTAAATAGAGAGATTACAATCCCATCTCGGTTAGACCGAGATCCCTATCGGTGAGACTGAAAAGACTAGGGTTTGTGGCAATGGCTATGACAGCTGAACTCTGTGGTGCCGGATAGACAGTTTCAGTGGGGCCGAGTTTGACTTTTGGTTTGGGACATATGTGGATGTGGGAAAGTAGTTGAGGGTTTTTTGAGCATATCACTAAGCACTTTGAGCAAGAAACTCATTAAGGAACACCTCATCCCCTCTTGATAGTATTGGCTTTTCCTATAGACTCAATGTGATCTTGGATCACTAAAATGGAAAATGTAGAGTCTTGTGCTTTAAGCTTGAGCCAATGCTTTTGTCCTTAGCATTTTGAGGGTCCACTTTTCTCATCCATGCCATGCCAATCATTGAGCTTTCCTGAAATATTATCTTGAAATAGCATTAGCTCAATGAGCTATATGTTGTTAGGAATTACCAAAACCACCCAGGGATAGTTGCACTTTCACATCCCAAGCTTAGTTGCTTGCTACTTGTTTGAATATTATCTTGGGGTGCCTCGGGCATCCCCAAGCTTAGCATTTTGCTTATTCCTATTCCTTCATCCATCGTAAGATAACCCAAAACTTGAAAACTTCAATCACACACAACTCAAAGAAAACCTTTGTGAGATCCATTAGTATAAGAAACCAAACCACTACTATAAGTACTGTAGCAAACCTATTCTTATTTTGTTTTTGAATTATATCTACTGTATTCCAACTTTTCTATGGCAAAAACTCATCAAAGAAAACCATAGAATCATCAAAACGAGCACACAACGCAAAGAAAACAGAATCTGCCAAAAACAGAATAGTCTGTAGATCTCTGGGAATTTCGAATACTTCTGTAACTCCAAAAATTATTATATAAATTGGTGGACGTGAGGAATTTTTCTATTAATCCTCTGCAAAAATAATCAACTTAAAAGCACTCTTCTGTAAAAAATGACAATGAATCTCGTGAGCGCAAAAGTTTCTGCTTTTCAGCAAGATCAAATAAACTTTCACCCAAGTCTTCCCAAAGGCATTGCTTGGCACAAACACTAAATAAAACACAAAAAACACAATCATCACAGTAGCATAATTGTGCTAACACTCAAGAATAGAAAGCAAAAAGCAAAAATAAATTTTATTCATTGGGTTGCCTCCCAATAAGCGCTATCGTTTTACGCCCCTAGCTAGGCATAACGCGTACGATCTAACCATTTTCATCCTTGTTCTTTTGAAAGCAAAGGGAAAATTTCCTATCAATGGCATTTAATTTTCTATTTTGAGAAAGCGCATGGCCATTGATAGCGGAGGAAAGATTAAGCATGTTGTGAAAACTCGTATCTAAACTAGCCTTCATCTCTTTGATTATTTCATTTTGATAAAAACACATAAGGGTAGTTGATTCGACATTTTCTACCTTCGGGTGCCCAAATATAATTTTCGTCTTTTCATAAGTATCAATGGCATCCCCTTCAAGAAAACCGTTTTCAAAAATAGAATCCAAAACTTTCTTGAAGAAAGAAGGTAAACCAACATAAAAACTCTTCAAGTATATCTCTATCTAATATTGGGCCACATAGCTAGCTCGAATTCTCAATGGCCTATCCCAAGCCTCCTTCAAAGATTCATCAAGCAAATAGCGAAAAATTCCAGGATCATCTTCATCACAATTATTAAGATTTTCCTTAACAACCCCGGTAGATCCTTCCATAGCATCATTGTTTATGAGCTTAGAGAGGACCGAGGGGCTATCCAAAGCATTAAAACTCGGAAGAAAACGCTTAGCCTTTTTAGGGTTGTCCATGGCGAGAAAAACGATGAACGAAAGAGAGGGCGAATAAAACGGCAATTTTTTGTGAAGTGGTGGAGAAGAAAACGAGAGGAAAATGGCAAATAATGTAAATTGCGAGGAGATGAGATTTGTGATTAAGAACCTAGTTGATGTTGAAGATCCTTCCCGGCAACGGCGCTAGAAATTCCTTTTGATGTCTGCTAGAACTACGTCGGTATTTTCCCAACAAGGAAGGGATGATGCAGTATGGCGGCAGTAGGTATTTCCCTCAGTGATGAGACCAAGGTTATCGAACCAGTAGGAGAACCTCCTCACACCACGTAAATAGCACCTGCACACAAATAACAAATACCCGCAACCCGACGTGTTATAGGGGTTGTCAATCCCTTACGTGTACGGCGCCTCAAGTAGGCAAATAACGTGAGATAAAAAGTGGTAGATAGGATAAATAGATCGCGGAACAAATAAATTGCAGCAAGGTATTTTTGTATTTTTGATTTAATAGATCTGAAAATAAATGCAAAGGAAAATAGATCGAAAAGGCAAATATGATGAAAACAGACCCGGGGGCCGTAGGTTTCACTAGTGGCTTCTCTCGAGAAAAGTAGCAAACGGTGGGAAAACAATTACTATTGGGCAATTGATAGAACTTCAAATAACCATGACGATATCCTGGCAATGATCATTATGTAGGCATCACGTCCAAGATTAGTAGACCGACTCCTGCCTGCATCTACTACTATTACTCAACACATCGACCGCTATCCAGCATGCATCTAGTGTATTAAGTTCATGAGAAAACGTAATATTGCAATAAGAACGATGACATGATGTAAACAAGATCCGTTTATCTATTGTGGTAGATATAGATCTCATCTTCTTATCCTTAGTAGCAACGATACATACGTGTCGGTTCCCCTTCTGTCACTAGGATCAAGCACCGTAAGATTGAACCCACTACAAAGCACCTCTTCCCATTGCAAGATAACTAGATCAAGTTGGCGAAACAAAACCCAAATATCGAAGAAGAAATATGAGGCTATAAGCAATCGTGCATACAAGAGATCAAAGAAGACTCAAATAACTTTCATGGATAAAACACAGATCTGATCATAAACTCAATGTTCATCGGATCTCAACAAACAAACTGCCAAAAGATTTACATCATATGGATATCCAAGAGACCATTGTATTGATAATAAAGAGAGAGAGAGAGAGAGAGAGAGAGAGAGGAAGCCATCTAGCTACTAACTACGGACCCGTAGGTCTACAAAGAACTACTCACGCATCATAGGAGAGGCACCAATGGAATTGGTGAACCCCTCCATGACGGTGTCTAGATTGGATCTGGTGGTTCTGGACTCTGCGGCGGTTGGATCAATATTTTGTCGACTCCCCTAGGGTTTCTGGAATATTGTGGTTTTTGTAGAGCAAAGAGGCGGTTTGGGGGGCACCCGAGGTGGGCACAACCCCCCAGGGCGCGCTTGGGCCTCCTAGCGCGCCCTGGTGGGTGCTGCTCCCCTCGAGCAGCCCCTCAGGTGCTTCCTTGGCCCATTGGCTTTCTTCTGGCCCAAAAAATTACTCTAGGAGTTGCGTTGCGTTTGTACTCCATTTGATATTGATTTCCTGCGATGTAAAAAACATGCAAAAAACAACAACTGGCACTGGGCACTAGGTCAATATGTTAGTACCAAAAAATGATATAAAATGACTATAAAATGATTGTAAAACATCCAAGAATGATAATATAATAGCATGGAACAATCAAAAATTATAGATACGTTGGAGACGTATCAACGAGCTAGTCTAGTAGAGGCTCACTAGGGACACAGTGTTTGTTTATGTATCCACACATGTATTTAAGTTTCCGGTCAATACAATTCTAGCATGAATAATAAACATTTATCATGAATAAGGAAATATAATAATAACAACTTTATTATTGCCTCTAGGGCATATTTCCATCACAACGCTCAATGTTGGACCGCCCACTAACAGGCTTAGGCCATTCTCTTGCGAAAATCTCTAAGAAAATATCTTTTTTGAACCAACTTAGTTCGAAAGAGAAAATATTCTTATTACCCAAATGTGTCACTTCTCCCGAGTCAATCAACAAGGGTGTGAGGTCTAATATTTCCCTCTGCGTCGTGTGCATGGACACAAGTGGGTACTTCTGTTCCCATTCCACAGTCGCAAGCACTCTATCCAACTTCTCATATGTTGGATTAGGTAACGTGTTTGCCCAAGTGAACTATCTACCAGTTAACTCAATGTCTCTCAAGTTAAGACTCTCAATGATCGTGTTGAACATGAAGGACCAACGTCCATCAAAATTATTGTTTTTTTTCTTCTCTTCTTCTAATGATGTTAAAATTCCCTCCAACTGAAATTGGCAACCTCTTGTCCCCGCAGATCCTAACCAGATCAGCGAGAAAGTCAGGTTTAGGTTCGGGTTGGGCTGCGCCATACACAGCAATGAGAGCCCATCGGAAACCATCCAATTTTGACCTCACCTGAAACTTAACTGCATAATCACCTCGAACCATTTATATGCTACCTTGTGAGAATACGATCTGTTGTCATCATGCAACAATGATTTAGAACAAAGTGTAAGGTGTACTTCTTTACAACAAGAATGGTTGAGTCTTTTAAAACCAAAATACTATCTACTTTGTTGTTTCTAGTGTGATACCGCCTTCTTTCTTGGACAAGGCATCCGTAGAGGGGCAGCCAACAGCGACAAACAGCCACCAATGATGGTCGCACCATGGAGGAGCCTCCGTGCCCAACCACCTGCTGATGGTTGGCGCATCGAGGAGGAGCCTCCATGTCCAACCACCTATCCACCACCACGCCTCTCCCCCACCGTGAGAGGGAGAGAAAGTGAGATAGAAGGAGAAGAGCCAGAGGAAGAAGACCCTCGATGCTGGTCTATTATGTTGCCACTCTCCATATCCCCCCTCCGCTCTTGCGTTGCCAAGGTTATCTGTCGCATGACCTGATGCTATTTATTCTTTTGCTATTTACTAGCACATATGCACGTGCATTGCAAGGGGAGAAAAATTAATATGCATTTAAAGTTAATGAGAATTATAAGTGCAAGCAAAACCTTGTGTGCACGTGAAAAATGAGCATTTAGCTTCTCGGTTTCCCTGGGTGTGATGTAATCAATCCGCTATTTTCCATTTACTGATCAAGAGCATTTACGAGTTTTGTTACGTTATCGTACGCCGGAGAAGGCCCATGAATTATTCTTTATTTATTTTGAGAAAAAGACCCATGAATTATTCAATCTACTTTTCCTTTCAATCGAGGAGATTTAAGGTATGAAATTTTCAAATATTATAGGAAATATGAACCATTTTTTAAATCCTGAACAGGTTTTGAAAATTATGTACACTTTGAGGAAAATGCGAACAAAATTTGAAACATGAATTTCTTTTAAAATTCACAAATATGTTTTGAAAACACCAACTTTTTTTAAAAAATATGGACATTGTTTGACTTTGTGAACAGTTTTCTTTAAACAGGAACATGTCACTAGTGCAGGATGCTGCTAACGCAACACTATGATCAGAGACCCTTTGACGAAACTGTGTGCGATGAATTAATCGCAAACGGTGGTGTAAAAAACCATCAAAAAAGGTGCAAAACGTTTGTTAAGGCATATCTCTCTCTATGTAGTTTTGGTGATTGATGACAACACGCTTGCGGACTAATCGTGTGCTTTGAGCATTTCAGAGATTCATCATTTGGCATAAGACAATTCCTTCCCCTCGGAGTTTTAATCAAAGACGGTGTAGCTCTTTCGTTTCTGTTTTGGTGGACTTGTTCCATAGGGGTCACCATACTATCAAGAGGGGGTCCGCTATGGTAAGGCTAGGGTCGAATCAACACGTACACATCCTCTTCGCACCCACTGAGCCTTCCCATTTTGATGGAGCTTCCTTTTCCTCCCTATGAGTATGTTTTGGTCTCAGCGGTAGTACCGCGGTGCCCAGCGGTAGTACCGCTCAAGAGCCACATGCGACAGTACCGCTCTGCAGCGGTAGTACTGCCTAGGGGTCCTCAGTCGTAGTACTACTGTGGTACCGGCCTCCTACCGCCTCGACTCGAGGGGGTCGCCTCTCGTGTCGGATTGTGTGGCACTAAGCAGCGGCAGTAGAAGCGGTAGTACCGCTCGTGAGCGGTAGTACCGCCCTACCACCGCGGCTAGTACCGCACTGGGTCTGTTTCCTGCTCATGTTCTAGCCCTCCCAGTCTACACAGCAGTACCGCGAGGGGGAGCGGTAGTACCGCTGGGCCCAGCGGTAGTACCGCCCTCTGCGGGGCTGTTTTGGGGGGTAACGGTTGGATTGTTGCCCCCTCTATAAAAGGAGGTCTTCTTCCCCCAAAGTTCCATTGTTGCTCCAAGCTCCATTTTCGCCCAATCTCTCTCCCTAGCCAATCAAACTTGTTGATTTGCTCGGGATTGGTTGAGAAGGCCCCGATCTACACTTCCACCAAGAGAAATTTGATTCCCCCCACTAATCCCTTGCGGATCTTGTTACTCTTGGGTGTTTGAGCACCCTAGATGGTTGAGGTCACCACGGAGCCATAGTCCATTGTGGTGAAGCTTCGTGGTGTCGTTGGGAGCCTCCAATTAAGTTGTGGAGATTGCCCCAACCTTGTTTGTAAAGGTTCGGTCGCCGCCTCCAAGGGCACCAATAGTGGAATCACGGCATCTCGCATTGTGTGAGGGCGTGAGGAGAATACGGTGGCCCTAGTGGCTTCTTGGGGAGCATTGTGCCTCCACACTGCTCCAAGAGAGACATACTTCCCCTCAATGGGAAGGAACTTTGGTAACACATCCTCGTCTCCATCGGTTCCACTCTTGGTTATCTCTTACCTTTACTTGTGCAAGATATTTTGTGTTCTATCCTTTGCTTTCTTGTGTGCTTATTGTTGTTGCATCATATAGGTTGCTCACCAAGTTGCATATCTAGACAACCTACTTTGATGCAAACTTTAATTTGGTAAAGAAAAGCTAAAAATTCTTAGTTGCCTATTCACCCCCCCCCTCTAGTCAACTATATCGATCCTTTCAATTGGTATCAGAGCCTCGTCTCTTTATTAAGGACTTTGCCGTCCGGAGAGTATGGTTGACACTGTAGACGGTGGGGAGGAGCACTCCGGTGTGAATCCGATCTCGTCTACGGCCGATGGGGGAACCGCGGTCTCTCGTGAGGAATTCAATGCGGCTTTGGACACATTGAAAACCTCCATGACGACCAAGGTTGAAAGCATGTTTAATAAATTCTTAGAAGGGCTTAAACTATCTACAGCGCCGATGAAAGTGGGTGATCCCACTGACAAGGTGACAGATGCTAAATCCGACAAGGGGGAAGCTACTAGTGAAAAAGCTCCTTCTACTAGTGGTAAAAATGGCAATGGCATCTTTCCCATGTGGAACCTCCACTTACTTATGGTGGACCGATTCCTTCCATTTGAATCATGCCGGTCCTCCCCCTAAGATTGTTAAAAATGAGGACTTTGATTCTTGGGTTCATCACTTTAAGCGGCATTTGAACCATGTTAATACTAACCTTTGGAGAATCATTAAAGAAGGTTTCTATCCGCATGACCGAAGCAACTTCACTCCTCGAGAAGCCGCGGATAATCAATTCAATGAGAATGCTCTCTTCGTCATCCAAGATGCAATTCCACCCGAAGATCTTGCTCATCTTCGACCCTTCACCGTGGCCAAGGATGCATGGTGGCATGTTGTTTCTCTTTACAGGGGAAGTGCTAGCATTCAACGCTCCAACTATGAAGTAGTGCAAGATTAAGCCGATGAGTTTGCCATGAAAGAAGATGAAGAACCTCGTGAGCTCTATCGGAGATTGACTACTCTCGCGATCTCACTCTGAGATCATGGGAGCAAGGATACGGATGACAATTGGATCAAGCGCAAATTTCTCAAGGCCATGATGCCTTACCACAAGGCCATGTCCTCCGTCATTCATCAAAGGCCGTACTTTCACACCTTGTCCTCAAGTGAAGTTTTGGATGAGTTTGTGGCTATGAGCATCTTGGACAAGACCGCCGAGAATGTGGTGTTACGTTCTCAAAGAGAAAAGAAGCCCAACCTTGCCTTGAAGGCCAAGGTTAGTGTGGAAGAAGAGGATAATGAGGAAGAAGATGAGAGCAACCCCGAAGATACTAAGTATGATTATCATGAATACATGGCTCTCGCTTCAAGGCAATTTTGGAGCAAGAAAAGTGCAAGGCCCAACTTCAACAAGAACAACTCAAGTGGCTTTAAGGGAAAGCAACGTGTGAGAACATGTTACAATTGTGGCAATGTGAGTCACTTTGTTGTGGATTTCCCTTACAAGAAGCAGGAAGACAATGGTGGCAAGCTCATCCGAAAAGACAAAGCCAAGTCTTTCCCCAACAAGAACAACTTCACCAAGAAGACTCCAACTAGAGGGTTGGTGGTTCAAGAAGAATACCCTGAGGATGATGATGATGAAGAAGATAGTGAAGCCATGGCCATGGCCTCCGTTGCCATTGCCACAACTCCACGGGTGTCCCTCTTCGACTCACCCAACAAGAACATCACCGCCAAGTGTCTCATGGCTAAAGCCACCAACAAGGTAACCCCCAACATCAAAACCACCATCATTACTAATCCCTCCTTGATGGATTGCATTGATGAGAGTGAGGGGTCCAATGAGTAAGTAAATGAATTTGAGTCTTTTATGAGTAAGCTCAAGGGCAAATCCAAGAAGCACTTCGATGCTCTCTTGGAACAACTTGGTGGAGCCAATGACGTGATCGAGGCTCGTGAAGAAACCATCTCTAAGATGGAAGGTCATAGTCGTGACTATGCCGATGAGATATCAGATCTCTCTAATGCTCTTGAGGAAGAGTGTGGCCATCGTTTGGCTCTTGTTGTATCTCGTGTGCTAAATTCCGAGAAGGCTAAACATGGGGTTGACCATGCTAAACTCAAGGAGGAGTTTGATATACTCGACAAGGCCCACAAGGTCTTGAAGGGTGCTCATGCTAGCCTCAAAGAGTCTCATCATCAACTCCAAGTGAAGCTAACCAAGGAAAAAGAGACCTTTCCTCATACGGTATTTATTGATAATGCAAATGCTACTAACCCATGTTGTGAGCATGTGCATCTTGTGGAGGAGAATGCCAAGTTGAAGGAGAAACTTGAGAAAGGCCTTGTAACATGCATACAAGGTGAGAAGAACCTCAATGACCTTTTGAGCAATCAAAAGGAAGTTCTGGCCAAGTAGGGAGTTGGGTTTGCACCCAAGTCCAAGAACAAGAAGAAGAACGACAAGACCAAACGACCTCCCCCTCTCAAGCAAACTTTTGTGAAGGAGGCAGAGGGTGCTCCTAAGGAGAAGAAGAACAATGTGAAGGGTGGTGATGTCAAAAAGGGCAATGCCACCCCTTCCAACAAAGCCGGCGACTTTAACCCATCTTATGTGTTGTGCCATGCTAGTGATGGGCATGTTTATGCTAAATTTGTTGGTTCTCCTTATGAGTACATTGAATGTTCTATTTGGGTTCCTAAGACCCTTGTTACTAACATCAAAGGACCCATTACAAAATGGGTACCTAAAACCAAGCATTGATCTCTTGTAGGTATCTGCTTCTGGTGGGGATCATGGTTGCTCGATAGTGGAGCCACAAATCATATGACCGGAAGCAAGGACTAGGTGGTGGACGTGCACAGGATCCCTTCTATGCCCACCAACGTCGAGTGGGGTGATGCCTCGTCTTCTAAGGTGTTGGGTCTTGGCAAGGTTGTCATTTCTCATGATCTCACGATCGATAAAGTCATGCTTGTTGAGTCCCTTGCTTACAATCTACTTTCCGTTCGTCAACTTGCATTCATGGGTATTGCCACCTTCTTTGATATTGATACCGTGGCCCTCTTGTGGAGCAAGACTCTTAAAGTAGCCTTTGTTGGGCATGTCGAGAAAGGTCTTTATGTGATTAACTTTTCAGAGCGACCCACTAAGACCGCGACATGCCTAATGGCTAAAGTTGATGTGGAATGGCTTTGGCATCGCCGTTTAGCCCACGTCAATATGAGATCTTTGCAAAGTCTTCTCAAGGGGGACCATGTCTGTGGACTAACAAATGTTAGTTTTGCCAAAGATCGTGCTTGCAGTTCTTGTATCGAAGGAAAACTACATGAGAAGGCTCACCCTCCCACGACTATCATCTACTCTAAGAGACCCTTGGAGCACCTTCACATGGATCTCTTTGGGCCTCCATCCTTTGATAGTCTTGGGGTAGAAAGTATTGCTTGGTGATTGTGGATGATTATTCAAGATACACTTGGGTGTATTTCTTCAAGAGGAAGAGTGAGACTCAATAAACTGTCATCGACTTTGCAAATGAAGCTCAACGTCAACATGATGCAAAGATCTTGACAATAAGGAGTGATAACAGTACCGAGTTCAAGAACTACACCTTGGATGAGTTTCTTAGTGATGAGGGGATCAAGCATCAATATTCTGCACCATACACCCCTCAACAAAATGGTGTCGCGGAGAGGAAGAACTGGATGTTGATGGATGCGACAAGGACCATGATGGCAGAGTTCAGGTCTCCTTACAACTTTTGGGCCGAAGCCATCAACACAGCATGTCATGAATCCAATCGTCTCTATATCCGCAAAGGCTTGAACAAGACTCCTTATGAAATACTTACCGGTAACAAGCCCAACCTCAAGTACTTCCGGGTATTCGGGTGTAAGTGTTTCATTCTCAGGAAAGGTGTTCGCTTGTCTAAATTTGAGGCTAGAGCTCATGAGGGCATATTTGTTGGTTATGCTACAAACTATCATGCTTACCGTGTCCTCAACAAGTCCACCGGACTCATTGAGGAGACGTGTAACGTGGAGTTTGACGAGAATAATGGCTCCCAAGTGGAGCAAAGTGGTACTTGTGATGTAGGTGATGAAATTCCTCCCCAAGCCATAAGAAGAATGGGTGTTGGTCATATCCTACCCATTGAGGAACCCCTTGTGGCTGAAGGAGAAGGACAATGCTCCACTCAAGTGGATCCATCACCAACCCAAGACCCACATGCTTCCGAAGAACAAAGTGAAGGCCCTCAACCTCTTGAACAAGATCAAGGGCAAGATCAACCTCAAGATGGTGATGAACCACCAAGTGATGCCCAAGGTCAAGTTCTCCCTTTCGAGCAAGTTCAAGATCAAGAGCAAGCTCAAGATCAAGAACAAGCTCAAGACGGCGCTCAAGATGATCAAGTTACCCCACGTCCTTTCACATCCGAGGAGGAACTAGAGCGTCGTGCCACGAATATCGCTTCCAAGCTCACCACCAAAGGTCATCTCATGGAGAATGTGGTTGGAAGCCTAAGAAATGGGGTAAGCACTCAGAGACAATTATCAAACTATTGTGAACATCATGCGTTTGTTTCTTGTGTTGAACCCCAAAATGTTTATGAGGCGCTCGAGGATCCGGATTGGCTCAATGCCATGCATGAAGAACTCAACAACTTTGAGCACAATCAAGTATGGAAGTTAGTGCCAAGGCCGACCGGGAATCATAATGTCATTGGAACCAAGTGGATATTCAAGAACAAGAAAGATGCTCATGGGATCATTGTTCGCAACAAGGCTCGTTTGGTGGCACAAGGCTACTCCCAAGTCGAGGGTATCGACTACGGTGAAACCTTTGCTCCTTGAATCTATTCGTTTGTTGATTGCTTATGCTTCTCATCATAATTTCAAGCTGCAACAAATGGATGTGAAGAGTGCTTTTCTTAATGGTCCCATTAATGAGTTGGTGTATGTCAAACAACCCCCGGGGTTCTAGGATCCCTATTTCCCCGATCATGTGTACCAACTCCACAAGACGCTCTATGGCCTTAAACAAGCCCCACGTGCGTGGTATGAGCATCTTACGGAGTTGTTACAAGATCGTGGGTTTGAAATCGGGAAAATTGACCCCACTCTTTTTACTAAGATGGTCAAAGTGTTTGTGTGCCAACTATATGTTGATGATATTATTTTTGGTTCCCCTTGATACGTCCATTTGCATCATGCTTTTATATCGATATTTATTGCATGATGGACTGTTATTACACATTATGTCACAATACTTATGGCTATTCTCTCTTATTTTACAAGGTTTATCATGAAAAGGGAGAATGCCGACAGCTGGAATTCTGGCTGGAAAAGGAGCAAATATTGGAAACCTATTCTGCACAGCTCCAAAAGTCTTGAAACTCCACGAAAGTCATTTTTGGAATTAATAAGAATTATCGAGCGAAGAAAGTACCAGAGGGGGCCCACACCCTGGCCAGGAGGGTGGGGGTGCCCCCCGCTACTGGGTGCGCCCCCATGTCTCCTAGGCCCCCTGGTGGCCCTCCGGTGCCCATCTTCTGCTATATGAAAGCTTTTACCCTGGAAAAAATCATAAGCAAGCTTACGGGAGGAAACTCCACCGCTACGAGGCGGAACCTTGGCGGAACCAATCTAGGGCTCTGGCGGAGCTGTTCTACCGGGGAAACTTCCCTCCGGGAGGGGGAAATCATCACCAACGATCCTCTCATCGGGAGGAGCTCAATCTCCATCAACATCTTCACCAGCACCATCTCCTCTCAAAACCCTAGTTCATCTCTTGTATCCAATCTTGTATCAAAACCACAAATTGGTACCTGTGGGTTGCTGTAGTGTTGATTACTCCTTGTGGTTGATGCTAATTGGTTTACTTGGTGGAAGATCATCTGTTCAGATCCTTAATGCATATTAATACTCCTCTGATCATGAACATGAATATGCTTTGTGAGTAGTTACGTTTGTTCCTGAGGACATGGGTGAAGTCTTGCTATTAGTAGTCATGTGAATTTGGTATTCGTTCGATATTTTGATGAGATGTATGTTGTCTCTCCTCTAGTGGTGTTATGTGAACGTCGACTACATGACACTTCACCATTATTTGGGCCTAGAGGAAGGCATTGGGAAGTAATAAGTAGATGATGGGTTGCTAGAGTGACAGAAGCTTAAACCCTAGTTTATGCGTTGCTTCGTAAGGGGCTGATTTGGATCCACTAGTTTCATGCTATGGTTAGGTTTACCTTAATACTTCTTTTGTAGTTGCGGATGCTTGCAATAGGGGTTAATCATAAGTGGGATGCTTGTCCAAGAAAGGGCAGTACCCAAGCACCGGTCCACCCACATATCAAATTATCAAAGTACCGAACGCGAATCATATGAGCGTGATGAAAACTAGCTTGACGATAATTCCCATGTGTCCTCGGGAGCGCTTTTCTCATTATAAGAAATTGTCCAGGCTTGTCCTTTGCTACAAAAAGGATTGGGCCACCTTGCTGCACTTTATTTACTTTCATTGCTTGTTACCCGTTACAAATTATCTTATCACAAAACTATCTGTTACCTACAATTTCAGTGCTTGCAGAGAATACCTTACTGAAAACCGCTTGTCATTTCCTTCTGCTCCTCGTTGGGTTCGACACTCTTACTTATCGAAAGGACTACGATAGATCCCCTATACTTGTGGGTCATCAAGACTCTTTTCTGGCGCCGTTGCCGGGGAGTGAAGCGCCTTTGGTGAGTGGAACTTGGTAAGGAAACATTTATATAGTGTGCTGAAATTTTCTGTCACTTGTTACTATGGAAACTAATCCTTTGAGGGGCTTGTTCGGGGCATCTTCGCCCCGACCAGTAGAGCAAAGAGTTGCTCCTCAACCTACTGAACCTACTGAAAATGTTTACTTTGAGATTCCTTCGGGTATGATAGAGAAACTGCTAGCTAATCCCTTTGCAGGAGATGGAACATTGCATCCCGATTTACACCTTATCTTTGTGGATGAAGTTTGTGGATTATTTAAGCTTGCAGGTATTCCCGATGATGTTGTTAAGAGGAAGGTCTTCCCTTTATCTTTGAAGGGAGATGCATTGACATGGTATAGGCTATGTGATGATACGGGATCTTGGAACTATAAACGATTGAAGTTGGAATTTCACCAGAAGTTCTATCCTATGCATCTTGTTCATCGTGATCGTAATTACATATATAATTTCTGGCCTCGCGAAGGAGAAAGCATCGCTCAAGCTTGGGGGAGGCTTAAGTCAATGTTATATTCATGCCCCAATCATGAGCTCTCAAGAGAAATGATTATTCAAAAAATTTATGCTCGGCTTTCTCTCAATGATCGCACCATGCTTGATACTTCCTGTGCTGGTTCTTATATGCTGAAGACTACTGAATTCAAGTGGGATTTATTGGAAAGAATTAAACGCAACTCTGAAGATTGGGGTTCCGGCGATGGTAACGAGTCAGGTATGACACCTAAGTTTGATTGTGTTAAATCTTTTATGGATACCGATGCTTTTCATGGATTTAGCGCTAAATATGGACTTGACTCTGAGATAGTAGCTTCTTTCTGTGAATCTTTTGCTACTCACGTTGATCTCCCTAAGGAGAAGTGGTTTAAATATGATCCTACCATTGAAGTAAAAGTAGTTGCACCTATTACAGTTCAAGAAAAGACTATCACTTATAATGATCCTATTGTTCCTACTACTTATGTTGAGAAACCCCCTTTTCCTGTTAGAATAAAGGATCATGCTAAAGCTTCAACTGTTGTTCGTAAGAGTAATACTAGAACATATACACCTCCTGAGCAAATTAATGTTGAACCTAGTATTGCTATGGTTAAAGATCTCTTGGATGATAATATAGATGGGCATGTTATTTACTTCTGGTGAAAGCTGCTAATATTGCTAGACCAGATGCTAAGATACATAGACCTGTTGTAGGCATGCCTGTTATTTCTGTTAAAATAGGAGATCATTGTTATCATGGCTTATGTGATATGGGTGCTAATGCTAGTGCAATACCTCATTCCTTATATGAAGAAATTATGCATGATATCGCACCCGCTGAAATAGAAGGTATTGATGTTACTATTAAGCTTGCCAATAGAGATACTATTCACCAGTTGGGATTGTTAGAGATGTTGAAGTCTTGTGTGGGAAAGTTAAATATCCTGCTGATTTTCTTGTTCTTGGTTCCCCACAAGATGACTTTTGTCCCATTATATTTGGTAGACCCTTCTTGAATACTGTTAATGCTAGGATTGATTGCAAAAAGGATGTTGTTACAATTGGCTTAGGGGATATGTCTCATGAGTTTAATTTTGCTAAGTTTCGTAGACAACCCCGTGATAAAGAATTGCCTAGTAAGGATGAAATTATTGGTCTTGCTTCTATTGTCGTGCCTCCTACTGATCCGTTAGAACAATATTTGCTAGACCATGAAAATGATATGTTTATGAATGAAAGAAGGGAAATAGATGAAGTATTCCTTCAACAGGGTCCTATTCTGAAACACAACTTACCTGTTGAAATCCTAGGGGATCCCCCTCCACCCAAGGGTGATCCCGTGTTTGAGCTCAAACCTTTACCTGATAATCTTAAATATGCTTATCTTCATGAAAAGAGGATATATCCTGTTATTATTAGTGCTAACCTTTCAGAGCAAGAAGAGGAAAGATTATTGAAAACTCTGAAGAAGCACCGTGCTGCTATTGGATATACTCTGGATGATCTTAAGGGCATTAGTCCCACTCTATGCCAACACAAAATAAAATTGGAGAAAGATGCCAAACCAGTTAGAGATCCTCAACGACGGTTAAATCCTAAGATGAAAGAAGTGGTAAGAAAGGAGATACTAAAACTCCTTGAGGCAGGTATAATTTATCCCGTTGCTGATAGTGATTGGGTAAGTCCTGTCCATTGCGTCCCTAAGAAGGGAGGTATTACTGTCGTTCCTAATGATAAAGATGAATTGATTCCGCAAAGAATTATTACAGGTTATAGGATGGTAATTGATTTCCGTAAATTAAATAAAGCTACTAAGAAAGATCATTACCCTTTACCTTTTATTGATCAAATGCTAGAAAGACTATCCAAACATACACATTTCTGCTTTCTAGATGGTTATTCTGGTTTCTCTCAAATACCTGTGTCAGCGGAGGATCAATCAAAAACTACTTTTACTTGCCCTTTCGGTACTTTTGCTTATAGACGTATGCCTTTTGGTTTATGTAATGCACCTGCTACCTTTCGAAGATGCATGATGGCTATATTCTCTAACTTTTGTGAAAAGAATTGTGAGGTATTCATGGATGACTTCTCCGTTTATGGATCCTATTTTGATGATTGCTTGAGCAACCTTGATCGAGTTTTGCAGAGATGTGAAGACACTAGTCTCGTCTTGAATTGGGAAAAGTGCCACTTTATGGTTAATGAAGGCATTGTCTTGGGGCATAAAATTTCTGAAAGAGGTATTGAAGTTGATAAAGCTAAAGTTGATGCTATTGAAACGATGTCATGTCCCAAGGACATTAAAGGTATAAGAAGTTTCCTTGGTCATGCCGGTTTTTATAGGAGGTTCATTAAGGACTTTTCTAAAATCTCTAGGCCTCTGACTAATTTATTGCAAAAAGATATTCCTTTTGTCTTTGATGATGATTGTGTAGAAGCATTTGAAATACTTAAGAAAGCTTTGATCACTGCACCTATTGTTCAGCCACCTGATTGGAATTTACCCTTTGAAATTATGTGTGATGCTAGTGATTATGCTGTAGGTGTTGTTCTAGGGCAAAGAGTTGATAAGAAATTAAATGTTATCCAGTATGCTAGTAAAACTCTTGATACTGCCCAGAGAAATTATGCTACTACTGAAAAAGAATTCTTAGCAATTGTATTTGCTTGTGATAAGTTCAGACCTTATATTGTTGATTCTAAAGTTACTATTCACACTGATCATGCTGCTATTAAATATCTTATGGAAAAGAAAGATGCTAAACCTAGACTTATTAGATGGGTTCTCTTGCTCCAAGAATTTGATTTGCATATTATTGATAGAAAGGGAGCTGAGAACCCCGTTGCAGACAACTTGTCTAGGTTAGAGAATGTTCTTGATGACCCACTACCTATTGATGATAGCTTTCCTGATGAACAATTAGCGGTCATTAATGCTTCTCGTACTGCTCCATGGTATGCTGATTATGCTAATTACATTGTTGCTAAATTTATACCACCTAGTTTCACATACCAGCAAAAGAAAAAGTTCTTTTATGATTTAAGACATTACTTCTGGGATGACCCACACCTTTATAAAGAAGGAGTAGATGGTGTTATTAGACGTTGTGTACCTGAGCATGAACAGGAACAGATCCTACGCAAGTGTCACTCCGAACCATATGGAGGACACCACGCTGGAGATAGAACTGCACATAAGGTATTGCAATCCGGTTTTTATTGGCCTACTCTCTTCAAAGATGCCCGTAAGTTTGTCTTGTCTTGTGATGAATGTCAAAGAATTGGTAATATTAGTAGACGTCAAGAAATGCCTATGAATTATTCTCTTGTTATTGAACCATTTGATGTTTGGGGCTTTGATTATATGGGACCTTTTCCTGCCTCTAATGGATATACACATATTTTAGTTGCTGTTGATTACGTTACTAAGTGGGTAGAAGCTATTCCAACTAGTAGTGCTGATCATAACACCTCTATTAAGATGCTTAAAGAAGTTATTTTTCCGAGGTTTGGAGTCCCTAGATATCTCATGACTGATGGTGGTTCACATTTTATTCATGGTGCTTTTCGTAAAGTGCTTGCTAAGTATGATGTTAATCATAGAATTGCATCTCTTTATCACCCACAGTCTAGCGGTCAAGTAGAGTTGAGTAATAGAGAGCTCAAATTAATTTTGCAAAAGACTGTTAATAGATCTAGAAAGAATTGGTCCAAGAAACTTGATGATGCATTATGGGCCTATAGAACTGCATATAAAAATCCTATGGGTATGTCTCCGTATAAGATGGTTTATGGAAAAGCATGTCACTTACCTCTCGAACTTGAACATAAGCATATTGGGCTATTAAAGAGCTCAACTATGACTTCAAACTTGCCGGTGAGAAGAGGTTATTTGATATTAGCTCACTCGATGAATGGAGAACCCAAGCCTATGAGAATGCCAAGCTGTTCAAAGAAAAAGTTAAAAGATGGCATGACAAAAGAATACAAAAGCGTGAGTTTAAAGTAGGTGATTATGTGTTGCTATTCAACTCTCGTTTAAGATTTTTTGCAGGAAAACTTCTCTCTAAATGGGAAGGTCCTTACGTTATCGAGGAGGTCTATCGTTCCGGTGCCATAAAAATCAACAACTTCGAAGGCACAAGTCCGAGGGTGGTGAACGGTCAAAGAATCAAACATTATATCTTAGGTAATCCTATCAATGTTGAAACTAATATTATTGAGACCGTAACCCCGGAGGAATACATAGGGGACACCTTCCAGAACGTTTCAGACTCCAAAAAGGAATAGGTATGTGGTACGGTAAGTAAACAGACTCCAAAACAATTCTAATGGCAATTTTTCTCCGTTTTGGAATATTTAAGAATTTTGGAAAGCAAGAAGTAATCCGGGAAGGACACGAGGCCTCCACGAGGGTGGTGGGCGCCCCCCCCCTACCGGGCGTGCCCCCTGTCTCGTGGGCACCTCGTGTGCCTCCCAGACTCCATTTTCTTGCACGTTACTTCTTTTTGTTGGTAAAAATTCATTATATAATCTCCCGAAGGTTTTGACCACCGTATCACGCAATTATCTCATGTTTTCATTTCGAGCTGTTTTTCTGACAGATCTAGAGCACCATGGCGTCTCCAAGCGCTCCCAAGGACAAGTTTTTCGAGAGGGTTATCAACCCCTATCTCGCGGAGGTGCTGCAACACCCTCAAACCATTGAGATGCGTGAGGGGGTGCTGCACATCCGCGATGTGGAGGTACCAAGGCGTATCGGAAGCATGGAGACAAAGCTCTAAGCTACGGAGCAGCAATTTTTCAAGTGCCAATGGATGGTGGAGCATGGACTCAACGCCAACCAGATGATGATCGCGGAGTTCACCAACAACCACAAGATAGACGCCAAGAACATTGGGGATACCATCTTCAAGCTTCATGAGAAAATCGAGCACCTCCAAGCCTAGATCTATGACCTGCAAAACCAAAACTGTGAGTATGAATATAGATTCAAGAGGATGAGTTTAGCTGTAGATTTGAGGATCCCGGAGACTCGATCATCCTTCTATGATGGTAAGCCTATGCCATGGAAGATGGACGACACGCCTACATCATCAACAACTCCTTCTTCACCACCTCCGAGGACATAATCACATGGGTATGGGCACTCCCCTTGGCAACTGCCAAGCTTGGGGGAGGTGCCCCGGTATCGTATCACCATCACACTCCTATCTTTACCGTTTTACTTAGTTCAATCCTTTTAGTAATATCTTGATCTAGTAGAATAAAGTTTTGGTATGAAGTAGTTTTGAGTTTTGCTTTCTGATCTCTTTATGTAATCAAGTTCGTGAGCTATATAATAAAGATTAGTGTTGAGTCAAGGGCTTTGCTATCTTGATATGATCTTGAGAAAATACAAAGAACAAAAAGAAATAAAAGAGTTCATATTGATCTTATGGATAGTAATGACTTCACATATAAAGAGTATGAGACTTAAAAGTTGTTGAGAGTTGACAAACCTAGTTTTTCTTCATTGTTGCAATTAATAGGAAGTAATAAAGAGAGAGAGGTTTTCACATATAAATATACTATCTTGGACATCTTTTATAATTGTGGGCACTCATTAAAGTATGACATGCTAAAGAGTTGAAGTTGGACAAGGAAGACAACGTAATGGGTTATGTTTTCTCACATCTCAGTTAAAGTATATTGTCATGGATCTTCCCAACATGTTGAGCTTGCCTTTCCTCCTCATGCTAGCCAAAAATTCCCTGCACCAAGTAGAGATACTACTTGTGCTTCCAATTGTCCTTAAACCCAGTTTTGCCATGAGAGTCCACCATACCTACCTATGGATTGAGTAAGATCCTTCAAGTAAGTTGTCATGTTGCAAGCAATAAAAATTGCTCTCTAAATATGTATGACTTATTAGTGCGGAGAAAATAAGCTTTATACGATCGTGTGATATGGAAGTAATAAAAGCGACAGACTGCATAATAAAGGTTCATATCACAAGTGGCAATATAAAGTGACGTTCTTTTGCATTAAGATTTTGTGCATCCAACCCTAAAAGCACATGACAACCTCTGCTTCCCTCTGCGAAGGGCCTATCTTTTACTTTATATCTTTTACTTTATGCAAGAGTCAAGGTGATCTTCACCTTTCCCTTTTTCATTTTATCCTTTGGCAAGCACCTCGTGTTGGAAAGATCCTGATATATATATCCAACTGGATGTAAGTTAGCATGAACTATTATTGTTGACATCACCCAAAGGTGAATACGTTGGGAGGCAACACTATAAGCCCCTATCTTTCTCAGTGTCCGATTAAAACTCCATAACCATAAGTATTGCATGAGTGTTAGCAATTGTCGAAGACTATATGATAGTTGAGTATGTGGACTTGCTGAAAAGCTCTATTCTTGACTCTTTCCGATGTTATGATAAATTGCAATTGCTTCAACGACTGACATTATCGTTTGTTAGTTCTCAATGAAGTTTCTGAACCATACTTGACATTGTGAATAGATTGTTACTGGAGCATAAGAAATCATATGACAAAATCTATATATGTTGCTGTAATAAGAATGATAATGATGTCTTCATGTCTATATTTTATTTTTATCGACACCTCTATCTCTAAACATGTGGACATATTTTTCGATATCGGCTTCCGCTTGAGGACAAGCGAGGTCTAAGCTTGGGGGAGTTGATACATCCATTTTTCATCATGCTTTTATATCGATATTTATTGCATTATGGATTGTTATTACACGTTATGTCACAATACTTATGCCTATTCTCTCTTATTTTACAAGGTTTATCATGAAGAGGGAGAATGCCGACAGCTGGAATTCTGGCTGGAAAAGGAGCAAATATTGGAAACCTATTCTGCACAGCTCCAAAAGTCCTGAAACTCCACGAAAGTCATTTTTGGAATTAATAAGAATTATTGAGTGGAGAAAGTACAATAGGGGGCCCACACCCTGGCCAGGAGGGTGGGGGCGCCGCCCCCCTACTGGGCACGCCCCCTGTCTCCTGGCCCCCCTGGTGGCCCTCCGGTGCCCATCTTCTGCTATATGAAGGCTTTTACCCTGGAAAAAATCATAAGCAAGCTTACGAGACGAAACTCCGCCGCCACGAGGCGGAACCTTCGCGGAACCAATCTAGGGCTCCGGAAGAGCTGTTCTGCCGGGGAAACTTCCCTCCAGGAGGGGGAAATCATCACCATTGTCATCACCAACGATCCTCTCATTGGGAGGGGGTCAATCTCCATCAATATCTTCACCAGCACCATCTCCTCTCAAAACCCTAGTTCATCTCTTGTATCCAATCTTGTATCAAAACCACAAATTGGTACCTGTGGGTTGCTAGTAGTGTTGATTACTCCTTGTAGTTGATGCTAATTGGTTTACTTGGCGGAAGATCATATGTTCAGATCCTTAATATATATTAATACTCCTCTGATCATGAACATGAATATGCTTTGTGAGTAGTTACGTTTGTTCCCGAGGACATGGGTGAAGTCTTGCTATTAGTAGTCATGTGAATTTGGTATTCGTTCGATATTTTGATGAGATGTATGTTGTCTCTCCTCTAGTGGTGTTATGTGAACGTCGACTACATGACACTTCACCATTATCTGGGCCTAGAGGAAGACACTGGGAAGTAATAAGTAGATGATGGGTAGCTAGAGTGACAGAAGCTTAAACCCTAGTTTATGCGTTGCTTCGTAAGGGGTTGATTTGGATCCACTAGTTTCATGTTATGGTTAGGTTTACCTTAATACTTCTTTTGTAGTTGCGGATGCTTGCAATAGGGGTTAATCATAAGTGGGATGCTTGTCCAAGAAAGGGCAGTACCCAAGCACCGGTCCACCCACATATCAAATTATCAAAGTACCGAACGTGAATCATATGAGTGTGATGAAAACTAGCTTGACGATAATTCCCATGTGTCCTCGGGAGCGCTTTTCTCATTATAAGAAGTTGTCCAGGCTTGTCCTTTGCTACAAAAAGGATTGGGCCACCTTGCTGACTTTATTTACTTTCATTGCTTGTTACCCGTTACAAATTATCTTATCACAAAACTATGTGTTACCTACAATTTCAGTGCTTGCAGAGAATACCTTACTGAAAAGCGCTTGTCATTTCCTTCTGCTCCTCGTTGGGTTTGACACTCTTACTTATTGAAAGGACTACGATAGATCCCCTATACTTGTGGGTCATCACCCCTAACAAAGCTTTCAATGAAGAATTTGCCGCTCTCATGACCTCAAAGTTCAAGATATCTATGATAGGAGAGTTGAAGTTCTTTCTTGGGTTCGAAATCAAGCAAAGAAGAGAAGGAACCTTCATCAACCAAACCAAATACACTCAAGACATGCTCAAGAGATTCAAGCTAAGTGATGTCAAGCCGTCCTCCACTCCAATGCCCGTCAAATGCCAACTTGGCATTGATCCCAATGGTAAAGCGGTGGATCAAAAGGTATATCGCTCCATGATTGGATCCTTGCTTTACCTTTGTGCATCTAGACCGGATATCATGTTGAGTGTGGGAATTTTTGCACGGTTTCAAGCCGCACCTAAGGAAAGCCACTTTGTGGCGGTCAAGCGAATCTTTCAATATTTGGCTCATACCCCAAGCTTATTGAAAGGACTACGATAGATCACCTATACTTGTGGGTCATCACCCCTAACAAAGCTGTCAATGAAGAATTTGCCGCTCTCAAGACCTCAAAGTTCAAGATGTCTATGATAGGAGAGTTGAAGTTCTTTCTTGGGTTCGAAATCAAGCAAAGAAGAGAAGGAACCTTCATCAACCAAGCCAAATACACTCAAGACATGCTCAAGAGATTCAAGCTAAGTGATGTCAAGCCGTCCTCCACTCCAATGCCCGTCAAATGCCAACTTGGCATTGATCCCAATGGTAAAGCGGTGGATCAAATGGTATATCGCTCCATGATTGGATCCTTGCTTTACCTTTGTGTATCTAGACCGGATATCATGTTGAGTGTGGGAATTTTTGCACGGTTTCAAGCCGCACCTAAGGAAAGCCACTTTGTGGCGGTCAAGCGAATCTTTCAATATTTGGCTCATACCCCAAGCTTATTGAAAGGACTACGATAGATCCCCTATACTTGTGGGTCATCACCCCTAACAAAGCTTTCAATGAAGAATTTGCCGCTCTCATGACCTTAAAGTTCAAGATGTCTATGATAGGAGAGTTGAAGTTCTTTCTTGGGTTCGAAATCAAGCAAAGAAGAGAAGGAACCTTCATCAACCAAACCAAATACACTCAAGACATGCTCAAGAGATTCAAGCTAAGTGATGTTAAGCCGTCCTCCACTCCAATGCCCGTCAAATGCCAACTTGGCATTGATCCCAATGGTAAAGCGGTGGATCAAAAGGTATATCGCTCCATGATTGGATCCTTGCTTTACCTTTGTGCATCTAGACCGGATATCATGTTGAGTGTGGGAATTTTTGCACGGTTTCAAGCCGCACCTAAGGAAAGCCACTTTGTGGCGGTCAAGCGAATCTTTCAATATTTGGCTCATACCCCAAACTTTGGCTTATGGTACCCAAGAGGAGCCAACTTTGATCTTTTGGGCTATACAGATTCAGATTGGGCGGGAGACAAAGTGGATAGGAAGTCCACCTCCGGAGGGTGCCAATTGCTTGGTTGCTCTTTAGTGAGTTGGTCTTCTAAGGAGCAAAGTTGTGTATCTCTCTCGTCCACCGAAGCGGAGTATGTGGCTGCCGGTAGTTGTTGTGCTCAACTCCTATGGATGAGGCAAACTTTGAAGGATTATGGTGTCACTTGTGACGAAGTGCCTCTTTAGTGTGACAATGAAAGTGCCATCAAGATCTCTCTCAACCCGGTGCAACACTTCAAGACGAAGCATATTGAGATTCGGTATCACTTCATCCGGGATCACATTAGGCGAAGGGAGATCAAGCTCAAGTATGTCAACACTCATGATAACCTTGCAGATATTTTCACGAAGCCCTTGGATGAAGCAAGATTTCGCGAGTTAAGGCATGAGCTAAATATCATTGATTCGAGCAATGTGGTTTGAACCCTTGCACACCCCACCATACTCATCATGCTTTCTTGTCTAGGTGTAGGCATGGACATAGGGGGAGTGTTGTTCTCTCAATGAACTTTCCCTCCCCCCCATTATGCATAAACTGATCAAACTCTTTCACATTAGCCATTTTTTATGGTACTTGTGCTTCAAAGATGAGTTTTGGTCATGGGCCCAAGGTTAAAATCTTCACGGTGCCATACCTCCAGACTCAAACATAGGTGGCCTCGGCCACCGCCCTCTCTTGGAGAGGAGTGTGTTTCTCGTCTTCTTTTTGGTTTGTTTTGCTTGTGTGTTTGCTCTCGTTTCTAGTTGACTTCTTTTCTTGAGCTAAGCCTTTTAGGTCAGTCCTTTTGCGGATGAGCAGTACTACCTCTGGAAGTGCGCGGTACTACTGCCGATGATCATCAAGAGGTACTACCGCCCATTCCAGCGGCACTACCGCTACAGGGCGGGCGATGGGCGGTTATGTTGGGGCAGGGGGAGTTGCCTTTCTCCCGCATACTGATACGTCTCCAACGTATCTATAATTTTTGATTGTTCCATGCTATTATATTACCACTTTTGGATGTTTATGGGCTTTATTTTACACATCTATATCATTTTTGGGACTAACCTACTAACCGGAGGCCCAGCCCATGTTGTTGTTTTTTGCCTATTTCAGTATTTCGAAGAAAAGGAATATCAAACGGAGTCCAAACGGAATGAAACCTTCGGGAGCGTGATTTTTGGAACGAACGTGATCTAGAGGACTTGGAGTGCAAGTCAAGAAGCTGCCGAGGAAGCCACGAGATAGGAGGCCGTGCCCCCCTGTAGGGCGCGCCCCCTGTCACGTGGGCCCCTCGGGCGGCCACCGACGTACTTCTTCCTCCTATATATACCTACATACCCCGAAAACATCCAGGGGCACCACGAAACACAATTTCCACCACCGTAACCTTCTGTATCCGCGAGATCCCATCTTGGAGCCTTCGCCGGCACTCTGCCGAAGGGGGAATCAACCACGGAGGGCCTCTACATCAACATCCTTGCCCCTCCGATGAGTTGTGAGTAGTTTACCACAGACCTACGGGTCCATAGTTATTAGCTAGATGGCTTCTTCTCTCTTTTTGGGTCTCAATACAATGTTCTCCCCCTCTCTTGTGGAGATCTATTCGATGTAAACTCCTTTTGCGGTGTGTTTGTCGAGATCCGATGAATTGTGGGTTTATGATCAAGTTTATCTATGAATAATATTTGAATCTTCTCTGAATTCTTTTATGTATGATTGAGTTATCTTTGCAAGTCTCTTTGAATTATCAGTTTGGTTTGGCCTACTAGGTTGGTCTTTCTTGTCATGGGAGAAGTGCTTAGCTTTGGTTTCAATCTTGCGGTGTCCTTACCCAGTGACAGAAGGGGTTGCAAGGCACGTATTGTATTGTTGCCATCGAGGATAACAAGATGGGGTTTATATCATATTGCATGAGTTTATCCCTCTACATCATGTCATCTTGCTTAATGCGTTACTCTGTTCTTATGAACTTAATACTCTAGATGCATGCTGGATAGCGGTCGATGTGTGGAGTAATAGTAGTAGATGCAGGCAGGAGTCGGCCTACTTTGTTATGGACGTGATGCCTATATACATGATCATGCCTAGATAATCTCATAACTATGCGCTTTTCTATCAATTGCTCGACAGTAATTTGTTCACCCACCGTAATACTTATGCTATCTTGAGAGAAGCCTCTAGTGAAACCTATGGCCCCCGGGTCTATCTCTTATCATATTTGCTTTCAATCTACTTTTATTTGCATCTTTACTTTTTGCATCTATATTATAAAATACCAAAAATATATTTATCTTATCATACTATCTTTATTAGATCTCACTTTCGCAAGTGGCCGTGAAGGGATTGACAACCCCTTTATTGCGTTGGTTACGAGTTCTCGGTTTGTTTGTGTAGGTGCGTGGGACTTTTGAGGAGCCTCCTACTGAATTGATACCTTGGTTCTCAAAACTGAGGGAAATACTTACGCTACACTTGCTGCATCACCCTCTTCTCTTCGAGGAAAACCAACGCAAGCTCAAGACGTAGCAAGAAGGATTTCTAGCACCGTTGCCGGGGAGGTCTTCACTCAAGTCAAGACATACCAAGTACCCATCACAAACCCATCTCCCTCACATTTACATTATTTGCCATTTGCCTCTCGTTTTCCTCTCCCCCACTTCACCCTTGCCGTTTTATTCGCCCTCTCTTTCCCAATCTCCTCCTCTCTTGTCACTTGCTTTTTTTTGCTCGTGTGTTAGTTCGTTTACCTTGTCGTCATGGCTAGTCCTCCTATCCTTATTCTCACTCCCGAACAAGAAATTCACAATTTTAAGCAAATGGAGAGGGAAAGTTTAAAAGATGCTTGGCATAGAATTTGCAATGCCCAATATAAAGCTACTAGGACGCTTGCTACTTCTGTTCTTCTCCGCAATTTTTATGTAGGCATTACTCCTTGGAATAGATGTGTTCTCGATATTGCTACCGGAGGTGATTTTATGAGTAGCCATACTTTTGATGCTTATAATGCTATGTTAGATTTGTTTGGCCCACCACCTCTTTTGGTTAATGGAACGATTTTAACTCTAGAACATGTGATGCAACGGCTTGATATTATTGAAAATAAAATTGCCACTGTTGAGTTGATTGAAAATTCGGATAAAAAGATTCATAATCACATTACCCAATTTGGATCTAGGGTTGGAGTTACTTTGAAAAATCTTAAAGAAAAAGAACCTATAGTCAATGAAAAAATAGATCTAGACTCTGCTAGAATCGATAAACTTGAGGATATCATTACAAACTTAGGTTCCGCATTTTCCCCCATGAAAAACACTCCAAAACCCCCTACTAAAACTGCCAAGTATATTTATGTTCCTAAAAATAAGGGTGAATCTTCTAGGGGAGACGCGGATCTCAAATCCATAAGTGTTCTCCCCAATTGTCTCTCTATCGTTAAAGAACCTTTTGCTACCAATGAATTTCTTGAATTTTTGCCTAAAGGTTTAGTAATTGCTAAAAAGAGAAAAATCCCTAGAGATCACAATCTCTCTACTTATGAATTTAGTGCCAAAGATGGCACTCGTTAGATCTATCCTTGCTTTTATGCCTAGCTAGGGGCGTTAAACAATAGCGCTAGTTGGGAGGCAACCCAATTTTTTTATGTTTTTTGTTTTTGCTCCTGTTTAGTAATAAATCTTGCATCTACCTTCTGTTTAGACATGTTTTTATCTTTTAATTAGTGTTTGTGCCAAGTAGAACCTATAGGATAACCTACGATGATAGTTGATTTGATTCTGCTGAAAAACAGAAACTTTGCACGCACAAATATAATTTTGTTAAATCACAGGAACGTGATTTTGCGTTGATTCTTTTTACTGGTGTTCAATAAACAAATTTTCCAGGACTTCCTATTTTGGTAGGATTTTTAGAGTTCCAGAAGTTTGCGTTAGTTACAGATTGCTACAGACTGTTTTGTTTTTGACAGACTCTGTTTTTCGTGTGTTGTTTGCTTATTTCAATGCATCTATGGCTAGTAAATTAGTTTATAAACCATAAGGAAGTTGGAATACAGTAGGTTTAACACCCAATTAAATAAATAATGAGTTCATTGCAGTACCTTATGTAGTGGTTTTGTTTTCTTTCACTAACGGAGCTTATAAGATTTCCTGTTGAGTTTTGTGTTGTGAAGTTTTCAAGTTTTGGGTAAAGCTTTTATGGACTATGGAATAAGTAGTGGCAACAGCCTAAGCTTGGAGATGCCCATGGCACCCCAAGATATTCAAGGATAGCCAAAAGCCTAAGCTTGGGGATGCCCCAGGAAGGCATCCCCTCTTTCGTCTTCGTTCATTGGTAACTTTACTTGGAGCTATATTTTTATTCGCCATATGATATGTGTTTTGCTTGGAGCATCGTGTATTATATTAGTCTTTGCTTTTTAGTTTACCACAATCATCCTTGCTGTATACACCTTTTGGGAGAAGCCTATTTGATTAGAATTTGCTAGAATACTCTATGTGCTTCACGTATATCTTTTGAGCTTGATAGTTTTTGCTCTAGTGCTTCACTTATATCTTTTAGAGCACGGTGGTGTCTTAATTTTGAAGAAATTGCTAGTCTCTCATGCTTCACCTATATATTTTTGAGAGTCTTTTAGAACAGCATGGTATTTGCTATGATCATAAAGTTGGTCCTATAATGATGAGCATCCAAGTTGGGTATAATAAAAACTATCATAGAAAGTGAATTGGATGCTATGATCAACTTGATGCTTGGTAATTGTTTTGAGATATGGAGGTAGTGATATTAAAGTCATGCTAGTTGGGTGATTATGAATTTAAAGAATGCTTGTATTGAAGCTTCTGATTCCCGTAGCATGCACGTATGGTGAACCGCTTTGTGATGAAGTTGGAGCACAATTTTATTTATTGATTGTCTTCCTTATGAGTGGCGGTCGGGGACGAGCAATGGTCTTTTCCTACCAATCTATCCCCCTAGGAGCATGCGCGTAGTACTTTGGTTTTTGATGACTTCTAAATTTTTGCAACAAGTATATGAGTTCTTTTGATTAATGTTGAGTCCATGGATTATACGCACCCTTTCACCCTTCCACCGTTGCTAGCCTCTCTTGTGCCGCGCAACTTTCGCCGGTACCATATACCCACCATTTACCTTCCTCAAAACAGCCACCATACCTACCTATTATGGCATTTCCATAGCCATTCCGAGATATATTGCCATGCAACTTTCCACCGTTCCATTCATATGCCACGCATTACTTTTGTCATATTGCTTTTTGCGTGATCATGTAGTTGACATTGTATTTGTGGCAAGGTCACCTTCATAATTTTCATACATGTCGCTCTTGATTCATTGCATATCCCGGTACACAGCCGGAGGCATTCATATAGAGTCATATCTTGTTCTAGCTTTGAGTTGTAAATCCATAAAAGTGTGATGATCTTCATTATTAGAGCATTGTCCTAGTGAGGAAAGGATGATGAAGACTATGATTCCCCCACAAGTCGGGATGAGACTTCGGACTTTACAAAAAGAAAAAAGAAAGAAAAAAAGAGAAAGGCCAAAAAGAAAAAAAGAAGGCCAAAGAAAAGAAAAGAAAAGGAAAAGAAAAAATAAAATGAGAGAAAAAGAGAGAAGGGACAATGCTACTATCTCTTTTTCCACACTTGTGCTTCAAAATAGCACCCTGATCTTTGCTACTTCTTGATATTGCATTGGTTTCCTCAAAGAGGAGAGGGTGATGCAGCAAGTGTAGCGTAAGTATTTCCCTCAGTTTTGAGAACCAAGTTATCAATCCAGTAGGAGGCTCCTCAAAAGTCCCACGCACCTACACAAACAAACTGAGAACTCGCAACCAACGCAATAAAGGGGTTGTCAATCCCTTCACGGCCACTTGCGAAAGTGAGATCTAATATAGTAAGATAAGATAAATATATTTTTGGTATTTTATGATATAGATGCAAAAAGTA
The DNA here is from genome assembly GCF_018294505.1 of Triticum aestivum. Classification (NCBI taxonomy): domain Eukaryota; kingdom Viridiplantae; phylum Streptophyta; class Magnoliopsida; order Poales; family Poaceae; genus Triticum; species Triticum aestivum. The sequence goes on from NC_057798.1 coordinate 528,129,982, forward strand.
AAGATGCAAATAAAAGTAGATTGAAAGCAAATATGATAAGAGATAGACCCGGGGGCCATAGGTTTCACTAGAGGCTTCTCTCAAGATAGCATAAGTATTACGGTGGGTGAACAAGTTACTGTCGAGCGATTGATAGAAAAGCGCATAGTTATGAGATTATCTAGGCATGATCATGTATATAGGCATCACGTCCATAACAAAGTAGACCGACTCCTGCCTGCATCTACTACTATTACTCCACACATCGACCGCTACCTAGCATGCATCTAGAGTATTAAGTTCATAAGAACAGAGTAACGCATTAAGCAACATGACATGATGTAGAGGGATAAACTCATGCAATATGATATAAACCCCATCTTGTTATCCTCGATGGCAACAATACAATACGTGCCTTGCAACCCTTTCTGTCACTAGGTAAGGACACCGCAAGATTGAACCCAAAGCTAATCACTTCTCCCATGGCAAGAAAGACCAACCTAGTAGGCCAAACCAAACTGATAATTCAAAGAGACTTGCAAAGATAACTCAATCATACATAAAAGAATTCAGAGAAGATTCAAATATTATTCATAGATAAACTTGATCATAAACCCACAATTCATCGGATCTCGACAAACACACCGCAAAAAGAGTTTACATCAAATAGATCTCTACAGGAGAGGGGGAGAACATTGTATTGAGATCCAAAAAGCGAGAAGAAGCCATCTAGCTAATAACTATGGACCCGTAGGTCTGTGGTAAACTACTCACAAGTCATCGGAGCGGCAAGGATGTTGATGTAGAGGCCCTCCATGGTTGATTCCCCCTCCGGCAGAGTGCCGGCGAAGGCTCCAAGATGGGATCTCACGGATACAGAAGGTTACGGCAGTGGAAAATGTGTTTTGTGGTGCCCCTAGATGTTTTCGGGGTACGTAGGTATATATAGGAGGAAGAAGTACGTCAATGGCCGCCCGAGGGGCCCACAAGACAGGGGCGCGCCCTACAGGGGGGGCACGGCGTCCTATCTCGTTGCTTCCTCGGCTGCTTCTTGACTTGCACTCCAAGCTCTCTGGATCACGTTCTTTCCAAAAATCACGCTCCCAAAGGTTTCATTCCATTTGGACTCCGTTTGATATTCCTTTTCTTCGAAATACTGAAATAGGCAAAAAAACAGCAATATGGGCTGGGCCTCTGGTTAGTAGGTCCCAAAAATGATATAAATGTGTAAAATAAAGCCCATAAACATCCAAAAGGGGTAATATAATATCATGGAACAATCAAAAATTATAGATACATTGGAGACGTATCAAGCGTCCCCAAGCTTAATTCCTGCTCGTCCTCGAGTAGGTAAATGATAAAAAAGAAATTTTTGATGTGGAATGCTACCTAGCATATTTCTCAATGTAATTTTCTTTATTGTGGCATGAATGTTCAGATCCAAATGATTCAAAATAAAAGTTCTATTGATAAAAGAAATAGTAATACTTCAAGCATACTAATCAAAGTAATCATGTCTTCTCAAAATAACATGGCCAAAGAAAGTTATCCCTACAAAATCATATAGTCTGGCTGTTGCTCTATCTTCATCACACAAAGTATTTAATCATGCACAACCCCGATGACAAGCCAAGCAATTGTTTCATACTTTAATAATCTGAAACTTTTTCAACTTTCACGCAATACATGAGCGTGAGCCATGGCATAGCACTATATGTGGAATAGAATGGTGGTTGTGGAGAAGACAAAAAAGGAGAAGATAGTCTCACATCAACTAGGCGTAACAACGGGCTATGGAGATGCCCATTAGTAGATATCAATGTGAGTGAGTAGGGATTGCCATGCAATGGATGCACTAGAGCTATAAATATATGAAAGCTCAGCAAAAGAAACTAAGTGGGGTGCATCCAACTTGCTTGCTCACGAAGACCTAGGGCACTTTTGAGGAAGCCCATTATTGGAATATACAAGCCAAGTTCTATAATGAAAAATTCCCACTAGTATATGAAAGTGACAACATTTGAGACACTCTATCATGAAGATCATGGTGCTATTTTGAAGCACAAGTGTGGAAAAAGATATAGTAGCATTGTCCCTTCTCTCTTTTTCTCTCATTTTATTTTTTTTCTTTCTTTTTTCTTTCTCTTCTTTTTTTATTTTTTTTTATTTTCTTTGGCCTTCTTTTTTTTGGCCTTTCTCTTTCTTTCTTTCTTTTTCTTTTTGTAAAGTCCGAAGTCTCATCCCGACTTGTGGGAGAATCATAGTCTTCATCATCCTTTCCTCACTAGGACAATGCTCTAATAATGAAGATCATCACACTTTTATGGATTTACAACTCAAAGCTAGAACAAGATATGACTCTATATGCATGCCTCCGGCGGTGTACCGGGATATGCAATGAATCAAGAGCGACATGTATGAAAATTATGAAGGTGGCCTTGCCACAAATACAATGTCAACTACATGATCACGCAAAAAAGCAATATGACAAAAAGTAATGCGTGTCATATGAACGGAACAATGGAAAGTTGCATGGCAATATATATCGGAATGGCTATGGAAATGCCATAATAGGTAGGTATGGTGGTTGTTTTGAGGAAGGTAAATGGTGGGTATATGGTACCGGCGAAATTTGCGTGGCACAAGAGAGGTTAGCAATGGTGGAAGGGTGAAAGAGTGCGTAAATAATCCATGGACTCAACATTAATCAAAAGAACTCATATACTTGTTGCAAAAATTTAGAAGTCATCAAAAACCAAAGTACTACGCGCATGCTCCTAGGGGGATAGATTGGTAGGAAAAGACCATCGCTCATCCCCGACCGCCACTCATAAGGAAGACAATCAATAAATAAAATTGTGCTCCAACTTCATCACAAAGCGGTTCACCATACATGCATGCTACGGGAATCACAAGCTTCAACACAAGCATTCTTTAAATTCATAATCACCCAACTAGCATGACTTTAATATCACTACCTCCACATCTCAAAATAATTATCAAGCATCAAGTTGATCATAGCATCCAATTCACTTTCTATGATAGTTTTTATTATACCCAACTTGGATGCTCATCATTCTAGGACCAACTTTATGATCATAGCAAATACCATGTTGTTCTAAAAGACTCTCAAAAAGATATAAGTGAAGCATGAGAGACTAGCAATTTCTTCAAAATTAAGACACCACCATGCTCTAAAAGATATAAGTGAAGCACTAGAGCAAAAACTATCAAGCTCAAAACATATAAGTGAAGCACATAGAGTATTCTAGCAAATTCTAATCAAATAGGCTTCTTCCAAAATGTGTGTACATCAAGGATGATTGTGGTAAACTAAAAAGCAAAGACTAATATAATACACGACGCTCCAAGCAAAACACATATCATGTGGCGAATAAAAATATAGCTTCAAGTAAAGTTACCAATGAACGAAGATGAAAGAGGGGATGCCTTCCCGGGGCATCCCCAAGCTTAGGCTTTTGGCTATCCTTGAATATATTTGGGTGCCTTGGGTATCCCCAAGCTTAGGCTCTTGCCACCCTTTGTTTCATAGTCCATAAAAGCTTTACCCAAAACTTGAAAACTTCACAACACAAAACTCAACAGGAAATCTTATAAGCTCCATTAGTGAAAGAAAACAAAACCACCACATAAGGTACTGCAATGAACTCATTCTTTATTTAATTTGGTATTAAACCTACTGTATTACAACTTCCTTATGGTTTATAAACTAATTTACTAGCCATAGATGCTTTGAAATAAGCAAACAACACACGAAAAACAGAATCTGTCAAAAACAGAATAGTCTGTAGCAATCTGTAACTAACGCAAACTTCTGGAACACTAAAAATCCTACCAAAATAGGAAGTCCTGGAAAATTTGTTTATTGAACAGCAGAAAAAAGAATCAATGTAAAAGCACGTTCCTGTGATTTAACAAAATTATATTCTTGTGCGCAAAGTTTCTGTTTTTCAGCAGAATCAAAACTATCATCGTAGGTTATCCTATAGGTTCTACTTGGCACAAACACTAATTAAAAGATAAAAACACATCTAAACAGAAGGTAGATGCAAGATTTATTACTAACCAGGAGCAAAAACAAAAAACATAAAGAAAAATTGGGTTGCCTCCCAACTAGCGCTATCGTTTAACGCCCCTAGCTAGGCATAAAAGCAAGGATAGATCTAACTAGTGCCGTAATAATAAGATAGATCTTGAAAGCTGATCTCATATTCTCTACGTTCAGCAGCAAGTTTCCTTTGAGGCAAACAAAAGTAATAAAAAGGGCTAAATTTAGTGGGACAAAGATCCCCAAGATCAATCACAGGAGGAACGGGTTCCTCCTTTGGCCCTTCATAACTATTTCATCACTAAAAGCATTCTTTTGGCAGAATCTTGTGAGCCTATACTCAAGAGAGTATCCTAACTCATTGTTTCGAAGGGCAAAATCATTATTAAGCTTGTTAATGCAATCAACCAAGACATTGGTAGGAACCTTTTTTCTAAGGTTTTCATTAAAAGTGGCATAGTCCGAAGATTGAAAACGTCTAAATTCCTCTTGATCATAGAGGATAGCCTCTATGGGAGGACGACCAGCATCCACCCTATAGTGCGCAAAGATTTCTTTGGCCTCTCTTATGATAAATCTAAACTCATGAGCCAAAAAGATAGTAACAGCGCATTAACAGAAGAATGCTCAATATTAGAGAATTCTGGGAAAATTCTTTGTATGCAAGGATGCATATGCATAAATTGTCTTTCAAGTTCAACTACAAGCATAGCGATAGCATCCGCAAGACTACTAGTTCTATGAAGAATAGAAAAACCCATGGAAGGTAAAGCACCGGCACAAGTAAAGAAATCTTGAATAACACCTTTGCCAATGATGTTACCACTACCGATTCAAAACTTTTTAGTATGCAAGATAGGGGTTCATCGGCCGGAGCCTCGGGATTTTCTGTGTTATCATTATTGTCCATATCGACGATAATCTCCCCAATTTCAGACATAGCGGCAAACAAAAGCAAGGCAGAAGAAAGCGAGCGAAAAAGAGAGGAGGAGATTGGGAAAGAGAGGGCGAATAAAACGGCAACGGTGAAGTGGGGGAGAATAAAACGAGAGGCAAATGGAAAATAATGTAAATGCGAGGGAGATGGGTTTGTGATGGGTACTTGGTATGTATTGACTTGAGCGAAGACCTCCCCGGCAACGGCGCCAGAAATCCTTATTGCTACGTCTTGAGCTTGCGTTGGTTTTCCTCGAAGAGGAGAGGGTGATGCAGCAAGTGTAGCGTAAGTATTTCCCTCAGTTTTGAGAACCAAGGTATCAATCCAGTAGGAGGCTCCTCAAAAGTCCCACGCACCTACACAAGCAAACTAAGAACTCGCAACCAATGCAATAAACGGGTTGTCAATCCCTTCACGGCCACTTGCGAAAGTGAGATCTAATAAAGATAGTAAGATAAGATAAATATATTTTTGGTATTTTATGATATAGATGCAAAAAGTAAAGATGCAAATAAAAGTAGATTGAAAGCAAATATGATAAGAGATAGACCCGGGGGCCATAGGTTTCACTAGAGGCTTCTCTCAAGATAGCATAAGTATTACGGTGGGTGAACAAATTATTGTCGAGCAATTGATAGAAAAGCGCATAGTTATGAGATTATCTAGGCATGATCATGTATATAGGCATCACGTCCATAACAAAGTAGACCGACTCCTGCCTGCATCTACTACTATTACTCCACACATCGACCGCTACCCAGCATGCATCTAGAGTATTAAGTTCATAAGAACAGAGTAACGCATTAAGCAAGATGACATGATGTAGAGGGATAAACTCATGCAATATGATATAAACCCCATCTTGTTATCCTCGATGGCAACAATACAATACGTGCCTTGCAACCCTTTTTGACACTGGGTAAGGACACCGCAAGATTGAACCCAAAGCTAAGCACTTCTCCCATGGCAAGAAAGACCAATCTAGTAGGCCAAACCAATCTGATAATTCGAAGAGACTTGCAAAGATAACTCAATCATACATAAAAGAATTCAGAGAAGATTCAAATATTATTCATAGATAAACTTGATCATAAACCCACAATTCATCGGATCTCGACAAACACACCGCAAAAAAAGTTTGCATCGAATAGATCTCCACAAGAGAGGGGGAGAACATTGTATTGAGATCCAAAAAGAGAGAAGAAGCCATCTAGCTAATAACTATGGACCCGTAGGTTTGTGGTAAACTACTCACAACTCATCGGAGAGGCAAGGATGTTGATGTAGAGGCCCTCCATGGTTGATTCCCCCTCCGGCAGAGTGTCGGCGAAGGCTCCAAGATGGGATCTCGCGGATACAGAAGGTTACGGGGGTGGAAATTGTGTTTCGTGGTGCCCCTGGATGTTTTCGGGGTACGTAGGTATATATAGGAGGAAGAAGTACGTCAATGGCCGCCCGAGGGGCCCACGAGACAGGGAGGCGCGCCCTATAGGGGGGGCGCGGCCTCCTATCTCGTGGCTTCCTCGGCTACTTCTTGACTTGCACTCCAATCTCTCCGGATCACGTTCGTTCCAAAAATCATGCTCCCGAAGGTTTCATTCCCTTTGGACTCCGTTTGATATTCCTTTTCTTCGAAATACTGAAATAGGCAAAAAAACAGCAATATGGGCTGGGCCTCTGGTTAGTAGGTCCCAAAAGTGATATAAATGTGTAAAATAAAGCCCATAAACATCCAAAAGGGGTAATATAATATCATGGAACAATCAAAAATTATAGATACATTGGAGACGTATCAAGCGTCCCCAAGCTTAATTCCTGCTCGTCCTCGAGTAGGTAAATGATAAAAAAGAAATTTTTGATGTGGAATGCTACCTAGCATATTCTCAATGTAATTTTCTTTATTGTGGCATGAATGTTCAGATCCAAATGATACAAAATAAAAGTTCATATTGACATAAGAAATAGTAATACTTCAAGCATACTAATCAAAGTAATCATGTCTTCTCAAAATAACATGGCTAAAGAAAGTTATCCCTACAAAATCATATAGTCTGGCTGTTGCTCTATCTTCATCACACAAAGTATTTAATCATGCACAACCCCGATGACAAGCCAAGCAATTGTTTCATACTTTAATAATCTCAAACTTTTTCAACTTTCACGCAATACATGAGCGTGAGCCATGGACATAGCACTATATGTGGAATAGAATGGTGGTTGTGGAGAAGACAAAAAGGAGAAGATAGTCTCACATCAACTAGGCGTATCAACGGGCTATGGAGATGCCCATTAATAGATATCAATGTGAGTGAGTAGGGATTGCCATGCAACGGATGCACTAGAGCTATAAATATATGAAAGCTCAACAAAAGAAACTAAGTGGGGTGCATCCAACTTGCTTGCTCACGAAGACCTAGGGCACTTTTGAGGAAGCCCATCATTGGAATATACAAGCCAAGTTCTATAATGAAAAATTCCCACTAGTATATGAAAGTGACAACATATGAGACTCTCTATCATGAAGATCATGGTGCTATTTTGAAGCACAAGTGTGGAAAAAGAGATAGTAGCATTGTCCCTTCTCTCTTTTTCTCTCATTTTATTTTTTTCTTTCTTTTTCTTTTCTTTTTTTTTTTTTTTCTTTGGCCTTCTTTTTTTTGGCCTTTCTCTTTTTTCTTTTTTTTTCTTTTTGTAAAGTTCGAAGTCTCATCCCGACTTGTGGGGGAATCATAGTCTTCATCATCCTTTCCTCACTAGGACAATGCTCTAATAATGAAGATCATCACACTTTTATGGATTTACAACTCAAAGCTAGAACAAGATATGACTCTATATGAATGCCTCCGGCGGTGTACCGGGATATGCAATGAATCAAGAGCGACATGTATGAAAATTATGAAGGTGGCCTTGCCACAAATACAATGTCAACTACATGATCATGCAAAAAGCAATATGACAAAAGTAATGCGTGTCATATGAACGGAACGATGGAAAGTTGCATGGCAATATATCTCGGAATGGCTATGGAAATGCCATAATAGGTAGATATGGTGGCTGTTTTGAGGAAGGTAAATGGTGGGTATATGGTACCGACGAAAGTTGCGTGGTACAAGAGAGGCTAGCAATGGTGGAAGGGTGAAGGAGTGCGTATAATCCATGGACTCAACATTAATCAAAGGAACTCATATACTTGTTGCAAAAATTTAGAAGTCATCAAAAACCAAAGTACTACGCGCATGCTCCTAGGGGGATAGATTGGTAGGAAAAGACCATCGCTCATCCCCGACCGCCACTCATAAGGAAGACAATCAATAAATAAAATTGTGCTCCAACTTCATCACAAAGCGGTTCACCATACGTGCATGCTACGGGAATCACAAGCTTCAACACAAGCATTCTTTAAATTCATAATCACCCAACTAGCATGACTTTAATATCACTACCTCCATATCTCAAAACAATTATCAAGCATCAAGTTGATCATAGCATCCAATTCACTTTCTATGATAGTTTTTATTATACCCAACTTGGATGCTCATCATTCTAGGACCAACTTTATGACCATAGCAAATACCATGCTGTTCTAAAAGACTCTCAAAAAGATATAAGTGAAGCATGAGAGGCTAGCAATTTCTTCAAAATTAAGACACCACCATGCTCTAAAAGATATAAGTGAAGCACTAGAGCAAAAACTATCAAGCTCAAAAGATATAAGTGAAGCACATAGAGTATTCTAGCAAATTCTAATCAAATAGGCTTCTCCAAAAGGTGTGTACAGCAAGGATGATTGTGGTAAACTAAAAAGCAAAGACTAATATAATACACGACGCTCCAAGCAAAACACATATCATGTGGCGAATAAAAATATAGCTCCAAGTAAAGTTACCAATGAACGAAGACGAAAGAGGGGATGCCTTCCCGGGGCATCCCCAAGCTTAGGCTTTTGGCTATCCTTGAATATCTTGGGGTGCCATGGGCATCCCCAAGCTTAGGCTCTTGCCACCCTTTATTCCATAGTCCATAAAAGCTTTACCCAAAACTTGAAAACTTCACAACACAAAACTCAACAGGAAATCTTATAAGCTCCGTTAGTGAAAGAAAACAAAACCACCACATAAGGTACTGCAATGAACTCATTCTTTATTTATTTGGTGTTAAACCTACTGTATTCCAACTTCCTTATGGTTTATAAACTAATTTACTAGCCATAGATGCATTGAAATAAGCAAACAACACACGAAAAACAGAATCTGTCAAAAACAGAACAGTCTGTAGCAATCTGTAACTAACGCAAACTTCTGGAACCTAAAAATCCTACCAAAATAGGAAGTCCTGGAAAATTTGTTTATTGAACAGCAGAAAAAAGAATCAACGCAAAAGCACGTTCCTGTGATTTAACAAAATTATATTCTGTGCGCAAAGTTTCTGTTTTTCAGCAGAATCAAATCAACTATCATCGTAGGTTATCCTATAGGTTCTACTTGGCACAAACACTAATTAAAAGATAAAAACACATCTAAACAGAAGGTAGATGCAAGATTTATTACTAAACAGGAGCAAAAACAAAAAACATAAAGAAAATTGGGTTGCCTCCCAACTAGCGCTATCGTTTAACGCCCCTAGCTAGGCATAAAAGCAAGGATAGATCTAAGTAGTGCCATAATAATAAGATAGATCTTGAAAGCTCATCTCATATTCTCTATGTTCGGCAGCAAGTTTCCTTTGAGGCAAACAAAAGTAATCAAAAGGGCTAAATTTAGTGGGACAAAGGTCCCCAAGATCAATCACAGGAGGAACGGGTTCCTCCTTTGGCCCTTCATAGTGCACAACTATTTCATCACTAAAAGCATTCTTTTGGCAAAATCTTGTGAGCCTATACTCAAGAGAGTATCCTAGCTCATTGTTTCGAAGGGCAAAATCATTATTAAGCTCGTTAATGCAATCAACCAAGACATTGGTAGGAACCTTTTTTCTAAGGTTTTCATTAAAAGCGACATAGTCCGAAGATTGAAAACGTCTAAATTCCTCTTGATCATAGAGGATAGCCTCTATGGGAGGACGACCGGCGTCCACCCTATAGTGCGCAAAGATTTCTTTGGCCTCTCTTATGATAAATCTAAACTCATGAGCCAAAAAGATAGTAACAGCGCATTAACAGAAGAATGCTCAATATTAGAGAATTTTGGGAAAATTCTTTGTATGCAAGGATGCATATGCATAAATTGTCTTTCAAGTTCAACTACAAGCATAGCGATAGCATCCGCAAGACTACTAGTTCTATGAAGAATAGAACAACCCATGGAAGGTAAAGCACCGGCACAAGTAAAGAAATCTTGAATAACACCTTTGCCAATGATGTTACCACTACCGATTCAAAACTTTTTAGTATGCAAGATAGGGGGTTCATCGGCCGGAGCCTCAGGATTTTCTGTGTTATCATTATTGTCCATATCGACGATAATCTCCCCAATTTCAGACATAGCGGCAAACAAAAGCAAGGCAGAAGAAAGCGAGCGAAAAAGAGAGGAGGAGATTGGGAAAGAGAGGGCGAATAAAACGGCAACGGTGAAGTGGGGGAGAGGAAAACGAGAGGCAAATGGCAAATAATGTAAATGCGAGGGAGATGGGTTTGTGATGGGTACTTGGTATGTCTTGACTTGAGCGAAGACCTCCCCGGCAACGGCGCCAGAAATCCTTCTTGGCGTTGGTTTTCCTCGAAGAGGAGAGGGTGATGCAGCAAGTGTAGCGTAAGTATTTCCCTCAGTTTTGAGAACCAAGGTATCAATCCAGTAGGAGGCTCCTCAAAAGTCCCACGCACCTACACAAACAAACTGAGAACTCGCAACCAACGCAATAAAGGGGTTGTCAATCCCTTCACGGCCACTTGCGAAAGTGAGATCTAATAAAGATAGTATGATAAGATAAATATATTTTTGGTATTTTATAATATAGATGCAAAAAGTAAAGATGCAAATAAAAGTAGATTGAAAGCAAATATGATAAGAGATAGACCCGGGGGCCATAGGTTTCACTAGAGGCTTCTCTCAAGATAGCATAAGTATTACGGTGGGTGAACAAATTACTGTCGAGCAATTGATAGAAAAGCGCATAGTTATGAGATTATCTAGGCATGATCATGTATATAGGCATCACGTCCATAACAAGTAGACCGACTCCTGCCTGCATCTACTACTATTACTCCACACATCGACCGCTACCAGCATGCATCTAGAGTATTAAGTTCATAAGAACAGAGTAACGCATTAAGCAAGATGACATGATGTAGAGGGATAAACTCATGCAATATGATATAAACCCCATCTTGTTATCCTCGATGGCAACAATACAATACGTGCCTTGCAACCCTTTCTGTCACTGGGTAAGGACACCGCAAGATTGAACCCAAAGCTAAGCACTTCTCCCATGGCAAGAAAGACCAATCTAGTAGGCCAAACCAAACTGATAATTCGAAGAGACTTGCAAAGATAACTCAATCATACATAAAAGAATTCAGAGAAGATTCAAATATTATTCATAGATAAACTTGATCATAAACCCACAATTCATCGGATCTCGACAAACACACCGCAAAAAGAGTTTACATCGAATAGATCTCCACAAGAGAGGGGGAGAACGTTGTATTGAGATCCAAAAAGAGAGAAGAAGCCATCTAGCTAATAACTATGGACCCGTAGGTTTGTGGTAAACTACTCACAACTCATCGGAGAGGCAAGGATGTTGATGTAGAGGCCCTCCATGGTTGATTCCCCCTCCGGCAGAGTGTCGGCGAAGGCTCCAAGATGGGATCTCGCGGATACAGAAGGTTACGGGGGTGGAAATTGTGTTTCGTGGTGCCCCTGGATGTTTTCGGGGTACGTAGGTATATATAGGAGGAAGAAGTACGTCGGTGGCTGCCCAAGTGGCCCACGAGACAGGGAGGCACGCCCTATAGGGGGGGCGCGGCCTCCTATCTCGTGGCTTCCTCGGCTACTTCTTGACTTGCACTCCAATCTCTCCGGATCACGTTCGTTCCAAAAATCATGCTCCCGAAGGTTTCATTTCGTTTGGACTCCGTTTGATATTCCTTTTCTTTGAAATACTGAAATAGGCAAAAAAACAGCAATATGGGTTGGGCCTCCGGTTAGTAGGTTAGTCCCAAAAGTGATATAAATGTGTAAAATAAAGCCCATAAACATCCAAAAGGGGTAATATAATAGCATGGAACAATCAAAAATTATAGATATGTTGGAGACGTATCAATCTTCATGATAGAGAGTCTCATATGTTGTCACTTTCATATACTAGTGGGAATTTTTCATTATAGAACTTGGCTTGTATATTCCAATGATGGGCTTCCTCAAAAGTGTCCTAGTTCTTCGTGAGCAAGCAAGTTGGATGCACCCCACTTAGTTTCTTTTGTTGAGCTTTCATATATTTATATCTCTAGTGCATCTGTTGCATGGCAATCCCTACTCACTCGCATTGATATCTATTAATGGGCATCTCCATATCATGTTGATACGCCTAGTTGATGTGACACTATCTTCTCCTTTTTGTCTTCTCGACAACCACCATTCTATTCCACATATAGTGCTATGTCCATGGCTCACATTCATGTATTGCGTGAAAGTTGAAAAAGTTTGAAATTATTAAAGTATGAAACAATTGCTTGGCTTGTCATCGGGGTTGTGCATGATTAAATACTTTGTGTGATGAAGATAGAGCAACAGCCAGACTATATGATTTTATAGGGATAACTTTCTTTAGCCATGTTATTTTCAGAAGACATGATTACTTTGATTAGTATGCTTGAAGTATTACTATTTCTTATGTCAATATGAACTTTTATTTTGAATCATTTGGATCTGAACATTCATGCCACAATAAAGAAAATTACATTGAGAATTATGCTAGGTAGCATTCCACATCAAAAATTTCTTTTTTATCATTTACCTACTCGAGGACGAGCAGGAATTAAGCTTGGGGATGCTTGATACGTCTCCAACGTATCTATAATTTTTGATTGTTCCATGCTATTATATTACCCCTTTTTGGATGTTTATGGGCTTTATTTTACACATCTATATCATTTTTGGGACTAACCTACTAACCGGAGGCCCAGCCCATATTGCTGTTTTTTCCCTATTTCAGTACTTCGAAGAAAAGGAATATCAAACAGAGTCCAAACGGAATGAAACCTTCGGGAGCGTGATTTTTGGAATGAACGTGATCCAGAGGACTTGGAGTGCAAGTCAAGAAGCTACTGAGGAAGCCACGAGATAGGAGGCCGCCCCCCCCCTGTAGGGCGCGCCCCCCTATCTCGTGGGCCCCTCGAGCGGCCACCGACGTACTTCTTCCTCCTATATATACCTATGTACCCCGAAAACATCCAGGGGCTCCACGAAACACCATTTCCACCGCCGTAACCTTCTGTATCCGCGAGATCCCATCTTGGAGCCTTCGTCGGCACTCTGCCGGAGGGGGAATCAACCACGGAGGGCCTCTACATCAACATCCTTGCCCCTCCGATGAGTTGTGAGTAGTTTACCAGAAACCTACGGGTCCATAGTTATTAGCTAGATGGCTTCTTCTCTATTTTTGGATCTCAATACAATGTTCTCCCCCTCCCTTGTGGAGATCTATTCGATGCAAACTCTTTTTGCGGTGTGTTTGTCGAGATCCGATGAATTGTGGGTTTATGATCAAGTTTATCTATGAATAATATTTGAATCTTCTTTGAATTCTTTTATGTATGATTGAGTTATCTTTGCAAGTCTCTTCGAATTATCAGTTTGGTTTGGCCTACTAGATTGGTCTTTCTTGCCATGGGAGAAGTGCTTAGCTTTGGATTCAATCTTGCGGTGTCCTTACCCAGTGACAAAAAGGGTTGCATGGCACGTATTGTATTGTTGCCATCGAGGATAACAAGATGGGGTTTATATCATATTGCATGAGTTTATCCCTCTACATCATGTCATCTTGCTTAATGCGTTACTCTGTTCTTATGAACTTAATACTCTAGATGCATGCTGGATAGCGGTCGATGTGTGGAGTAATAGTAGTAGATGTAGGCAGGAGTCGGTCTACTTTGTTGTGGACGTGATGCCTATATACATGATCATGCCTAGATAATCTCATAACTATGCGCTTTTCTATCAATTGCTCGATAGTAATTTGTTCACCCACCATAATACTTATGCTATCTTGAGAGAAGCCTCTAGTGAAACCTATGGCCCCCGGGTCTATCTTTTATCATATTTGCTTTCAATCTACTTTTATTTGCATCTTTACTTTTTGCATCTATATTATAAAATACCAAAAATTTATTTATCTTATCATACTATCTTTATTAGATCTCACTTTCGCAAGTGGCCGTGAAG